>NC_044557.1:34646427-34956070 GCF_007565055.1 Rhinopithecus roxellana
GAAAGGCAGAGTGAATGACCAGCTTTTGGAGCATTGCCCATGTGACAAACATTATTTTCACCCCATCCACTGGAGAGATCAGCATAACCAAGATGTCTAGAGATGGCTAGGAGTAAAGAAGAAGGAAGAGGCTGCCAGTATCATCCACACAGTGGGAGCCACTGCAGTCCACAGTGTCCTGTTCCTCAGAGGACTCCCACAACCTTCACTAATGAAGACCTCAACAGCTATCATGAATGCCTTGCTGTTTTTGCTAGAAGGACCCTGCAGTTTTTCACATTTACAGACCTCAGCTGCCCAAACTCCTAAACCATCCTGCCAGAAACATTCCATCCTGTGCCACCACAGGTGTTCTAGCTCCAGAACCCAGTTTAGCCACCACATATATGTCTGAAACCAACTCCAACCCTTGCGAGCAGTGTTTCCCTCCTCCCCATTGTTCATGCACCCATGGTTGACCACTTACACGCAGCCTATGCTGGCCGTACTGACAGTCCCCTCTTCCACACTCATGCACATTGCCAGTCCTGACATCCACAACTGGGCATGCACAGACAGACAAACCCAAAGCCTGCCAACAGCCTCTACCACTGTGTATACAGACACAGCTGGTCACTGCAGCTGCTTGCACGCAGGCTGACAGCTTGGCCTTTGCAGGTGTTCATGCACACATGATTAGTCCCAACCCCCATCAATGCCAGAGCCTATCACCAAGCATATACATACCACTGACATAAGCATGAGATGCCACCTGCCTTAGTTCCTCTCCACCAAAAGAAGATCACTGCTAAACCAAAAAGCACCTCCAAGGACCCAAACAATTCTCTCAGCCACCACAGACATTTGTAGCTCTCACCCCATGGGTCATGGAGTTACTGCTGTTACAGACTGACCCCAGTTGCCCGATCCATGAGACTGTGTCCCCCTGCCACATTTGGTGTCCCATGATAGTATGCCCAGTGTCACTATACATTTGAATGTGCCCCCTCAACAACACCCAAGGAACTCCACCCTACCTCTGTCAATGCTGAAGGTATTGCTGAAGGTCGTTTCTTACTGAAGCCAGTACATAAAGTCCTAAGCAAGTCTACAAGGGTTACAAAGACTCAGGGAAATATGACACTACCAAAGGAACAAAATAAACTTCCAGCAACTGACCCAAAATAAATAAATATCCATAATTTGCCTGAAAAAAATTTCAAAATATGTATGCTAAAGAAGTTCAGTGAGCTACAAGAGAACACAGATACACAATTTAACAAATTCAGAAAAATAATATAAGAACAAAATGAGACCAATAAACAAAAGTTAGAAAACATTAAAAAAAGAGAACCAAATAGAATTTATGGAGCTGAAGAATATGATAACAACAACAACAAAAAAATACAACAGAAGTGTATTAGGGTTCTCCAGAGGAACAGAACCAATAGGAGATGTGTGTGTGTGTTTGTGTGTGTGTGTGTGTGTGTGTGTATGTATGTATGAGGTCATCATGGAGAACTGGCTCAATATAATTGCAAAACAAAGTACTGATATAGTTCCAATGAGTGGAGGAACACCAGGGCTCTTGCTTCGTGCGAACTGGATAAAACTACATGGACACACATGTAGTGGCTTTAAGGAGTGGAGGGTTTAATAGGCAAGAAAGAAGGGAGAAGAAAGAAGGAAGAAGCTCCCCTGTACCGAGACAGACCAGGGTGGGGGGTGGTGGCTCCAAAGCCAAAAGAGGAGACCCCGAGTGTGTTTTTTTTTAATAAAAAACCCTGAGTCAGTTTTATATGAAGGTTGGAGGAATCGGTGTCTGATTTGCATAGGACCCAGGGGATTGGTTTGACAAGGCATGTCATTCACATAGCCTTTGGAAAAAACTGGCCCTCCTACTCTAGCCTTTTAATATGCAAATACAAGGCTCCATGATGTTCTACGCACGTGGAGATATGTGGGGGTGGCATGTTACCAGGCACATGTGGTGACAAGGGCAAGAGGCAATGGTGGAATCGCCATGTTGGGTGGACCCAATTTCTAATGACCTGCATTTGCATATCAAAGGTTGCTGGCCTAGCTCTAAGAGCCAGGACTTTCCTGCTAGACAAGAAACATTTCTGGAGCTCTTTAAAAGAGAAAAAAACTTCCCAATGACCCCTTTCCTCTCTGTCTAAAATAATTTTTTAATAACTCCTACCAGAGTACCACTTAGTCTATCTGCAAGCAGGGGAAAGAGAATTTTCTGACACAATTACAAAAACAAAGTACCACATTAGGCTATCTGCAAGCAAGAGAAAGAGAAGCCAGTAGCATGGCTCAGTCCAAGTCCAAAAGCCTCAAAACCAGAGAGGCCAACAGTGCAGCCCTCAGTCAGAGGCCAAAGGCCCATGAACCTTTGGGAGGCACTGGTGCAAGTCTGAGTCCAAAGGTCAAAGAACCAGGAGTTTGATGTCCAAGGACAGCAGGAGAGGAAGCCAAGCATCCAACACAGCATGGGAAGAGAGAGAGCAAGCCGACTCAGCAAGCAAGCTACCTGTCCCCCTTCTTCTACCTGCTTTGCTCCAGCTGCTCTAACAACCAAATGGATGATGCTCACCCACATTGAGGTGGGTCTTTCCCAGTCCTTTGATTCAAATGTCAGTCTCCTCTGGCAGTACCCTCACAGACACACCCAGGAACAATGCTTTATCATCCATCTAGGCATCCCTCAATCCAGTCAACTTGACACCTAATATTAACCACCACAGACAGCTACAGTAGCAGATTCAATCAAGCAGAAGAAAGAATTCCCAGCAAACTTAAAAACAAATTTGAAATTACATAGTCTGAGGAGATCAGAAAAAATACATTTTAAAACAGTGCAGAAAATTTACCAAATTTATGGAACACCATTAAGAAAAATCAATGTACAAACTATAGGCATCCAGGATCCAGGAGGAGAAGTGAGAATGAAAGGAGCAACAAATTTATTTTTTAAAAAAGAGGGAGATAGGATTAAGATGGCGTATAGGAGGCAGGACTAGCTTGCAGCTCCCACTCGGACGCGCAGAACGGCATGTGTTAACTCACATTGTGAACTTTTGCTCCAATGATTACCACAGAAACATACCAGGAAAGCCAAGAGAATCCACAGACCCTTTGAAGGAACTGAATCACTGCTGCAGGCTCCCTGAGAGGCCAAAAACCTGAGGGTATGATTGCTTTCTGCTTGCTTTCTCAGCAGGGAGGCTTGTGGTCTGGGGCAAGTCCTCAGCCCTGTTCACTGGCTACCTGGAAATAGACTCAGTGTGGTGTTGTGGGGTACGGCATGGTGGGAGTGAGACTTGCCTTGAAGACTGTGGGCTGTGTGGGTGTGGGGTGAGGCCTGTGACTGCCAGCTTTCTCTCACTTCCCTGGTGACCTGAATGACTCAGCAGAGGCAGCCAAAATCCTTCTGGAAACAACTCCACTGGACTGGGGACCACACCCCTATCCCCACAGCAGCCACAGCAAGCCCTGCCCAAGGAAAGGCTGCGCTCAGACACACCTATCTCTGCCCCCACCCACTGATCTTTCTCTACCAGCCCTGGTAGTGAAGATAAAAGTTATAATCTTTTGGGAGTTCCGTGGCCCTGCCCACTGCCTGAGAAACCTGAATGCTTAACCAGGTGCCCCTAGGGCAAGTTTACATCCTCGCTATAGGGGCTGCAGCTGATGCACTCTTGAAAGCACCACATCTTGCCTGGAGGCCAACGAACACAAAATCAGAGCAATAAATAAAAATACAACCAAGGACCCTCACAGAGTACACTTCACTTCCCTGCTACCTCCACTGGAGCAGGTGCTGATATCTACAGCTACAAGACTTGAAGATGGGTCACATCACAGGACTCTTTGCAGACACTCCCCGGTACCAGCCGGGAGCCCAGTAGCTCTACTAGGTGGTTAGAGCCAGAAGAGCAACACAATCACTACAGTTCAGCCCTCACTCAGGAAACCTCATTCCTAGGGGAAGAGGGCAAACGCCATAAGGGAGCACTCTGTGGGACAGAAGAATCTAAACAGCACCCCTTGAATCCCAGATCTTCACTCTGACGTACTCTAACCAAAAGAAAAGAAACCCGAAAAACAATTCTGGCAATATGACAGAATAAGGTTCTTTAACAGGCTCAAAAGATCATACTAGCTCACCAGCAATGGATCCAAACCAAAATGAAATTTCTGAATTGCCAGAAAAAGAATTCAAAAGTCGATTATTAAGCTAATGAAGGAAACACCAGAGAAAGGTGAATTCCAACTTAAAGAAAAAAAAAATCATAGAGGATATGAAAGGAAAATGCTTCAGGGAAATAGATGGCATAAATAAAAAACAATCACAACTTTTGAAAATCAAGGACACACTTACAGAAATGCAACATGCACTGGAAAGTCTTAGCAATAAAATCAAACAAGCAGAAGAAAGAACTTCAGAGCTCGAAGGCAAGGCTTTCAAATTAACCCCATCTGTCACAGGCAAAGAAGAAAAAATTCTTAAAAATGAACAAAACCTTCAAGAAGTTTGAGACTATGTTAAACATCCAAACCTAAGAATAATTGGTGTTCCTTAGAAAGAAGAAAAATCTAAAAGTTTGAAAAACATATCTGAGGAAATAAAGAAAACGTCCCCTGTCTTACTAAAGATCTAGACATCCAAATACGAGAAGCTCAAAGAACATATGGCAAATTCATTGAAAAAAGATTATTGTCCACACACATAGTCACTGGGTTATCTAAAGTCAAGATGAAGGAAAAAAGCTTAAGAACTTTTTTTGAGACAAAAGCATCAGGTAACCTATAAAGGAAAACCTATCAGATTAACAGCAGATTTCTCAGCAAAAACCCTTCAAACTAGATTAACAGCAGATTTCTCAGCAGAACCCTGTGAGTTAAAGAGGTTATTTTTAGCCTCCTTAAACAAAACCATTATCAGCCAAGAATTTTGTATCAGCAAAACTAAGCTTCAAAAATGAAGGAAAGATACAATCTTTCCCAAACAAATGCTGAGACAACTCCCCACTACCAAGTCAGCACTACAAGAACTGCTAAAAGGAGCTTTAAATCCTAAAACAAATCCTCAAAATACACCAAAATAGAATGTCCTTAAAACAGAAATCTCACAGGACCTATATAACAATAACACAATAAAAACAACAACAACAAGGTATTCAGGCAACAAATAGCATGATGAATATAATAGTATCTCCCATCTCAATACTAACGTTAAAAGATACAGAATGAAAGAATGAATAAGAATTCATCAACCAAGTTTCTGCTGTCTCAAGGAGACTTGCCTAACACATAAGGACTCACATAAACTGAATGTAAAGGGGTGGAAGAAGATATTCCATGCAAAAGACACAAAAAAGGAGGCAGGAGTAGCTATTCTTTTATCAGACAAAACAAATCTTTAAAGCAACAGCACTTAAAAAAGAGAGCCATTATATAATGATAAAAGGACTAGTCCAAGAAGAAAATATCACAATTCTAAATATACATGCACCTAACACTGGAACTCCCAAATTTATAAAACAATTACTACTAGACCTGAGAAATGAGATAGACAACACAATAATAGTGATGGAATTTAATACCCCACTGACAGCACTAGACAGATTATCAAGACAGAAAGTCAACAAAGAAACAATGCACTTAAACTATACAACTAATGGGCTTAACAGATATTTACAGAACACCCTGCTCAGCAACTACAGAATGTACATTCTGTTCATCAGCATATGGAACATTCTCCAAAATAGACCATATGGTAGGACACAAGAAAAGTCTTAGTAAATTTTTTAAAATTGAAATTATATCAAGTACTCTCTCAGATCACAGTGAAATAAAATTGTAAATCAACTCCTAAAGGATCCCTCAAAGCCATGCAAATACATGGAAATTAAATAACCTGCTCCTGAATGATCATTGGGTCAACAATGAAATCAAAATGGGAATCAAATGGAAATTAAAATGGAAATTCAAAAATTATTCAAACTGAACGATAATAGTGACACAACCTATCAAAACTTCTGGGATACAGCAAAGCAATGCTAAGAGGAAAGCTCATAACCTTAAGTGTCTACATCAAAAAGTCTGAAAGAGCACAAATAGACAAACTAAAGTCACATCTCGTGGAACCCAAGAAGCAAGAATAATCAAACTGAAAGCCAGCAGAAGAAAACAAATAACATAGATCAGAGCAGAACTAAATGAAATTGAAACAACAACAAAAATGTACAAAAAATAAATCAAACAAAAATCTGGTTCTCTGAAAAGATAAATAAAATTGATAGACCATTAGCAAGATTAACCAAGAAAAGAAGAGAGAAGATCTAAATAAGCTCAATTACAAATAAAACGTGAGATGTTACAACTGATACCACAGAAATACAAACGATTATTCAAGGCTACTATGAACACTTTCATGGGCACAAACTAGAAAACCTAGAGGAGATGGATAAATTCCCGGAAATATACAACCTTCTTAAATTAAACAAGGAAAATATAGAATCCTTGAACTGACCAAAAACAAGCAGCAATACTGAAACGGTAATTTAAAAATTTGCCGACAATGAAAAGTCTAGGACCAGACAGATTACAGCTGAATTCTATCCATTGACAATCTTACTGACACTATTCCAAAAGATAGAGAAAGAGGGAATCCTCCCTAAATCATTCTATGAAGCCTGTATCACCCTAATACCAAAACCAGGGAAGGACACAACAAAAAAATTATAGACCAATATCCCAGATGAACACAGATACAAAAATCCACAACAATACTAGCAAATGGAATCCAATAGCATATTGAAAAGATAATCCACCATGATCAAGTCAGTTTCATACCAGGGATGCAGGAATAGTTTAACATAAGTCAATAAATGTGATACACCACATAAACAGAATTAAAAACAAAAATCACATGATCATCTCCATAGACGCAGAAAAGGCATTTGACAAAATCCAGCATCGCTTTATGATTAAAACCCTCAGCAAAATCAGCATAGAAGGGACATACCTTAAAGTAATCAAAGCCATCTATGACAACGCTACAGCCAACATGATACTGAATGAGAAGTTGAAAGCATTCCCTCTGAGAAATAGAACAAGGAAAGGATGCCCACTTTCACCACTTCTATTCAACATAGTACTGGAAGTCCTAGCCAGAACAATCAGAAAAGAGAAAGAAATCAAGGGCATCTGAATCACTAAAGAAAAAGTCAAACTGTCACTGGTGATGATATGATTGTTTATCTAGAATACTCATCCAAAAAGCTCCTAAAGCTGGTAAATGAACTCAGCAAAGTTTCAGGATACAAAATTTAGGTACACAAATCCGTAGCTCTGCTATACACCAGCAGCGACCAAGCTGAGAATCAAATCAAGAACTCAACTCCTTTCACGATAGCTGCAAATAAAATAAAATAAAATAAAATAAAATAAAATAAAATAAAATAAAATAAAATAATAAAATAAAATAAAATAAATAAAATAAAATAAAATAAAATAAAATAAAATAAAATACTTAGGAATATACCTAGCCAAGGATGTCAAAGACATCTACAAGAAAAACTACAAAACATTACTGAAAGAAATCACAGATGACACAAACAAATGGAAACACATCCCACGCTCATGAATGGGTAGAATCAATATTGTGTATATGACTATACTGCCAAAAGCAATCTACAAATTCAATACATTTCCCATCAAAATGCCATCATCATTCTTCACACTAGAAAGCAGTCCTCTAATTCATATGGAACCAAAAAAGAGCTTGCATAGCCAAAGCAAGACTAAGCAAAAAGAACAAATCTGGGACATCATATTACCCAACTTCAAACTATACTATAAGGCCATAGTCACCAAAACAGCATGGTACTAGTATAAAAATAGGCACATAGACCAATGGAACAGAATAGAGAACCCACAAATAAGTCCAAATACTTATAGCCAACTGATCTTCGACAAAACAAAAACATAAAGTGGCAAAAGGACACCCTATTTGACAAATGGTGCTGGGATAACTGGCAAGCCACAGGTGGAAGAATGAAACTGGATCCTCATCTCTCAACTTATAATAAAATCAACTCAAGATGAATCAAAGACTTAAATCTAAGGACTAAAACCATAAAGATTCTGGAAGATAACATCAGAAAAACCCCTCTAGACATTGGCTTAGGCAAAGACTTCATGACCAGTACCCAAAAGCAAATGCAACAACAAAAAAAGATAAATAACTGCTCTTTAAAAATGAAGGGGAGACAAATTCTTTCCAAGACAGAAGGACTTTGTCACTACTTGACCTATCTTACAAAAAATGCTTAAGGAAGGTCTTCAAGCAATGTAAAAGCATATGAAGGTAGAAATCTCACAGGCAAGGTAAATATACAGTCAAATACAGAATAATAAACACTAACGGTGGTGTCTAAAATACTTGTAATAACTAAGATAAAGGTTTGGTTAAATTATTAAAAAATAACTACTAAGATTTGATAATGAATTTAGAATATAAATTTGATAAATAATTCACAATGAATGAAATCAGAGTAATCTCTGACTTGAACATGTAGTGTGAGTGGGGCAGGTAAGAGTGCAGAGTTTTTTTTTAATACAATTTAAGTTGTTATCAACTAAACTAGAGGGCTGTAACTATAAGAAAGTTTATGTAAGTCTTAATCCCACAAAGAAAAACCTATAGTGGATACACAAAAGATGAAGTGAAAGTAATCAAACCAAACCATTACAAAAAAATCATATAATAAAAGAAGACAGTAAAAGACAAAAAGAGAAACAAAAGAGTTGCAAAAGAGAAAGAAAACAATAAAATGGCAGTAGTAAGACATCAATAATCACTTTATATGTAAATGAACTAAACTCCTCCATCAAAAGGCAGAGTGTACCTGACTGGATATTATTTTATTTTATATTTTTACATTGTCGATTCAGGGGGTATAAGTGCAGGTTTGTTACATGAGTATATTGTATGATGCTAAAGTTTGGGCTTCTAATCATCCTGTCACCCTAGTGGCTAACATATTACCTGATATGCAGTTTTTAAACTCTTGCTCTCCTCCCTCCCTCTCCCCTTAAAGAATCCCTAGTTCTTACTGTCCTAATCTTTGTGTCTGTGTGTACTCAATGTTTAGCTTTCACTTATAAGTGAGAAAATGAAGTAATTGGCTTCTTGTTTCTGTGTTAATTTGCTTAGGATAATGGCCTCCGGCCATACCCATGTTGTTGCAAAGGACATGGATTCACTCTTTTGTTTATGGCTGCATCATGCCCCATAATGTATATGTATCACATTGTCTTTATCCAGTCTACCGTTGGTGAGCATCTGGGTTGATTCCATGTCTTTGCTGTTGTGAGTAGTTGTGTGATAAACACACAAGTGCAAGTGTCTTTTTAGTAGAACTATTTATTTTCCTTTGGGTAGATACCGAATAATGGGATTGCTGGATTGATGGTAATTCTATTTTTAGTTCTTTGAGAAATCTCCACATTACTTTCCATGGTGGCTGAACAAATTTGCATTCCTATCAACAGTGTATAAGCATTCCCTTTTATTCACAATCTTGCCAAAATCAGTTATTTTTTTATTTTTTAGTAATAGCCATTCTGACTGGTATGAGATGGTATCTCATTGTGGTTTTGATTTGCATCTCTGTGGTGATTAGTGATGTAGAGTATCTTTTCATATATGTGTTGGTCACTTTTATGTCTTTTTTTGAGAAGTGTCTGTTCATGTCTATTGTCCACTTTTTAGTGGTGTTATTTATTTTCTTGTTGATTTAAGTACCTTACAGATTCTGGGTATTAATCTTTTACCAAATGCATACTTTGCAAATACTTTCTCCCATTCTGTAGGATGTCTGTTTACTTTGTTGATAGTTTATTTTGCTTGCAGAAACTCTTCAGTTTAATGAAGCCCCATTTATCTATTTTAATTTGTTACATTTGCTTTTGGAGCCTTCTTCATAAATTCTTTTCCTAGATTAATGTCTGGAAGAGTATTTCCTAGGCTTTCTTCTAGGATTTTTATAGTTTGAGAACTTACATTTAAGTCTTTAAACCATCTTCAGTTAATTTTTGTATACTGTGAGAGGTAGGTGTACAGTTTCATTCTTCTGCATATGGATAGCCAGTTTTCCCAGTACCATTTATTGAATAGGGTATCACTTCCCCATTATTTTTGTTGACTTTGCCAAAGATCAGTTGGTTGTAGGTATGCAGCTTTATTTCAGGGGTCTCCATTCTGTTCCATTGGTCTACATATTTATTTTTGTACCACTACTTGCTATTTAGGTTACTGTGACCATGTAGTTTAGTTTGAGCTTGGTGAGATGTGATGCCTCAAAACTTTATTCTTTTTGCTTAGAATTGTTTTGGCCATTATGACTCTTTTTTAGTTCCATATTAATTTTAGAATAGTTTTTCTAATTCTGTGAAAAATGACATTGATAATTTGGTAGGAATAGCATTAAATCTGCAGCTTGTTTTGGACAGTCTGGCCATTTTAATGATATTGATTATTCCAATTCATAAGCATGGAATGCTTTTCCATTTATTTATGTCATCTATGATTTATTTTATCAGTGTTTTGTAGTTTTCCTCATAGAGTTATCTCACCTCCTTAGTTAGATGTATTCCTAAGGATTTTATTTTTCTGTGTGGCTATTATAAATGGATTGCATTCTTGATTTGGTTATCAGCTTGAACGTTATTGGAGTATAGAAATGCTACTGATTTGTGTATGTTGAATTCATATCCTAAGACTTGGCTGAAGTAGTTTAACAGATCTAGAAGTCTTTTCATAGGATCTTTATGGTTTTCTAGGTATATAATTGTATCATCAGTGAAGAGAGACAATTTCACTTCCACTTATTCTATGTGGATGTTTTGCATTTCTTTCTCTTGCCTGATTGCTCTGGCAAGAACTTCAAGTACTATGCTGAATAGAAGTGGTGAGAGTGGACATCCTTGTCTGTTCCAGGTTTTAGAAAGAGTGCTTCCAACTTCTTCCTGTTCAGTATAATGTTGGCTCTTGGTTTGTTATCAATACCCCTCATTATTTTGAGGTATGTTCCTTCAGTACCAAGTTTATTGAGAGATTTTATCATGAAGGGATGCTGGATTTTATCAAAATCTTTTTCTGTGTCTTTTGAGATCATCATATGGTTTTATTTTTTATTTTATTCTGTTTATGTTGTAAATCTCATTTATTGATTTGTATATGTTGTACCCCCTTTTATGCTGGCAATAAAACCTACTTGATAATGGTGAATTAGCTTTGTGATGTGCTGCCGGATTTGGTTTGCTAGTATTTTATGGAGGATTTTTCATCTATGTTCATCAGGGATATTGGCCTGTAGCTTACTTTTTTGTTGTGTTTTTGTCAGATTTTGGTATCAGGATAATATCAGTTTCCTGGAACGAGTTAAGGAAGACTCCCTCTTCCTCAATTTTTTGGAATAAATTTATTATGATTGGTATCAGCATGTTTTTATATGTCTGGCAGAATTTGACTATGAATCCATCTAATCCAGGGACTTTTGGATTGGTAAGGTTTTTTTTTTTTTTCTTACAGATTCAATTTCATTATTCATTATTAGTCTGTTCAGTATTTCTGTTTCTTCCTGGTTCAATCTTTGAAGGTAGTGCTTTCCAGGAATTTATGCATTTCCTTTAGGTTTTCTAGTTTGTATGTACAGAGATGTTCATAATAGTCCCTGAGGATCTTTTTGCATTTCTATGGGATCAGAAATAAACTCTTATCATTTCTGATTGTGCTTATTTGAATCTTCTTTTTTTTCTTCTGTTAACTTAGCTAGTGGTCTGTCAGTGTGGTTGATGAAATGAAAGAACTTTTCATTTCATTCATCTTTTGCATGGTTTTTGGGGGGTCTAAATTTCACTTAGTTCTTCTCTGATTGTAGTTATTTCTTTTTGCTTGTTAATTTTGGGTTTAGTTTCTTTTGTTTTTCTAGTTCCTTCATGTGTGAGGTTAGGTAGTTTATTTGCAAACTTTCTGTTTTCTTGATGTAGGTATTTAGTGCTATAAACTTCCCTTTTAACAGTGCTATTGCTGTATCCCAGAGGTTTCTGTCTGTTCTTTCTCTGTTTTCATTTGCTTCAAAGACTGTTTGATTTCTGTCTTAATTTTGTTGCTTACCCCAAAGTAAGTTGTAAGTTGTTTAGTTTCCATTAACTTGTGTGGCTTTAAGAGTTCCTCTTTGTATTGATTTCTATTTTTATTCCACTGTGGCTCACGAAGATGCCTGGTATAATTCATATTTGAATGTGTTGAGACTTGAGACCTGAGCATGTGGTCAATCTTGGTCAATCTTAGTCAATCTTACGGAGTTTCATGTGCAGATGAGAAGAAAGCACATTCCGTGGTTGTTGCAAGGAGTATTCTGTAGATTTCTATGATGTTGAACTGCTCCATGTCAAATTTAAGTCCAAAATTTATTCCCAAAGTGCTGGTATTACAGACATGAGCCACCACACTTGTTCCTTGTTTTCAATAATGAATAGAACATTCAGACAGAAAATCAGTAAGAAACAGCAGCCATGAGCAAAAATAGACCAAATATACTTAACAGAAAAATGCAGACTTTCCACCCAACAGCAGAATGCACATTCTTCTTAAGTTCACATGAAACCTTCTCCAGAACAGATCACATATCAGGTGACAAAATAAGTCTTAGCAAATATAAGAATATTAAAATAATACCAAGTGTCTTCTCAGACCACAATGTAATAAAACAATAGATCAAAATTAGAAAGCAAACAAGAAAATTAGCAAATATATGGAAACCAAATGACACTCTCTTGAACAATTATTGAGTAAAAGAGAACATCAACAGAATATTTTAAAAATATCTTGATACAAACAAAAATGCAAATAAAATCATCAGAATTTATGAAATGCTGTGAAAACATTATAGTTTACAGCACTGAACACCAATATTTTTTTAAAAGAAAGATCTGTATAAATCAATGCTACTTTACAACTGAAAGAACTAAAATAAACAGAAAGTCAGCAAAAAAAAAAAAAAAAGAAGAAGAAAGAAAGGAAATAATACTGACTAGAGTAAAAGTACACGAGGTAGGAGTAGAAAAACAGAAAAAAAAAAAAACAAAAATTGATTTTTTAAAAGATAAATGAAATTGACCAACCCTTATCTAAGATAAAAAGGGAGAATACTCAAATAAACAAAATCAGAAATTAAGGAGTAAACATTGCAATGCATAACACAGAAATAAAAAAGATCACAAGGCATTATGATGAACAATTATATGCTAACAAATTTGATAACCTGGAAGACTTGGATAAATTCCTAGAAACATACAATTTACCAAGACTAATTCAAGAAGAAATAGAAAGCCTGCACAAACCATTAACAAAAACATTAAATCTGCTCTCAAAACTCTTCAACAAAGAATAGCACAGTATCAAGTGGCTTCACGGGGAAAGTCTACCAAACATCCAAAGAATTAATATCAACCCCTTTTATACCCTTCCAAAAGATAGAGGAACAAACACTGCCAAATTCATTTTGTGTGGCTTGGTTCCAAAACCAGGAAAAGGAAATGCAAGAAAACTACAAACCATATCCCTGAAAAAAGCTGGAGTCATCACACTATCTGATCTCAAAATGTGCTACATAGCTACAATAATCAAAATATCATGTTACTGGCACAATAAAGACATATAGACCAATGGACAGAAGAGAGGACTAAGAAATAAAACCACACCTTTACAGTTAACTGATCTTTGACACAGGTGTCAAGAACACACAATGGAGAAAGGACAATCTCTTTAATAAATGGTGTTGAGACAACTGAATATATGCATGCAGAAGAATGAAATTAGACCCTTAATTCACTCCATATTTCACAAAAATCAACTCAAAATGCTTAAAATATTTTTTGCCTTATACTGGAAGCTAAAACTTGTAGAAGAAAACATGAAGAAAAACCATCTTGGCATTGATCTTGGCAATAATTTTCTGGATATTACCAAGCACAGGTATGAAAAGCACAGACAACAAAAGCAAAAATAGGCAAATGAGATTATGTCAGACTAAAAATCTCCTGCATTGCAAGGGCAACAATCAACAAAACCACAAGGCAATATTAATAATGGGAAAAATATTTCCAACCCCTATATCTGATAAGAAGGTAATATCCAAAATATATAAAGGACTTATGCAATTCAGTACCAAAAGAAAAACTCAATTAAAAAATAGTCAAAAAGACTTAAATAAACACTTTCAAAACAATATATTCAGATGGTCAAAAAGCCCATGAAAAGTTACTCAAAGTCTCTAAACATTAGGGAAATAGAAACCAAACAAAAACTGAGACATCACCTCACACGTTAGAATGACTGTTACCCAAAAGACAAAAGATATCAAGCATTAGAGAGGATGTGGAGAAAAGGCAACCTTGTATACCGTTGGTAGAAATGTAAATTGGTATAGCCATTATGGCAAAAAGTATACATGTTCCTCAAAAAAAATCAAAAACTATCACATGACCCAGTAATCCTACTACTGGGTATACATCCAAGTAAGTTGAAAACAGAATCTTTCCCATGTTGATTGTAGCATTATTCACAATAGCCAAGATATGTGGCATATTATGTAGCCTTCAAAAGGAAGAAAATTCTGCCATAGGTGCAGCTGGAAGCCATTACACTAAGCAAAATAAGTAACACAGAGAAAGTGAAATACTGCATGATCTCACATACATGTGAAATCTAAAATAATAGAGCTTACAGAAGCCGTAAGAGTAGAATGGTAGTTTGCAGGGGGCTGGAGGGAGGAAGATATGCAGTAGTGTTGGTCGAAGGATACAAATCTTTAGTTATGCAAGATGAATAATTTCTGGAGATCTAATATACACTGTGGTAATAATTATTAAAAACAGTGGATTGCAAACTTGAAATTTCTTAAAAAGATAAATTAAGTCTTCTCACCATACATGCATAAGTGGTAAATCTGTAAAGGCAATAAATACATTAATTAGCTGGAATTTACAATGTATATGTATATCAAAACATCAAATTGTACACTTTAAATATATAAAATATTGTCAATAGTCTCTCAGTAAACCTGTTAAAAATGTGAATTTGATTGTGTTGATAGTTATACAACTTTGTAGATATACCAAAATCTATTGAATCTGTACACTTTATATGGGTGAATTATATGTGAATTTTATCTCAATAAAGCTTTTTACAAAAAAAAAAAAAAAAAACCCACAAGACAGTCGTGTTCCAGAATCCACGTTCTGTTTGTTTTTCAGAAACCCTATTTTTGACTATTATTCTGCACTGCATCTCACGCTAAATTAGAATAGGGAGAATTTTTCTGGCAGGGCGTGGTGTCTCACACCTGTAATCCCATCACTTTGGGAGGCCCAGGTGGGCAGATCACTTAAGGCCAGCTGTTTGAGACCAGCCTGGTCAACATGGTGAAACCCTGTCTCTACTAAAACTACAAAAACATTAGCTGGGCATGGTGGCACATGCCTGTGATTCTGGCTGCTGGGGATGCTGAGGCACGAGAATGGCTTGAACATAGACTGAAGTTGCAGTGATCTGAGATCGCACCACTGCCCTCAAGCCTGGGTGACACAGCAAGACTCTGTCTCAAAAATAAGAAAAACAAAACAAAAGAGTGGGAGCATTTTTCAATGAAAACCCTAATTAGTACATGTAAATTGTCTTGATTTAGCCATTTCACAATATACACATATTTCACCATATCATCTTGTATGCCATAAATATATACAGTTTTTGTCAATTTAAAACATTAGTTAATATAAAATAAAATAAGATTTTACATTTTTTAAAAAAGAAAATACTAATTAGTATACGCTCAGGTCACTGAACTGACATCTGGCCCACTAGTCAGGGTGGAGACACATCAGTGTATCCCATTTATAGGTACAATCATCAGAGCTGATCAAATGCAGTGAAAAAAGAAAACAAAACAATAATCTTGAGTCATTTTGAACCAGATATTTAAAGTTTTAGTTTTCTTAATCATGAAATATATATTTTTTAGTAGTAGTTCCTTCACACAAAGAGAAAATAGTAAATGACAACTAGCAAACCACCACCGATATAAGAGAATAAAATTGTACCATGTCAGGCTTATAGAATATAAACACGGTTGCCGAGAACATTATGAATACAGTAAGTGCAAGACAAGCTACTGCATTTTTATCCTTATTGTCATGGCTGTGGGACAGGAGTAAGAAGAATTCTCCATTGTCAGGCATGTACCTGATCTGCTAATCCTGGAGACAAAACTCTCTGCTGGCAGCAATGCTCACAGTGAGTGCTGCCCAGTATGACTGCGCAGTGGCAGTATCAGGTGTGAATTCCTCAGTGGGCTCCCTGCCAGGGTGGCTATGCTCAGAATTCAGTAAGTGTGCTGGGCTTCTTGGTTAAGTATTGATGGTGGAAAAGTGTGTTTGTTTTAAGCTGAGGCTGTATTTCAATATCACAGCCCGTTGTTTTCCTTATGTATTAAAAGAACCACCAGGTGATAAGCTGCTCTCCTTTGAAGCCTTTCATAACAACTTTTTCACCTTTTGCCCGTGTATCAGCTTTTCCTGCCTAATAAATCACCTCAAAACGTAGCGTTTTAAAACACCTAAAATGTATTTAAACTTCGCTGGGTGGTTCTTTGACTGGCCTGGGATATGCTTGTCCTTGTGCCTCTATCTCGCTGGCTTCCAGAGCAGCTCAGCGTTGGTTGCTCAAGGGGGCCTCACCTGGGGCGGCTGCTTCAGGCTTCATGGGTCTCTCATCATCCCTGGACTAGGCTGGGATTGTTCCTGTGGTCTCAGAAGGGCTTCAAGAGTTGCCTCTGAATAATGAAATCTCTCAGGTGTTCCGGCCTGGTATCCACTTTCTATTGTTACTGGAAGATCGCAAAGAGGCCATAGCTTCTATAAAGTGGACCCGGAAGCAGAACGCCACCATTCCTAGTCTCTACCCCTGGGATTCGTTTATCTGACCTTACCTGCTCCCAGGACCCAGCCTCGCCTAAGCGCGACCCTGCGCATGCGCACGCAGTAGCACAGCCTCACCCGCGTCCACCTTCCTGCCCGCTGCGGCGCACAAATGGGGATGACTGTGCTCATTTTTCAATTGAAAAATAAAATTTAAGTTTCAGTGACGTTGGAATTTGTTCAGTGCGATTGTTTCAGAATTGTAGAGGAGAAGTTCTCCACAATATATCTCCCCTGAAGTCATGGTCTCTTCATAATGACATGTTGAAAATTAACATCTATTGAAAAAACAAGTGTATCAAGGAAAACATGAAGAATTTGTTTACATCCCAGGTAAGCATATTGAATACAATCATAAAACCCATTGATGAGAAATGACAACAGAGGCCCCTCCCCAGGTCTGCTCTGCCCTGCTAGCGCTCCCGGGGACTGATTGTCCCTCTACCAGCAGTAGAGACTTAGGGTTATTTATGGATGACAGATAATTTCATTGGCTTTCTGCTTACTGAAACCTCTGATCTGATTTTAACTCTGAATTTAAAAATGAAGAAGTAAGACTCCTTAGTTCCCCCAACCTCTCCTCATCCTGTCAAAATCCTCTGGCTTTTGGAGGAAATTCACTATCCTGTGCTTTTAGAAGGTACATTTAAATTTTGAACACGTGGTATAGCACAAGCACCCACCAGTCACCCCAGAGACTGGCTGTGGAGCCAAGCATCCGTCCTTTGGCTCATGGGAAGGTGCCAGGGCTCCAGGGAATAAAGAGGCTGGGGGAAGGGAGGAGTGGAGAGGGAATTTTTGGATGGCTTGGTGTAATGACCAGTTTCTCACTGGAAAACAATATTTTAATATTTTAACACCAGTATGGCTCTACCAGTATGAATCAGTTAAGCATCAAGACTTTGTGAGTTCCTTAAGAGCAGAGACTGTTTTATTTTTCATTAAACACCACAGTTCCACAAGCATTTATCTGCAATTCTGAAATCTAAAAACTTGAAGAAAACAAAAATTGTCTCTATAACTTCTCTGACTGCAAAAACTGGTTTATTTTGACTTGAGACCATTTATAAACTTTATTATTCCTAAGTGAATAGTCATGATTTTCACTGCTGACACATTAATGTGTTTGATTATAGCATACTGCTCAGGGTCCCCCCAGGGCGTATTTTGTAATAGAAAATGCATGCACTGTTTTACTTTCCTAAAATTTGAAAAAAATTACATTCTGGGGCACATCTGCTCCCAAAGGTTTTGATAAAGGATTGTGTACAGATACTACCCAGCTTGGTGTGTGCTCTGAGGCAGAGTGGGTAGTCAACAAATTCTGTGTTGTTCAGTGAAACTGCCTAGGTGCGTTTAAATTTTGATTGATTAGATGAAATGGCAAAAGGGATGAAAAACACAGTTTCTGCCCAGACTCAGTTTTGTACACTTTTTTTTTTTTTTTTTTTTTGAGACAGAGTCTAGCGCTCTTGCCCAGGGCGGAGTGCGTACAGTGGCACAACCTTGGCTCACTGCAACCTCCACCTCCCGGGTTCAAGCAATTCTCCTGCCTCCCAAGTAGCTGGGATTACAGGCATGCACCACTATGCCTGGCTAATTTTTGTATTTTTAGTAGAGATGGAGTTTTGCCATGTTGGCCAGGCTGGTATTGAACTCCTGACCTCAAGTGATCCGCACAACTTGGCCTCCCAAACTGCTGGGATTACAGGCACTGTGCCTGACCTGTACACTTTTTTAAATCTGTAACAGAGCCAATAGTATTCATGGATTTACATTACTCCATTGTTTACTCCACACATACAAAAAATAATGTTTTCTTATCATTTACAGACAGACCACGTCCAAATATAGGTCTTAAGCAACATACCCATGTGACTAATTCTGCACTTTTTTAATCTCTTAATTAAGGGTATATGTGGAGACACATATGGAAAATATTCATAATCTTATTTATACATTAGTAATAAAGTTTAAAGGAAGATAAATGTCAATTTATGAAACAATGTACTTCATTTTGCCTGGAAATGTTTTCAGTGTTCAAAATTACTCTGATGTCACTTTGTGAATAGTCAAATTGGCTTTTATACACTTAAAGTGATTAAAAACATATAAAATGTAGCCCTTAAAAGTATCAGAAATTGTCTCATAGGAATAATGTGAAAGAAATATTAAAGGTTGAAGAGATAATACAGATTCATATGAATATTTCTGCAAGATGAATTAACGTGAACCCACTGGAAAGCCATCAAGTTTTATCAATAAAGGATTCTTATCAAATCACAATCATACAGCATGGATAGGAAATGTCATAAAGCCCAGAATCATAAAATGATGGGAAAGGAAAAGGAAGGAAAACCAGATAAACTTGAAGTCTAGGAATACTGAAAGTAGAATGAGGAGGGGAGATACTCCCTCCAGAAGGGATGGAAGTGGGTGTGGGGAAGGGAATCCCAAGCACTCAAAAGGCTTGGAAACCCTGGGCAGTGAGAGAGCTGAGTGCAGGCCTGAAACACCATCTGGACTGTGTGAAGAATCCATTCCGAAGGAAAGACACAGGAAGCAGGTAAATCAACTGTAAGATTACTGCAATAAATCAGCTTAGGCATGATGAGACACCGAACCAGAGAAGTGATGGTGAGGATGAAAAAATATGGTGAGGAGAGACTGAATAATAATACACTAAATTTCTTTTCGACTTAAATCCTAGAATCAAGCTAATGTGTTACTCATAAGCCTAGGCTGATGAGCTAGAAATTGATAGATCTTGCCTCTTTCAGCATATTTCTATATTTTTATAAAGAAAGTTTACTTAAGGTTAATGAGTACATGCAAGGGAATGGTTAGAGATGTTTTGTGAATGTTTCACGAGGAACTGAAGACATATAGCAGCCTCTGCACAATTGTCATAATCTGATGTATTTTACCACTGTTTTCTGTCACCTTCATGGGAAAAGCATAAAGGAAAGACATACAGACCTGCCCTTGATGAGGTCTGACAATGGGCAATGGTAATGTTCCTTTTATTCAAAATATAATTCTTCTTCATGATAAACTCAGAAGTAATAGAAACTACATTGAGAAGGGGGTGACTACAATTATGTGAAGTTCCTTTTTGTTGTGCTTTAAACACATAAAAGATATCATTTCATAAAAATCACTTGCATTACACCATAATCCAATAGGATATTAAGCATTTCTTTGAGGATAAAATTCTAGGATTATTAATCTATATAAAACCAAATTCTTCAGCATTGAGGAAAGTAGAAGTTTCCCAAAGGAATTTTGACTTTTCTCTAATCCTAAAAAAAAGCACCAGTTCAAATTTTTATCAATAAACTTTTAAAAAAGATAATACATATGTTTTTAAAAATAAAACACCCCTTCTATTAGGTTTATTTATGTATTCTGCCTCTTCGAGGAAGTTAGTTCTTAGAGTTTTTCTGACTTGAACAATTTTATAAACTATAAAGAACTGAATAAAGTACCACCCACACATTCACCTTAAATTTCTTCCATTATTTGCAACGTATTTCCTTTATGTTGATATTGAGTAGTGTTGCTCAGTTACACTTTATAGTGAATCTTACAAATACTTTATTAGAGCTAAGCTGTTTACCATTACTGATGATATAAAAGTGAAAACTATTATTTCTTTCTTTCTTTTTCTTTTTTTTTTTTTTTTCAGACGGAGTCTCACTCTGTCGCCCTGGCTGGAGTGCAGTGGCGCGATCTCGGCTCACTGCAAGCTCCACCTGCCTCCTGGGTTCACACCTTTCTCCTGCCTCAGCCTCCCCAGTAGCTGGGACTATAGGCGCCACTGCACCCGGCTTTTTTTGTATTTTTAGTAGAGATAGGGTTTCACCATGTTAGCCAGGATGGTCTCGATCTCCTGACCTCACGCTCTGCCCGCCTTGGCCTCCCAAAGTGCTGGGATTACAGGCATGAGCCACCGTGCCCAGCCAAAAACTATTATTTCTTGATGTATACTTTGTCAAAAAAACGAGTTTGCATATTTGATTATCGAGTGAACGTATTGCATACGGTAGTATGGGAACTAGCTTGTTCTGTGACTTTGGGCACTTTTCTATACCTAGCTTCAATTTCCTCATCAGTAAAATTAAGAACAAGTAAGAATGATTTCTATAATCTGGATATGCAATACATATTTTGAGAAAATGAATTTTTCCACCATTGTTAAAATATCAATATTTCATATCAAGTATATTAAGGAATACTTGTGCATCCATTTGTAATATTTTATAATATATTGTAGGTGACTAATAAGTATGTTTTCAAGAGTAAAGTATTCTGTTAACTTTTCAGGAGCTTGTCTTCAATAAACTGCCTATGTGCTATTACTGATATACTTCTGGACAAGGACAAATTTAGGATGAAAACTTAAAGACAAAATATCAAGACAGTAATAGCCTTTACGACTGAATAATCTAGCATCACCGATATGGATATTTCCTAATAAACTAACAGGTGATTCTGAAAATGCAGGTAGATTTTTCTGTTAGGTCTCTTTTAGAGCGATTTTCTCTGAGCCTTTTGATTCAATGATAAAAATGAGAACTGAAGATTTCCTTGTCAATATTGAATCATAAAGTTCTCACCACCGGGAAACACTTCTGGAGAAGCTTGTCTAAGGAAGACAGAGTTGAGCAAAGAACTTACGAAAAAGGTCTTTGTATATTCTCTAGTTACAGTGTCTTTACTCATTTGGAGGTGGTGGAATTTACATCAGTCATTGAAATGACTCTTTTTAAAAATTTAATTTAATTTAATTTTACATTCCAGGATACATGTGCAGGAAGTTCAGGTTTGTTACATAGGTAAACATATGCCATGGTGGTTTGCCGCACCTATCAACCCATCACTAGGTATTAAACCCCGCATGCATTAGCTATTTATCCTGATGCTCTCCCTCCCACTGTGACCCAGCTTGTGATGTTCTCCTCCTTGTGTCCATGTGTTCTCATTGTTCAGCTCCCACTTATAAGAGAGAACGTGCGGTGTTTGGTTTTCTCTTAATATCTACTCTTAATCGTTTTACATGAAAGAAACTTGTAAGGTATGTATACCTGAACATATTTACTGCACTGTATTTGTTCCAGTTTCAGGTGAGATAGTCTTGTCATGCTATCAGCTACCCTTTTCCACAAGACACTTGTTTCCCCTTGACATAAGGGTCCCACTTCATGCTTCCTGAAGCATTGCAATCTTTTCAAAACTTAAACATCTTTGTGGGGTCCCTGAATCTTGTAGCTTTTTGACCTTTTTAAGGAATAACATTCTACCTTGGTTGTAGAACTGCCTTTCTTCTGTGTTGGCGTCAATTAAATTGAATTTAATGGGCATCCCCTCTAAATCCAGCATTGTGTTAGGTTTTCTAAGAGACTGAAAAGAAAAAATAATATGTGAGCCTGAGTCTTGGGCATAGTCCCTCCTCAGCTTCTTTCCCCTCACCTGAGTTCAAAGATTCCCTCACAGTGCATCTCCTGTCTTGCCCCAACTGTCAAGCCATTTCATGTTTTCAGCAAGAATATCAATAATTGAACAAGGAACCTGACCTCACCATTAAACTGTGCTCCTCAAACATTAGATTCGGTTGTCTGATCACAATGGCTGGGTTTCTGCACACTTCGTCAAATACATATGTCACTAGTAATCACAGGCAGGGACTTGGGCAGAAGTGATACCATGTGTTTCCGTGGTCTTTGAATCAAAACACTCACCACCTCCTTCCCAGGATGGCTCATTACAGTTAGGTAATTAGACTTCATCTGCCTGGTAAACTACTAAGTACCTAAATTGCTTGGCATAAAGTTTTCCTTTGCCTTTTCCCCTCTGTGTGGTATAGTTTCTGCCAGAAAAGCTTCTGCCAGATCAGTGTTCCTCTCAGTTTGGATAGTTTTTGCCATTTTTCGAATCCAACATAAGTAACATTCCCCCTGATTCCAACCACCAACTTGTTTAACCCATTGAATTGATATGAATCAGAGAAACCGCTATTTTATATTGCTCATGAGATTGGAGCTTCTCTTTCCAATGATCCCTGGAATTCCACTTTGAATACTACACATTGAACCATCTGATGGTTCTCGATGGGGATTCATAACCTTAGAGTTTTCATTAACATGTGAGAAAAAAATATTTTTAAGCAAAGCTGAAATGAAATCCCACCAACCAGAGCTTATTTCTGGGATGGTAGAACGAGAATATCAGTTTCTTACTTTCCAAACATTATCTTCCTTTACAAATCAGTCTGCCCACCCAACAAATTTCACCCTTTAGTAGCATTATAATTCTTCCAGATTTTAAACTTCAAAGTTTTCTTTTTCTTTTCTTATCTTGTATCTACTTACTCTCTAATACTTAATTTTCTTGGCTTGCCATTTTACAGTGTATAATTGTATTACGTGGCTTCCCTCACCTTACATGTCACATATCATCTGAACTCCATGTTTTCTGCTTTAATCCATCTTGTATACCATGACCAGTCTTTATTAAGCATTACTTTAATAATATCAATTTTCTATTTAAAACTTTCCAGTGGCTTCAAATTTTTATAGATAATTAAGATTAACCTTGTTTTAGATATTGTGATTTTGACCATGAATTCTATCTTATTTCACGCTTATTCAAAATACACCTTCTTATCCCTGTCAAAGTTGGCTTATTTGCTGTCTCGTGAACATGTTATAACCATTCCCACTTTTGTCTCTGCAAAACTGGATGGCAAACTTAAATTGGATATTAGATCGATTTTAATAAAGGAATATTTTTGTATATACAAAAGTATGGACAGAAGTAGGGAAACTACCATAGAGAGTATAATTCCCCAGGGTTAGTATCAGTGCAGACTGTTAGATCAGAGGGGCCAGGAGATGAAGTGGATACTAGGAACTGCAAGAGGAGACTGGTGTTGATAGTATGACCAGGAAAGTCCTGATGCTCAGCGGAAGATCACAGCCAAGGTCAGGCCCACAGGGAGGGTTCGGGAGAATTATTACCCTAACATCTCCTTCCTCCTTCCTCTGATATCACAATAGGGGTACCATTTGGCAAAGTCCATTAAAAGACTGATGGTACAGAAACATGTTGAAGACTAAACATGTTGAAGACAGGTAAGCCTGTCACTAAGAAGTGTGAAGAAGGGGTGAGATTGATTTTGTAGTTAAAAAAAAATCCAACATATTTGTTTAATTTTAATTTTTCTTGAAAGTATTTTATCTTTATAGCTTTCCACTTCCAACTCACCTTATTCTCATCTTTATATTTACATACAATAAACATACTCTTTTTAGTATACAGGTTTATGAGTTTTAACAAGTGCATAGAGTAGTACAACTACTATCAAAATTAAGATACAGAACATATCCATTACCTCCCCAAAATTTCCTCATGCAGTTCTTTGCAGTGACCTCTTCTGTTCCTCTAACCTGGCATCCAGTGCTATATTCTCACTTCATTGGAGTATTCTGTCTTCCAGAACCTCATATGAATGAAATCATATGACCACAAAAGGCAGTATATAGCATCTAAATCTGGCTTCTTTCACTTATCAAAATGTATTTGAGATTCATTCATGTTCTTGAGTGTATCAATAGTTCATTTGCTTTTAATCATAAAGAAATATTTTATTGTATGAATGCACCATATTTTTAAAAAATCCATTTACCAGTTGAAGGACATATGAGGTATTTCCCATTTAGAGTGATTATAAATAAAGGTGCTATAAACTTACATACAGACTTTGTGGTGTGAATCTCACCTAAGAGTAAGATCATTTGGTCATAGAGTAAGTGTTGTTTTACTGTACAAAGTGACTTAACATTTTGCATTCCCTCCTATGAGCAATGTATGAGAGTTTCACTTACTCCATATCCTCATCCCATGCTTGGTGTTGTCATTTTGCTTTGCTTTTGCTTTGCTTTGTTTTGCTTCGGCCATTCTAGTATATATAAAGAGCTATCTCATTGTGATTTACATTTGCAATTAGTGACTAATTATGTTCAGTCCATTTTCACGTGCGTGTTTTGCCGTCTTCTTAGTATCTCATCTCTCCATATATCTTCTTTGCACACCTGCCTGCTTAAAATTTTGTCCATTTTTTATTAGATTGCTTCTTTTCTTTTTGTGTTGTCAGTTCTTTATATACTTGGAGAAAAGGTCCCTTGTCACATGTTATTTACAAATGTTTTCTGCTGGTCTGAAAGTTTCCTTTTCATTCTTTTAATAATGACTTTTCAAGAGTAAAAGAGTAAATGTTTATACAAAAAGAACTAATCATTAAAATAAAATATATTTAAAACAAATGGCAAAGGACAATATTTTACAGCATTGTTTAAATACTAAATGAAATGCACAATTTTCTAGAAAGGAAAGAGAATTCACCAAAATTTGGCCTCAGTAGAAGGTTAGAACAGCTACCATAGAATAAATAGGGAAGTGGCAAGCCTACCGGCTTTGAGAGGGAATTCTGACAAACTTTTAAAGACTGTATAATCCCAATGTTCTTAAATTATTTGAAAACATAGTAAAAGAGAAAAAAATTTAATTCCATTTTAAAATTTGGTTCGAAATAATGCAGGAGGAGCAGGTGTAGGAAATACAAATCAGACAAAATTGGTCTTGAGTTAAGAAATATTAAAGCTACCTGGCTGAGTGTGGTGGCTCACACCTTTAATCCCAGTACTTTGGGAGGCTGAAGCAGATAAATCACCTGAGGTCAGGAGTTCCTAGACCAGGCTGGCCAACAGGGTGAAACCCCATCTTCACTAAAAACAAACAAACAACAACAACACAAAAAAAAAGAAAGAAAAAAAAGAAAGAAAGAAAGAAAGTAAGAAAGAAAGAAAGAAAGAAAGAAAGAAAGAAAGAAAGAAAGAAAGAAAGAAAGAAAGAAAGAAAGAAAGAAAGAAAGAAAGAAGAAAAGAGAAAAAGAAATGTCAAAACCACATGATAGGAACACAAAGGTTAATTATACTCTTCTCTGCAGTTTGTAATGTCTGAAATGTTGCACAGATACAGTTTTTAGTAAATCAAACCACCAACACACAAAGAACATAAAAGCATTTATGAATAGAAATGAAAAAATGACACAGCAATAACTTTCATAAATCTATAGGAAATAAGCATTTTAAATAGAATCCCACCATTGATAAGAGATATGAAGAAAACATTGCAAGGTAAGTAATTGAAACAAAAATTAATGAGTGAGAATAGAATAAATCTCACTGTTTCATTTAAAAATAATAAAAACATTTTCTGATGATTATACATTAAACTAGAATTAATTTTTAAAGAGGTGAGAAATCGTTACAACCAGATTTTTAAAACTTCTTTAAGAACATCTCTGTACTAAAAGGAATAAACAAATCAAAATTAAAGAATTTCTTTTAGAAATAATTACAACTGTACCAAAAATGCTTTATGGAATACAATTAAAACAATGCTCAGAGAAAAATTTGTGGTTCTTAATACAAATAGCAATAAAAACTGGGAAAGGGAGATGAATCAACTAACCATTATTTAATAAAGAAAGAAAGTAACAACTAAGTAAATATAAGGAAAGCAGAAAAACAAAATAATAAAGATAAAACCAGAGAACAGTAAATTAGAAAACAAGGAAATTAAATAATACCTTTTTAAAAAGTTGATTTTTGATGAAATCAATAAAACAAACCCAATAGCTTACAAAACCAAGAAAAAATGTAATAAACATAAGCACAAATACACAAAATTAAAATTATAGAGAAAATAATTTTTGAAGTTACAATAATTTTAAAAATTTTCTTAGGTGACTTTATACAGTTCTTTGGAAATCAAATTGAAAACTTAAATGAGAAAAGTAAATTCCTAGTTAAAGTTTGCGAAAACAATCCTAGGAAGAAGAGAAAGTTTGAATTTCAATACCCATAGAAGAAATAGAGAACGATGTGAAAATGTTATACTCCCAAAAAGGCCCTCATTCAGATGTTTCCATACAGACTGATATTAAATCTTCAAAGAACAATAATGTTATGCTATTTAAATTATTCCAAGGCTTATAAAATAAGGAAAACTTTCAAATTAATTTCATAAAAGAGCATTAACAATGATCCTCAAACCTGGCAATGATTGCAACAATTACAACCACAGAAATGACTGAATTACAAACTAATCTCTTATAGATATTGATGAAAAGTTATAAACAAATCATTAAAAAATAGAATTCAGCAATACATTTGTTAAAATGCATTACGAGTAAATTACACTTATCCCAGAAGACTAAAGACAAATCAAAATCAATATCCTAATTAACAAGGAAACATCTTTCTTGTTGTTATTAAAACCACAAAAAAGGCAAGAATGACTATAATATCCACTACTACTTAATATTATAGTGAATACTTCAGAAAAGATTAATAATTTGAGGCATAAAAATGAAAAAGAAGGAAGAAAAATTGTTTTTATGTGTAGGTTATATGATAGTATACCTTGAAACCAGAGGCAACCACTGAAAAAAATTAATACGAACAAGAGAATCAGTAATTTAGCAGGTTATAAAAGTTAAAATACAAAAATCAATAGCCCCTTTATGACCCAAAATAACCAAGTTTAAAATATATTGGAAGAGAAAATGCCACTTATTACAGAAACAGCAAGAACAAATATTCATGAATATTTTTAACAAAATACATGGAAATATAAATGAGGGAAAATCTAAAATACCATTGAAAGACTGAGAAAGTAGGTTCTTTCACATGGAGAACCCTTTTATGATCTTGGATAGAAAAACTCAACTAAAAGATGCCACTACTTCCCATGTTAATGTATACATTTAATGTAATACCAACACAATCTAACATTTAATTTTATTTTCTTTTTCTGGAGCTACACACAGTAATTTTAAAATTAATATTACAAAATAAAAAGGGACTGTCTGGAAAACCCTGAAAAATGTGAACAATTGAGTTGAAGAGAGTGTGTATATATGTATTTGTATATATGTGAAAATATAAAAATAACCAGTATATATAACCATAAATGATATACATTATTATATTATAACATATTAAATTCTAGATATATCAGTAATACGTGTTATATATTATATTATCTAAAATATGCTGAACATTTATATTTTGTTTTATATATAATATACATATTACAAAGCCAATAATACTAATAAAACAGAATAAAATACAAAGACAACTAAAATACATGTGGAAAACATTTATATAATAAAGATGTAATCTCAAATATCTGAGAAAAAGATGGAATGTTTAATCACTAGTGTTGGAACACTTAAATGGCAACTTAGTACAAGTTTATTTGAAAATGGTACTTCATGCAACCCACTTCAATAAATTAAAAATGGAGATCTAAATGTAAAAATTAAAACATGTAAGTATAACAAGTGGTGGAAAAAGACAAATGACAAACTGGCAAAAAAGTACTTGCAACTAATATCACACATAGGTGTGTCAAGTCTCTAATGTATTCAACAATGTTGAAAATCAAGGAAAGACATAGATTCTAGAAAGAGAGGCAATGTGAGAAGTTCCACAGAAGTACACCCTAGCAAGACAACAATAACTGGTGAAGATATTAATTTTAAAAAAATTAAAGTCTTTGCAAACTGTGCTAAGGGCATACAGAAAATAAAGAAACTTTTTTTTCCCCAAGAAAATGTACCCCACTTTGTTTAGAGCACAGTCTCTGACACTTGACCAAGACCTGCCCCCTCCCTCCCCAGCCAACTCTGCAAGAAAAACCGCCAGTCCAGATGGGATGGGTGTGGCCACAGCACCAATCTAGAACAATGGTATCTTCCCCAGGAGGCTCAGGCGGCCAGGATTTCTTACTGTCCCCCAGCTCCATCTTGTAGAGGCTAAATTTAGGCAGGTAAGTGAACCAAAGTGTTAGGGCTTTCTTCCTCCATCTGCCCCCACTCATAGGGCAGAGCCTCTATTCTAGTCATGGCTCCCAAGAATACTGGATCCTAATCATCTTCATCCTGGGATCCTCATAACGCAGAGGTTCCACGCTGCCAGAGACGAGCTGAAATGACCTGTGTCTGCTGCTTTCACCCAGCTACTCCTCATCAATCAGAAGTTCGCTCTGAAAGAAGGGGACCACCATCCCGCCCCCGGCTCAAGAGCAGCAGCTCAGAGATTTTGCTCTGGTCACAAGAACAGAGCTCTGTAGCTTTTATCAAGGAAACTGACTTCATTTGAAATTGAGCGTGGGACTCTTCAAGTCTAAGGTTCCTATTAAAAAACAATGAAGATTTTTGTAGAAAGTTATTAAAAGGAAGCTGGTAGCTCCATGAGAACAGCAAGCTAAACTGAAGGCCAACTATTTTACCAGAAAGAACTAGAGAAAGAGAAAGATTTTTAAATGTCTCCAAGGGGTCACAGCAACACTCAACTGCTTACCTCAAAAAATATACCTGCAAAGGCTATCAGACCTTGAAGAAATTTATGCCTAGGGCACTGTTGAAAATACAGCAATTAGTCAGCTATTAGTGCAGCCTAACAGCTATACGTGATACTATCAGAAGTAGACAGCTAAATAGAGAGATCAGAGACAGTGACCAAAAAAAAATCGTGTTAATACTACTGTAATCCCTGGAAACTGTGCATGCCCAACAGTGCACCCTCTGCGTGAAATCAGGGGCTTTCAATGTGAGCTGAGCAGTAGTATTTACTGGTGTAAGGTAACGATTATGAGGAGGACGTCAAGAGGATGTGCAGAAACCCTGGTGCTGGCATTGGAACACTGTTGAAGCAAAGCCAACAGTCACCTCTATGCAGACTTCTTGATATGAGAGGAAAAAAATCCCAACTTGGATATGCTTTTATAAATCAGATGCCATGCATCTTGCTTGTGCAACCATGAGGATCAGGAATAAAATGTGCAGGGTTTTGTTTTTCCACACTTCATAGGACTCAGTTCCTAAGTCACCTGGTGGTGAAAGGGAAAGTGGTAATGGAATTTTAAACTGCAGATACCTGCGCTCTGCTCTAAGACTTCTGATTTGGTTGTCCAAGGTGAGGTTCAGAAATCTGTATTTTTAATAAGAATCCCAGTGATTTGTGGGATAAAAAAAGGTACTTGGCTGGCAGTGTTTAGTTTCAAAAATTATGAGAATTTACATACCTTAATACAATTATCTTCCAAACTTCTTAGTTTTCATTAGATTCATCTGTGTTTAGAAACTTTATTCAGTTATTTGGGGACATAAATATGCCCAGAATTTCAAGAGTTATGTTTATGTGAAAAGATACATTAAAATAATTTAATTAACAAATTTGTTGTAACCACATTTATATTTCATTGTAATTTATAAACAATGACTTCCTTATGTTCTGCAATGAGCACTCTAAGTAAGAAGTCATTCAACTCGGTAGCATAATTAAAGAGTGGTACCTTAATTTTGGATCACTGTGGACACAAAATGAGACATTTAGTCTATTCCTTGCTCTCACCTTTCAATCTACTGCTTCTAGTTTGTACCTCCTTTTTTGTCTGTTCACGATAAGAATTAGTAAATACTCTATTTGTGTTCTCTGCAATTTCGATGGCATGTTAAGTGCAACAAAAACATCCTTTACTCCCAAGAGCTTAAAGCCGAAGCTTCCCATTCAGAGAACTCGTTGACTTCATTTGCTTCTGGGATACAGCAAGAAATAATGTAGAGGGAAAATATAACTTTTTGGATGACACATCAGTCCTGTTTGAATCCTTCAAACTTATACAGCCAAAAGAAATGTTCCTAAACTCAAGAACTATGAAGTACGAATTTTAGATTTTTGAATGCCATATTATCAAATAAGTCACTTTTAATCTATTTTAGTCCATTTAGAAAGATGAGGACAATATCACATACTTCAAGGCACGACTGTGGAATGTATGAAAGTGTGAGTAAATAGTTTGTGATTGAAAACTGCTAAGGGTTGTATCAAGGGCTGTGCCTCAGAGAGCATCTGTCTGCACTGCGTGTGCTGCACTTGGGGTTGGGGAGTTCTGTGAAGGCGAGTCATTCCATTTAGCTTCTTCATGACTCATTGATCTAAGCTTTTAGACACTGCTTGAACTTCACATTTCTTAGAAGTGGTTAGAGCGAGTAGCAGACTGCTCACTGGGGACCACTTGGAATGCCCCTAAAGCAATATTAATGATGACATGCATTAGATATGTAGGAGAATCTGAAAGGTGAAAACTTATGGACCTATACGGTATATTACCTCCAATGCTTCCAATTTTGCTCTGGGGTGGATTTTCTCTAAAAATATGTTATCTGAGTGACTGTTAAAAATTCCAATAGCAATAACTTGTCTGACTGTGACTGTGGGTTTTCAGCATCTCCGCCAAGTTTTATGGTGAAGATTCTGCAAAGCAGTAGAAATCTGAAATCTGGCACATACCCCAGACTCATACTACTCAGGGGCTCTAAATAATAAATATTCTTTATCCAATATTCATTCCAGGTACCCTTCCAGCAGAAGTGAGCATGTTTGTTACAAAGCAGAAAAAAGTGAAGATTTTTGAGACAGTTTGTGTGTTTCACTTCAGTTTCCTCTGAAAATGCAGCCTGAGAAGGGGTTTCAGGGTAGGTAGCTTATCTGAGATATGATCTCAAGATGCAGAAGTCAGAAAAGGAGGGAGACAGAAAGACACCACGGGAAGAAAAAACTATATATGTGTGTATTATTGCTTCTACTGCTAAAGGCAATTGGGCTCAGTTCATCTAGAACCTCTGAGAAATGAACAGAACACTTCTCAGAAATGGCCTCATGACAATCAGGAGGCTGAAGCCATTATCCACTGACATCTGTCTCACATTGGTGGAAGGTCACTGTTAAGGGTACTAGCTTCAGGCTGTTCCTACACATGGGCCAAGCAAGTTCTGCAGACATCTCTGAAAGCCCTGGAGCACAATGCATTGATTCAGGCTATGCTTGGTGAGGTTCAGCAAGGTGAGTCAGACCTTGTATGCCACTGTGTACTGCAGATGAGACTAAAAATGAGATAAGCCAACTGGCACCTGCTACAATCTAGCCCATCACCCTGTTCAGATTATCTCATGCCTCTCATGGAGTCCATTCTGTCACTGCATTTTCAAGGTGGTAACTGGCTACAATTTCCTTCAAAAAGCTTTAGATAGGCAGTATCAAGATCATAACTGAAATCTATCACTTTCTTTTCAACAATCCATTCTAAATTTCGCTCATTCACCCAGTACTCCTGAAGAACTAAGTTGCTTGCCCGGTAGCGTGTCTCATGTCTTCAAGCCTGAGGGATCTGTCCTGGTTACCTTGCCATTTTTAAGCAATGGTTGCTACAATTGTCCATTCACAGCTTTCACCAGGCACAGAAGCACAAAGGGACAACACAGTGGATCCTGAAATTGTAGACATACTCTCCTCTTAGTTCCTGATGGCAACCAAAATAATGCTCAAAAATACAACCCACTTTTGTGCTGAAATAAAGAGTCTAAAAGAAACAATCAGAGCTCCAGTTTCAGGGAAATTGTCCTTTCCCTGATGTCCTTTCCCTTGCCACCATTTCCTCTACTCCCAGCAAAAAGCTTTAATCCAGTGGGCCTAAGATCTGTATTGTACATATTCTGAAGATGTGTTGATGGCAGTGATGGGGTGGGAGGTAATTCTATTTGTATCTTTGTTGAATGCAGACATCTAGTAATACCTATCCGAGGTCCCAAGATGCCATTATTTTTCCTAAGGGCCCTTACCTTTAGCAAAGGATATCTCTCAGAGTTATACATTCAGTCTTCACAGAGCCTTCACCCTCGTAACACAATCGTGGGCTACATTTTTAGCATTATTTTGCCCTATGGCTGCAGGTGATACTTGATCGTTGCCATGGAATCCTTCTGGCTATCAGAAAATGCCCTGTGTTGATAGTTGAGAGGAATCAGGAAGCAGAGAAATTGAAACAAGGAAAGATGGAAAGCCAATATAATAAGAGTGCATTATGTAGAATACTATTGCAGGCAGTAGTAGCTCAGTTCTTCCAGGACTTCTAAGAATCATAGAAAATGCTCCCAGAATTATCCAATGAATCCCTTCTCCTGATAGAGGTGCTAAATTTTTTGTAATTCCAGGCTATGCAGGAGCACAAGCTGAAATGTGATCTGGCTAAGTTGGATGAGGTCTTGTGAGAGAATGGAAAAAGATGCAAGGCACTTTAGTAGGTGGGATACTAGAAGTCCAAAGCAGGCTGAGCTTCATTAGAACCATCCCTTACAATTAAAATTGAGATCAGAAGTATGTAGTCAATGTTATTGTGAAGACAGCATGTAATGTGTGAGCTGTGATGCTCTTCACCTGACTTTTAACCCTCCTCGCTCCCCATGTTGAATACTATCCTGCTGGTCACTCTGCTCATACACCACCCCATAAATGAGGTATCTGTGGAGGTGCTCAGAGAGCAGCCAGAGACCCACAGCATATTCTCCTCTACTTTCATGTACTGGCCTGCAGATAACACTGATTGCATGTAAAAAAAAAAAAAAAAAAAAAAAAAGGAAAAAAAGACCTGATGATTGCAGATCTTATTGGAAACTTAGACCACAAAGAGTAGAGAGGGGACGCTTCTCCTGCACCACTCCTCACAATGCATATCTAAATCTGGCTATATGGAACTTGATATTCTTCTCCAAAGACAGGAGGCAAGAAGTTGTGTTAAGCACTGGGCTTGGGAGATGACAGACCAGAGTTTAGATCCTGGCCCTTAACCTACTATGCATTCTTTGTCAAGTTAGGCAAAGTGTCCAATTTTTGACTATCTCATCCTTAACAGGGGAATATCATATCTCTTCACAGGCTTGTCAGAAGGATACTCTGCTGGTTTATGTATTTCTATACATTACATACAATAGGCAATGTGCTTTGTACATTCCCTGGCACATAGCAAATGCTCTGTAAATATCCCTGTGGATGGGAGCTTTTGGCCAATTAGGACTTTGCCACCTTCTCTATCTTCCCAGAATGGCACCTCTGCCATGCGTCCTTCACAGTTTCTGAATTGTCCTTGAATGTGCTTAGTCAGAGTTAATTGCCCAGTATCATTTGTGGACCAAATATAATTTTATGTAAGACACTGCCAGGTACCTTGAGAAAATACAATGTCTTCTGCATTTCTCTTCATGTATCAGCCAGGAACCCTGTTGAAAAAGAGTCACTTAAATCTTACATGGCTTAGAATTAAAAGATACATGATATACCTTTCTAACTTTTCCCATTTTGGTAAATCTTTTTCAACTCTTCCATGGATAGAATCTATAGTTAGTAGAATCAAAGACTGTTGGCCATCTATAATTTTTGGATATAAAGCTCATGCTGTTTCAGATCTTCAAAGAACCCTGTCCAAGACAGGATTGATGTGCAAGAGAATTACTGGGGAAATGCCATGGAGCATAAGGGGTGGGGGAGGTGGGAGAAAAGAGCCTTTAGACTGTGATGCCTGTGTGGTCTCTGTGAGAGGAGGAGGAAAAGGAAGGTGAGGGTAGGAAGGGCTTCAGACTATAGTGCATTTCTGAGATAGTCTCACCATGCTGACAGTGTTACTGAAACACCAGGAGTTTGGTCTAGGTCCCACTGCCTGCCTCACAGAAAGCCAGTCACTGAGACAATGAGTATTGCCAGAGGAGAAGACTTTAATTGGGTGCTGCAACTGAGGAGATGGGAGAGATCAGTCTCAAATCCATCTCCCTGACCTAGTAAAATTAGGGGTTTATATGGTAGAGAAGAAATGTAATCATGTGTGGGAAAACAGGAATTAGGGAAAGATAAGAGAGAGTTGGTTAACAGGATGCAGATGGTTGGTTAGGGAATCATGAAGGGTGAGGGGTCTGGTGTCTCATTGCCCTGGCACAGTGATCTGATAAGTCTCGGTTCTTTGATACCATCTGGGAGGCCTAATGGTTGATTTCCTGAGAAAGGAACTCAAATAAGACAAATTTAATTTTCTCAAGTTTCAAGACTGGGAGGGTCAATTTCTATGGTTATTCAAAAGAAACCATAAACATCAGTTCTATGGGACCTCCTGTTTCAATAGGTGATCTCCAAGCAGAGACTGCTGTTAGCAGTTCCAAGTCAGGCATGTGTGGCCTGGTTCCATAGCCCTGCCATGTTCAGTCACTGATGGGAGCAGCAGGGGGAAGCAGGCCTCAGCATGGGGACTGCAAGGGACTCAGAAGTGCAACAGCTGGGGGCTGTTAGTCCCCACTGGAGGGAGTCCTGCCAGAGATGGGGGTCTAGCACCTTCGTGGCTACAAACCTATCTCTCCATTTCAAAGCACCACTATCCCACTTTAAATCCTTAAGCATTTATAACTTCTGGCCCCAATTCTGTGACTAGCTTGGGGCATAAATTGGCAAGGCCAGAATATGTAAATTAATTAATTTATTTATTAATGAATTTGTCTTTTCTTGAGACAGAGTCTCACTCTGTTGCCCAGGCTGGAGTATAGTTTCAGGATCTCTGGTCACTGCAACCTCTGCCTCCTGGGTTCAAGTGATTCTCCTGTCTCAGCTTCCCAAGTAGCTGAGACTACAGGTGTGCACCACCACACTTGGCTAATTTTTGTATTTTTTGAGTAGAAACAAAGTTTCACCATGTTGGCTGGTCTCAAACTCTGACCTCAAGTCATCTCCCTACCTTGGCCTCCCAAAATGCTGGGATTACAGGTGTGAGCCACCACACCTGGCTCAATTCATTTAAAGCTAAATGTGTAAACTTACACATGTAGATACTATGTAAAGCCTCTAATGCTCTCAGTAACACATCATCTGCAAGATAGTTTGGAGTCAGATGGGAAAAGATAGTTGTTCTGTTATTCAGCACTCATTATCTCTCCCGTTCAGGACATTGGGCTCAGCCCATTCAGTCCTGCCCTGTCCCAGATATGTAGAATTTTAAATGAAGAGTTAGCTAAGTTTTGGTTGTGCTAAATGTTGATCTTTCCTGAGTAGTTGATTGCAGATTTTTGCTGCATCATTGGGCACTGGCATTTACCCAACTCCAGGCATTTCAGGCAATGCCTTTGATGGATCCAGAGCTTTCTTTTTCATTCAGTGACTCGCTCCTTCACTTTTCCACCCCTTGCACATTTCTTGTTAAGGGACGCTCATGTTCACTACAGTTGGCAGGTTGAAAGTAGGGCTTCAGACTCCTCGTTTAATAGAAACCTTTGTCTCTGTCCTGTGGTTTGTCAAACAGCTTCACGGGCACTTTAATGAGTTTGCCAAGCTCATCTTTTGTCTCTATTGATGAGCGTTGGGATCCATTTATTATTATTATTTTTTTTCTGGGAGGGAGTCTTTCTCTGTCTACAAATCAATTTGGGCTTGACGTTTAAAGCTAAGACTTCCTTCCATTTCTGAGTAGTTTTGTTGGTATCAGTTTCTATACCATGTCAGTTCCAATGCTATTTAGTATCTTTTCTAATTTAGCCTTAGGGGCATTGCAGAAAATATAAACAACCTGGTCCTGCTGGGACTTCTGACACCCCAGTGTTAGTCAGTTGCAATTTATCTGTTCTGTTGATAACCAAGAAGCCAGACGGGTTTTATCTTTTCAACATCCTACATCATGACAAATTGAATGCCATGAGTTTTCCCTTCCAGGTGGAGTGAAATAGTTAACTAGGTCAATCTTTGGTGTGGGGAGACACAAATGTCTCTTGATTGTTTTCTCCCCAAAGGATCTGAGAGTGGCAGGTTTGATCTGATAGGGGAAGCAAGTGCTCAGTGTCTGAGAGTTGCTCTGGGTAACTCTTCACTGCTTCCCAAAAGATGAGGTACAGATATTATAATATCATCTTAACATAGGCAGCCAAATTCTCATAGATTGTGTCCCTGGATAAAAACCTGTTCAGCTCTGAAAAGTGTACTTCCTCCTTTGACCATACCGTCCTAGAAAAAATAATTACTTAGGAAAGCAAAGGCTTCACAAAAAGCCGTTCATTATTTATCAAATCACTTTTGTGAGGCAAAAAAAAAAAAAAAAAAAAAAAAAGGGAAGCATAAAGGTATAATTCAGACAAGGTCTGAAGTGGTGATTTGAAGCAATCATTGATGTCTTTCTATTTCCATGTTTTGATGATTCTACATAACATCGGTTTTCACCTTTCTTTTTATATACTCTCATTTTTAATTAGGCACCAATTATCTGGCATACAGAATCACAGAGAAGTGTGTCACTGACAAAAATACATGGCTAGTAGGTAGCACATAACTGAGTACCTTCCATTATATGTACGTTTTTCTTCTGCTGGTTTTTATTCCACTTACTTATGACCAGAATAAAGAGTTTTTTGTTTCCATTTGGATACATTTTTGTTTCATTCTATTGCATGTTCTGCCTGCTTTTCCTGGGGATAATGTCTGCTATTTTATACCTTTGTTTCTTGCCTTCCTTCAGTGTGGCCATCTAGCATAGTGCTACGTTTCAGGAAGGGAGAAAACACAAAGGCATCAGCCTCCTCTCTTTGACCTTGAGGTCTGATATTAAAGGGGGCTTCTTGTGCTATGTCCCCACATGACAAAGAGAATGCTATGAATGCCTCGAAATCACTTTCGGCTCAATTCCATTAAGTGAAAATTTATAGAAAGTAGTTCCATAGAGTTATAGGGACACACTTTTTATGATTATTATTATTGATTGCAATCGGTTTCAGTCCCACTTTAACCCTAGTATCCAGGGTCCATGGTGGAGATGGAGAAGGTTCCTGTGACCTTGGCCTCAACTATTTGGTTTCTTATCATTTGTCTTTAAAGTATGAGCTGCAGAAAGTCTGTTCTAACTATTTTATGTGCACTAAATTGAATTTTATTTTCTTATGAGAGTTTACTTCGTCAAAGTTCTAATTTTTTAGGATTAATCTTCCTTAAATGGCAGTCTCTATGCACTACAGTTTAAACTGGGAATAAGTTTTAATGGCATATACCGAATGCTGACATCATGGGTGCTGGCTAGGACAAAGAGCTTCAGTGAAAGAATTTTCACACTGGGAGCTTTAATGAAAATGTTCCAGGAGAAAAAAGAGAATAATCAGAATAAATTATGAGTGTTTATTCTTTATTCTGTCTTGCAGCTTGATATACAGTACATTTTTTAGATCAAAAACAAACATTGCAGTAATACTTTGGAGAAGGCAAAAATTCTATGAATATAATCCTCTGCAATAGATTAAACACTGAATTGTAACAATCAATAAATAATCATTGATGCCCTATAATATCCCCAAAGAGGGAAATCAATATAACTAAGTTTTCCTAGGGGACACTGTTGATGATACTTGTGTACCAGGGGCTGCTAAGGGCCTATCGGCTGTGATTGCTGAAAGTGGAAGAACAGAGGTAGTAGGAGCGGAGTAGGAAGTGAGTGTCAGGTGGACAGAGTTGTCTATATCTACAACAACTTTAGGGGAAGTCAACAGAGTTGATAAGTAGACAAGTTGGTCCCTGCACTTGGTGACCTGTCTCAGTGTGGTCAGTCCTGGAGGGGTGGTGGTGGAAAAGGGCATCATGGCTGGGCTGGTGAAGTTCTCAAAGAAGCCAAAATGGGGAAATCACCTCTCCTGACTCCACTGTCTATGCTGGTGATGGCCTGGATCACCTGGATGGCTGGTAAGAGCCTACTGTGATTCTGGGAGGAAGTCAGCTCAATTCACAAGATTTCTTATGTATCTTCCTTTGCAGTTGGTCTTGGACAAAAGGAGATAGCTGTGACATCAACAAAATAAAGAGAGAGCTTTTTACCCTAAAGCTCCTGTCTCTCTATCTACTCCCATACAATATACCTGTACTGAATCTCTGCATCACTGACTGTGCACAATTCTGCTCCTGCTTTTCTCAGCCATCAATGGAACAGGTTTTGTACTGGCAAAGAAAAGCAAAGACGGGCAGTGGTGCAGAGAAATGGCTGTGACCCTGAAAATTAAGGACAGACCACTCTTTTCCCAGGCTTCTGGCCTTGAATGAGTCTTTCAATGCAGGTGTGCGAAGTTTAAAAGGTGCTCTAGAAAATACTAAATGTAAGGTAAAATGTTCTCCAGAAACATCCAGAAATTCAATGACAAGAAATGCAAAAGTGAACTTTATTTTAATATGAGGATTCTTTAACTATTCTTTTCATTTTATGGAACTCAGATACCAGGCATTGTGATGACCCTGGTGGATAAAGGGATGGAGAAGTCACGGTTCTGTCTCCCTAGGAGTGTACAGTTAATTGCATTGGAGAAGAGACATATAAACAAATAAACATTCTTTGGGTATTTCATGCTGTAAGAGAGGTAGAGAATTAGGGGAACCCAAGAAGAGAGGGGTCACGTTCCTTTAAGGATCAGGGATGGGTATCTGGAAGAAGAGATCCTTGTTTAATCACCAAAGACTTTACCTTTTAACCAGTTGAATTGATGTTGATGTTATAGTGAGATATATCCAGGATAAAAGGCTTTATGTTTTTAGTGAGGATATATTTCCAGAAAAAGTCAGGCATTTTGAAAAGGTTTTTGAAGAAACAGTTTCACAAGCCAGAGGACTTCAGAAATTATGAAGTTTGGTGGTCATGCTGGGTGATCAGTAAAAGGCTTAAAAATTCTATATTCTCATTGAACATAAAGCCTAAGAAATTTTAGATCTTTAATTACAGATCATTTTCTTAGATTTTATTCTAGCCCTGTAGGAAATATTCAGCCTAATGAAGAAAAAATTAAGTTATTATCCCCATCTCCACACAACAGTTTCATTTACATCATGTTATAAAATCTGATAACATGTGTATGTTTTAAAAAGAGAAAGAGTGAAAAAGAAGCAGAAATTGTCAATTATATTATAATAAAAAGCAAATATACTCTTGATCATCAAGTCCCTAGTAATGTCAAAGGTATTTACTATTGACCTTATAATTTTTAGAATGTATAATACAGTGTCATACAGAATATGACGCTGCTTTTTATTAAGTGATTTATAAAATTTAAGCTCCTTACATTATGATCCCCTCTGACACATGCAGGGTAAGGTGGTGAGATTTTCTAACTCCATCTCCTAGGAAAGTGCTTTGTGAATGCAGGGGCCAGGGTGAGATGTTTGGCCACACAAAGAACACAGAATTGTTCACCAGCTGGATTGAGAGACGATGAACAGCCTGGCTAAGCAACTTCATTTAGTTCTCTTTTCTTTTCATTTGTCTGTAGCACAATAAAGGAAATTAAAATCAGTGATTGATTGTGCTTGAGTGCATTATCATCAAGACTGAATACATAAACAATGCACCAAATGAGAAACTATTTAATCACATTCTTTTTTTTTTTTTGTTACTATATATCTAACTCAGTATATCATGGGCCAAGGAACTGACATTTATTTTATTCAGAAGAAGAAAATAAATTCATTTATTTTATTTGAGTGTTTCTCCTGTGTTAATAGAACATTCTATTTTCCTTGAAAATTTTATATTAAAAACATACAAAAACTTTATTAATGGAAATCATTATCATATAACTTTTTGAAAACACTACTGTTTTGGATGTTTCTCTTAACTGTTGGTTATTAGTTTATTTTAGTTCCTAGAAATCTTCAGTGTAAATGCTGACATTTCAAATATACCAGGAAATTATTTTTCTTCATTGGAAAGGGTTTAAGAAGCCTATTCCTTTTACTGAATCAGATTATCTTATTGCATTAATTTTATTTGGGAATAAGCTTGAAAGTTTTAAAATACATACACACAAAAATGTGATTCAAACCCTTCTAATTATCAAATTTCCTTGCAAGGATAAGCTTACACCCTGGAAGAACTGGCTTACATTTTCATTAAATTGGTTAATTACTCATGTAGTCATAAAGACATTAGATCTAAATGGGTTATGGTACTGGCAGTGAATAAAATGAACTGGTGTTACATGGAACTGGGCACACAACACAAGATAATCTGGAGGAAAATTTGAGATTATTTTTTAAAATGGTCTTCTCCACACTCCCTTTAAAATATCTGTGACTTGGTAACTGAAACAATATTCATGCATTTAGTTAAATGTTTATTAAATGATAAACTTCTCAGTTTAAAGTCTTGATGAAGTGAGTTACAGTCATTCATGAAAGCTGGGGATGTCCTGGTGTAGAAGCATCTCCTAGAATTTGTACTCATGGCTTTTCCAACTTTCTACCTAACAGCTTTGTTTGAAATGAGGCTCCATAACAGGACTAGAATTGTGGTTTTTGTTAGTCCTCAAGTATGTTACAGTTTCCCAAAATAAAGAAGAATAGAAGGTTAGGATTTAAAATCTGCCTCTGCCCTTGATATGGATTGGTTCTGTCTGCACCCAAATCTCATGTTGAATTGTAATCCCCAATGTTGAGGGAGGAATCTAGTGGGAGATGATTGGATCATGGTGACAGATTTTCCCTTTGCTCTTCTCATGATAGTGAATTCTCAAAAGATCTGGTTGTTTAAAAATGTGTAGCACTTACCCCTTTGTACTCTCTCTCTCTCCTGCTCCACCATAGTCAGATGTGCTTGCTTCCCCTTTACCCTTCCACCATGTTTGTAAGTTTCCTGAGGCCTCTCAACCATGCTTCCTGTACAGCCTGCAGAACTGTAGGTCAATTAAACCTCTTTTCTTCATAAAGTATCCAGTCTCAGGTAGTTCTTTATAGCAGTGTGAGATTGGATGAATACAGCCCTAACCTCACTGTGACCCTGGGCAAGTCAGCTAATCTGCCTGGACTTCAGTTTTCCTATCGATAGAATTGGATTAACAGCTCTTCATTCCCTATGCAACGTCAGCCCTGTAGCAGCAGGTTGAAGCAAATATTGTACCATTGTTGGTGGAGTACCTATAATTGAAGGCTGATAATCCCACTTTGATAGTTCAAGTTTATAGGTTAGGGTGATTAATTTGACCAGAACGCCAGATGGGGCATCTTTATTTGTCCAAGACTTTGCATAGAGGAGGATAAGCACAGCCATTAGAGTGTACACAGCAATACAGATGTATCACCTTGATTTGTGCATATATAGCTATTTTAGCATCAAGTCATTTTTTATGGTGAAATGTCAACAGGTGGACTCTAACTAATTTAGATCCTGTGTTGATCTTACCTAAGGAGAGAAACCTATGGCTTCAGCTAAAAAGCTCAGTTAGATAAATCACTGTGTAAATGTATCTCCTTTACAGAAAAATTGATACAGCCCTGGGAACCTTGTGTCTGCTTTCTTTTAGTTCTTCTAGGGTGAAGACTGGGTGCCAATAAAATATATAGAAGACTATAAGAAGAAACTTCAAATAAGTGTCAGATAAGATTAATGTTTTCTCCTGACTGACCGCTGGTTTGTTTGGTATGCACATATGATTTAAGAAGGCAAAGCCTGAGTTTGTATGTAAAAATATTTAAGACCCCCAAAATCTGATCATGTTAATTTCTATGTATTGCAAATTATATGGAAACTGTATATTCTGATGTTAAGATGAGCGTTTAGAGCATAGAAAAAAATATAAAAATAAAAAATTTGTAGACATTGAATTTTTTAGTCATTCCTTACTCCTAATTTTTCTTTATTAAAACATTCACAGTAATATGTATCAGATTTGCCTCAGAAACTTTTAAATTAGAAATAAACTTACATATATAATCGAAGTTTCTATTTCCACCCAATTCCCCAAATCCCAAAGATTATGTTTATTCACATTTGTGTATAGCCACAGTTTGTGTTATGATATGTGCTTTTAGAGTTCCCATAAATTATATCATATTTTACATATATTTTTGCATTTGCTGTTTTCACTCAACATTATTTTCCAGATTTATCCATAGAAATTCAGAAAATTAATTTTAACCGATGTGTAGTTTTACATTGTATGCACATACTCATGATTCGCTTTTCCATTTTCTAGTGATGAGCTTTAAGATTATTTCCAATTTTTGGCTATTATCAAAAATAATTCAACAAACATCTTTGGACATATCTCTTCTGCAAATGTATGTGGATTTCGCTTTGAAAAGGTTTACCTTGTGGAATTTCTAGTGTGTGTGTGTGTGTATATATATAGATACACACTTATATGTGTGTATCTATATATACATATATGTATGTATGTATATATACACACACATATATATTACATATTTTCAACTTTACTATATATTTCCAAAAGCTATCCAAAGTGGAAGATTTAAACTCCCCTTAGCAGTATATAAATTCATGGTTCCTAAAGCCCTTGGCATAGTTTTGTGCTTTTATAGAAAAGAGCATAAAGTCTTATTGCTGTTAAATTGTACCTTACTCTTTTAAATTGTATTTTCATAATAATTCACTATTCATTTTATCATCTGTTGTGAATATAGTGTCATAGTTCTTAATCATTTTTTCTACTAAATTCTTTATTTTGTATCATTAATTTGTAGAAATCCTCTTTATATTATATTTTTCAATTATATATTTTGTAAATATTTTACCCAATTTTCTGGCTTGCATTTAACCTTTATTTAGGATGCCTAGAATTTTTCATTTTAATACTGTCTAACTTATTATTCTCTTCTTTTATTCTTCATAGTTCTGGCATTTGATTAACAGGCCATTTGTTGCCCAACATCATTAGTTTTCTATGTATGTTTTAAACATATACTATCTTAAACATTTAATATTCACAAATAATTTCACAAATAGTTTAAGATTTGAGTCTTCAGCCTAAATAGATATAAGTTTTTGTCATATAGTATAATATACAGATTTTTATTTATATATGAATAGTCACTTATTCTGACATCATTTATTGAATAGTATAATTTTTCTATTGACTTGTAGTATCATATCTTTCATTACAAGTCCAAAGTATTCAGCATATCTATGGATCTATTTCTTGATGTTCCATTTTCTTCCAATTGGTTTATCAGTGTATTACTGAGTCAAAGCAAACCATTTTAATTATTATAATTAAAAAATATTTTTTAACCATTTTAATTATTATAATTAAAATACATTCAAATATTGATAAGGTATTATTCTTCAAAATAATTTTGGTTCTTCCTTTTTATTATTTTAATAAGACTTTTCCAATCAAATTCTAAAAAAATTACTGGTGGTATATTTATTGGAATAGCTGTAAATTAATGTATTGGTTTATTTGTGATTGTAAGCCTTTCCATGCATGAACATGGAAACCTATGTTTTGTTTAGGTGCTCTGTTATGTCACTCAAAATTAAATAAAATATCGTGTATATGTTTTCTGAATTCTTAGGTACATTAATGTTTTATGTTATGAATATGATATTATAATATAATATTTTTAATTGATTGCTACTGTTTACAAGAATTTCACATTTCTTTTTACTTCACCTTCATATCTAAAAATCTTGCTGATTTGATTAAGGCATCCACAAATTTTCTTTGATTTTCTATGGGTAATTTAAAAATCTCCACACAATGAGGTTGCAGTAAAAAATAGTGATTATGCTTCAACATTACATATGGTGGTGTTGATGGTTTTGTTATAGATAAACTTATCAGGTTAAGAAATTTGTCTGCCTTTCCTAGTTTTATATAAGGATTTTAATATAAATGAATATTGTATTTTATCATCTTATATTTTTCCTACGTCTTCTGAGGTAATCCTATGTTTTCCCTCCTTCAATCTCCTATTGTGGTGAATGGCATTAAAATACCTTTTATTGTTAAAACATTCTCACAATGCTGTATAAATGCCATTATTCTGTATTACTGATGGATTTTTGAAGAATACGTAGGTATACTTAGTTTTGTAAGGAGAATAGAACTTCTAATAGTTTTAAAAGATTTTGCATCTATGTTCTTAAGGACATTGGTGTATCATTGCTATACCATCTGGCTACCAGAGGAGCTGACTGAAAATCACACTGCTAGGGAGGGGAGAGGTGACTCTTTTTCTGTTTCTGGTGTTTGTAGCCATCTCCAGGGGTAGTTGCAGTAATAATAATGCTGCAAATGCCAACAGTTCTGGAAAGGGTAACAATAGTGATTTCAGCAGCAGTAGTATTGAGGGATCTCCTTGATGAAGCAATAAAAATAATTCTGGAAGCAATGATAATATCAGCTGTGGCTGTAGCAGCTGAGATGTGAGTTCTCATGGTGGCAGCTTCAAGGACAACAGTAATGGTCCAATGGCCCCCAGACCTAGAAGTGCACATTTCTTCAGCACCTGCTCCAGACGCTGAACTTTGACAGTTGACGCCTTGGATCATCTGCCACTGATCTCTAGTCAACATTTTTATGCACCCAACATGAAAGAAGCAGAGATTTATTGAGTTACTTATTTTTTAACAACCTGACCCTTTCATCTTTTGTTACTCATACTCTTGTAATTGATCTTTCCATGAATTGTTTTCTGTTTAAAGTATCTAGAATGTTTTCTGCTTCTTGACTTGACTCTTACTAATATTTTATAGGTACTAGAAATGGTTCTCAAAATAGATCTTTACACATGAGAATCTGGAAGTGGTTTGCTGACCTGTTTCATTTTGAAGGAAATCCTGACCTTCTTGTCGGTAGAAGACAGAAACCTGGTCATCTGTAGTGTATGGTGGTCTCATGATTGCTTAAATCATTAAATGATGTTATTGGGAATGATGTGTGGTATATGCGAGATAAAATGGTATATTGTAGTTAAATATATTAAAGTATTATTAAATGTAATATTAAATATTAAATATTAAAGTAATATTAAATACATTATTAAATATGTATTAAAATATATTAAAGTGGTATATGTGAGATAAAATGGTTATTGTAGTTAACTGTTGCAGTTATAATATTGTCAACAAGGTCTGTAAGACTACAATGGGCCAGGCGCAGTGGCTCAAGTCTGTAATCCCAGCACTTTGGGAGGCTGAGGCAGGTGGATCACGAAGTCAGGAGATCGAGACCATCCTGGCTAACACAGTGAAACCCTGTCTCTACTAAAAATACAAAAAACTAGCCGGGCGTGGTGGCAGGCGCCTGTAGTCCCAGCTACTCGGGAGGCCGAGGCAGGAGAATGGCATAAACCTGGGGGCCGGAGCTTGCAGTGAGCTGAGATCATGCCACTGCACTCCAGCCTGGGCGACAGAGCGAGACTCAGTCTCAAAAAAAAAAAAAAAAAAAAAGTACAGTGGAGAGCAGGTAGAAAATGGACATCGTTTAAAGACCAAAACAACCACACTATTTTGCTAAATCTTATCAGCGAAAGCCTAGAAAATGTATGAGGCATAAATTTACATGGTGTTTGAGTAAAGCATGCAGAATATAATCTTGACATAGGCTAACTTTATCAACATGGATACATAGAGATTCTGAAGTTAAAGTCTTAGCCCAAGAAGTTAGAAGAGGTGCTCAAGTTTGTTTGTCCAACAGAAACCGTGAATCCACACTGGCCTGCTTATTTTGAGGTTGTGTTGCCAGAGCTTTCCTAGCATAATAAAGAGAGATGCATACAAAAGCATAGGAATAGTAGAAGGTTGGGGTAAAAATATCAGGTATGGTTCACATGCCAAGCCGTCCCCCACTCTGTCCCACAAGAAGGCCCAGAAAATATTTCTCTAAGAAATTAAGAATTCATTTACTGGGGGTGGGAGGTCGGCACTGGAATGCTCAAAAAGTGCTGCGATGGCTGAATTTTGTGGATTTGGGGAGATTGTGGGTTCTCTGATTTCAAGGGGGATGATGTGATCCTAGAGGTGCAAAGAACAAGTGACAGTGGAGGCACTTATTTTGTGTGACTGCACTAGAGACAAGGAAGACACAACTATAATAATGAGTAGCAGGAATGGAGCGGCCAACAGAATATCTGACTATTAGAGGTCTTTGATGAAGGCTAATTGATTCTCAGGGAGTGAACTAGATCAGTGACCAACTATTTGTCTTTATCTAACTGGGTAATGTGGAGGGACTCTAATAAAGGCACTACTTACAGCACAGTAGGAAAGATATAAAGAAACCAGAAAGAAGAGTGTAAGTAGTAAGGGGCAAAGTAGTCACCTAACTAGAGACAGTGCTAACTTTCCAAGAAGGCCCCAGACAGAAGCTGTGACATTCAGCAAAGGGACACAGTGTGCCTGTGCTGACCCTGCAGGGGCAAATGCGGGGGATAAACTCACTCTTTTCTCTCCTATCTTCTGTCACCCCCTCCATTAGCAGAACCCCAATAAAAGCATGAAGGTAAGGGAGATATCTGAAATATCCAATTCAGGTCAGCCTCCTAAGGAACAAAGCAGAATGTAGAAAAGTAAAGAGTGGGTCTAGAGAATAAAACAGAGATATGTACCAGAGCATGATGATGTGTCTGGGAAAGAAGAATATACAAATACTTTTGAAATTGCTAGACACTAAACCTGAGATGACACTAATACAGGTGAATCTCACTTAATGGTAATATATGCCAAGAAATGCATCATTAAGTGACTTTGTGTCTGTGCGGACACCATAGAGTGTACTTATACAAACTTAGATAGTATAGCTTACTACATACCTAGGCTATATTGTATAGCCTATTGCTCCTAGGTTACACACTGGTGTAGCATGTCACTGTGCTGAATACAGTAGACCAGTGGTCCCCAACACCCAAGCCATGGACCAACACCTGTTTGTGTCCTGTTAGGAAGTGGGCACAAAGCAGGAGATGAGTGGCTGGTCAGCCGAGCATTGCACCTGAGCTCTGCCTCGTGTCTGACCATCAGCAGCATTAGATCCTCATGTGAGCGTGAACCCTATTGTGAACTGCACACGTGAGGGATCTAGGTTGCATACTCCTTATGAGACTCTAACCCTGCCTGATGATCTGAAGTGGAACAGTTTCATCCCCAAGCCATCCCCACTTCTTGGAAAAATTGTCTTTCACAAAACCAGTTCCTGATGTCAAAACGGTTGGGGACCACTGCTGTAGGCAATTATATCACAATAGTAATATCTGAACATAGAAAAGGTAGGGTAAAAATATAGTACATTGGGAGGCCGAAGAGGGCGGATCACCTGAAGTCAGAACTTTGAGATCAGCCTGACCAACATGTAGAAACCCTGTCTCTACTAAAAATATAAAATTAGCTGGGCGTGGTGGCATGTGCCTGTAATCTCAGCTACTCGGGAGGCTGAGGCAGGAGAATCACTGGAACCCAGGAGGCAGAGGTTGCTGTGAGCCAGGATCACCTTTGCACTCCAGCCTGGGCAACAGAATGAAACTGTCTCAAAAAAAAAAAAAAAGAAAAGAAAAAGAAAAGATATATATATATATATATATGTGTGTGTGTGTGTGTGTGTGTGTATATATGTGTGTGTGTGTGTACATGTATATATCTATATATAAAACAAAAGTTAAAAAAAAGTGGTACACCAGTATAAGACACTTACCATGAATGGAGTTTGCAGGACTGGCAGTTGCTCTGATGAGTCAGTGAGTGCATGGTGAGTGAATGTGAAGGCCTAGGATATTACCATACATGATTGTAGACTTTATACACACTCTATGCTTAGGCTACACTCAATGTATTTAAAACTTTTATTTCTTTAACAAGTTCATCTTAGCTTATCATAACTTCATTTTATAAACGTTTTAATTTTTTAAACTTTTTGATTCTTTTATAATAGCACATCTTAAAACACAAACACATTGAACAGCTGGACAGAAATTCTTTATATCCTTATTCTATAAGCTTTATTTATTTTTATTTTGTTATGTTTTAATTTGTTTTGTTGAAAACTAAGATACAAACACACACACTAGCTTAGCCCCATAAGGGTCAGGATAATCAATATCACTGTCTTCCATCTCCACCTCTTGTCCCAGTGAAAGGTCTTCAGGGTCTTCAGGGGCAATAACATGCATACAGCTGTCATCTCCTATGATAACAATGCTTTCTTCTGGAATAACTCCCGAAAGACCTGCCTGAGGATGTTTTATAGTTAATTTTTTTTTAATGAGTAGAAATACTACACTCTGAAACATGAATAAAGTGTATAGCATGATAAAATGCTGTTGATTCTTGAACAATGCAAGGTTTAGGGGGACCAGCCCCTGTGCAGTTGAAAATCCATATATAACTTTTGGCTACCCCAAACTTAACTACTAATAGCCTATTCTTAACTGCAAACTTTACTGATCAAATAAACAATCAATTAATGCATACTTTGTTAATTACATACTGTATTCTTACAATAAAGTAAGGGAAAACAAAATTTCGTTAAGCAAATCATAAGGAGGAGAAAATATGCTTACTATTCATTAAGTGGAAGTGGATCATCATAAAGGTCTTTGTCTGCATCTTCATGTTGAGCAACCTGAGGAAGAGGAAGAAGAGAAGGAATTGGTCTTGTTGTCTCAGGGGTAGAAGAAGCAGAAGGAAATTTGTATATAAGTGGACTCATGCATTTCAAATCCATGTTGTTTGAGGATCAACTGTACATAAACTAGTAACATAGTCATTTATTACCATTACCAAGTATGACATACAGTACATAATTATATGTGCTAACCTTTAATGTCACTGACTTTGCTTATACCAGCATCACCACAAACACATGAGTAATGCATTGTGCTATAATGTTATGATGGCCACAGGGTTACTAGATGGTAGGAATTTTTCAGCTCTGTTATCTTCAGCGACCAACATTGTATGCATTTACCAAAAAAAAAAAAAAAAAATTATGTGACACATGACCATATTTGGGACTTTTAGTGTCCTCTGTTCCCTGGATCCTTCTATTCAAAATGTGAACTCATGCATGGTTTAAAATTTGCGATGCTGTGCAGTGGACACATGGGGAATTGATATATTATTCTCTTTACTTTAGAATAGTTTGATGTTTTTAAAAATAGAAAGTCAGAATGGTTTAGGTTTCCAGGGGTCAAATGATAATGAAATTTTTACCTGATTGTCTCACAGTTGGTTCAGTGATCCTCTGGGTCCATTCTATGGCTAAACAGACATGCTTGGAAACTGACAAATTTCCCACTCTGATTCACTTACCTACCTAGTGTACTCATGGTTTTACCAGAAGTGGACCCTGATTCATGAGTAGCTGCTAATAGTTTGGCTAGATGATCAGGGAATTGAAAGGAAGAATATTAAAAGACAGATGATGAGAGGATGACTTCTTAAAACAGACACAAAGTATGAAAATACTTGTATCCCAATAAAATTCTCATTAGAGGGAATCCACTGAAGAGGAGTAATCATATGCATAAAATGACATGTTGTATAATAGATGTTAGTCACCTGACACTTATTCAATGGGCTCTTGGACAAATACACATGACATTAAGGATAGAAGGTATTCGTGACTTTACATAATCAAATTTTATCTGGACTAATGTAGAACAACTCTAAGGCTAATATGACAACCTTCCCTCAGGGGCTACCCAGTCAACTTGAGGATTGATGACATTGAAACCCATGCCTTAGGGATTTTGTTCTCATTGAAATAGATACCTATTTTGGGTATGAATTCACCTTTTACATTTGCAATTATTCTGCTGGTACTACCATGCATGAACTTAAATAATTTGTTATTCACTATCATGGTATCCCATACAATATTGTTTTTGACTAAGGCACTCGTTTTGCTGCCAAAAAAAAATGTGGTAATAGGCTCATGTTTATGCAATTCACTGAATTTACAACAGTTGAATTCTTCACTTAGAAGAACCTGAAATGATAGAATGGAATCATGTAACTCGGTTAATGCTCCCAGCTGGTAAACAACACATCGTAAGGTTGGGATGTTGTCCTACAGTATGTGGTATAAACTTTGAATCAGTGACCAATGTGTAATTTCTCTTACAACAAAAACACACGAATCTGAAAATCAAGAGGAGGGAGCTCCCTGCACTATTATGCCTAATTTGCACTTGCAGACTTTTGCTTCCCTTTTGTGAAACTTTGGGTTCTCCCCATTTAGAGATATTCGTTCCCAAGGGAGGAAACTACTTTAGATGACAAGTTTCATTAAATGGAAGTTGAAATACCACTTGGGCATATTAAGTTCTTCTTGAAACTAAAGCTAAAGAAAACAGTAAATCTATTTACAGGTAATTGAACTAGAGATAACCAAGGTGAAATTGGGTTTCTCTATTCAGTAGGGGCAGGGAGGACTATGCATGGAACACAGGATTATCTCATTAATTTCATGTGTAATAGCATATGAAAGAGACAAGCAGTTGTAATGCTGTTCACTGTGCAAAAGTATCCCTTCTTCCTAACATGGGAGGACCGCTTTTGCAAATACGTCTGTGCTATTTTTCACTGGTCCTGACTCTTCTGTTCTTGGAATCAAACTCAGTCCACGGCAGATTCCACTACTACCTGAATTTCTTTATTAGTCCTGCGCAGAAAAGAAATTTTGTATAGCACCTCAGGGGATTTCTTTAATTTTGCAAAACTATATCATCCTAATTTATTTTTTTAATAATATCTGGTAATGAGCATCCTCTCTCTGCTTCCTATCATATCCAGCTTACAACTGCTTCAGGTGACCTCCTCTTATTTTTAGGTTCAGAATTATGACTCACTTCTGGTTTAATGAACAGAATTTATTTTGGTTTCTCATTTTATTTAATGCTTATATCTTCAAACTAGAAATCCTAGAATTTATTAGATTTATTTTTATGTTTATTTTTGAAACAGTATCCTGCTCTGTCACCCAGGCTAGAGTGCAGTGGCGCAATGACTGTTCATTGTGGCTTTGACCTCCTGGGCTCAAGTGATTCTCCTGCCTCAGTCTTCTGAATAGTTGGGGCTACTGGTTTGCACCACCATACCCAGCAAATTCTTTTATGTTTTCTGTAGAAATGGGTTCTCTCTGTGCTGCTCAGGCTAGTCTCAAACTCCTGGGCTCAAGCGATCTACCTGCCTCGGCCTCCCAAAGTGCTGGGACTACATGTGTGAGTCATCGTGCTCAGTCTAGTTCATTAGATTTAAATTGATATTAGCATTTGTATCCTCTTTTTAATCTTCCAATTGTTTTATGATGTCTAAAAAAAATGAAAAATTGCTTGAATTACCTATAGAATAAAATAGAAAATAATTTTTGTACTCAGTGGCAGCATTCTAAAATGAAATTTGGTTGGGCTTTACTATCACCAGATCTTGGTTTCAGTTACTTTTATTCTACTTATTAGATGTTTGATATTTAATAAGTTATTTATTCACCATTGGACTTTCTCTCTTTGTCTGGAATTCTTGGAGGGTGTCATTAGGATAAAAGTATATAAAAGAGAAATGTCTGGCACATGAGTCACTTGAATGTTAGTTCCCTTCCTTGTTTAAAGGAGTGTGAGTTAACTCTTATTTACAAAAGGAGAAGAGAGAGGAGGAGGAGGTGAAATGTCTTTATGGACACCAGCTTGGTAAATCTAGATATTAATATTACTAACTGATATTTATGGCACCATATTATATTAGAATATCCTAGAGGTTGACCAAAAGTCTTGTGGTAGAAGAACAAAAACAAACTATAAAACACAAAAATTCAAGATCATTCTCTAGAATGCTAATTATGAAACAAACTATTAAACAGAGGTGGCTAAATAATTGCTCCAAAGACAAATATGACTCATTTGTTTTGCTGACCCATATGGTGCTTTAATTTCTTAAATTAATTATAATTGTGGAAAAAATGGAAGTTACCACATAAAAATCCAATTTTCAGCCTTCTCTTGATAAACTCCAGAGTTTCAGTCCCATGCAAAGCAACAATTAGCTGAAGCTGAGTATTGACCGCTTCTTTTAATCAACACTATCCCCTCCATTCACCACATCCCCACCCAGCCTGCTGCCCCTGATCACACTTCCTGCCTGGATATGAATGCATTTCTATTTGCCGCGCCTACTGTAAATGGTCAGTGAGCACAGCAGAATTTCAAGAACATTATTTATTTCCTTTACTTGCCTAAACAAGATATATTTCAAAAGTTATGTAGAGATAATAGACTTAAATTTGAATACTCGTATTTAGAGCCACCTGTAGCTATTAAATGACAAATAAACAAGTTGATCAAATAAATATAATATTAAAATAGTTTGGAAACTTCTGGAATAGCAGGTTTGTTAAAAAGCTTCAAGTAGAAGATGACATTATTTGTGCCAGATTCTCAAGTCTTTGTAGCTTTGGATTTTTTTTTTCTATGTATATGAATCCTTTGAAGGCAATCAGGGCTGACTGCCGAGGACTCTCTGTGCAATCCAATCAGGCTAATTTCAATTTTAAGTGCAACAAACAGGCATGCTTTTCATCGCCTCCTTTGTGAAGCTGTGATGGATTGGCTAGGGTTGAGTTAGTAAGATTTCGAACTGCTTAGAAATTTGGCAAATGCTTAGAACAAATGCTGTCTTAAGCGGCCTGTTAACTAATAAACAGACCTCAAGTCTGAAAATCTCCCACTTGCTGGCTTATTTTAAGAGCAGGGTAAAGCCCCACTAAAACACAGAATACATTTTCACTTTGCAGTTTCATCTGAAAAGCTACCAATATTTACATTCCCACATGATTCAAATAAGAAGTGAAAGTAAGGAATCCCTGTCTGTGATAACATACAGACTTGTACGATCAAGAACTGATAAGAAAAAGTACAAGTTTTTAAAAATATACCATCTTAGCATACTCCCATTTTTGCCTCATCTATTTGAAATTCCTTTACAGAAATCTCTTTTTCAAAATATGGATAGAATACAATGACATAAACTATTAAACAATTAAGGTTATTTTATTTAACTAATAATGAAATAAAATTATTTTTAAATGATTATCGTATGTTCATATGTGTGTGTAAATATAAATATATCAAATCATAATTTGAAAATAGGCATTAGCTATATGAGACTTAGGACAAACTGAAATGTTTCCTAATAATATTCTTTAGTTTACTTTGTATTACTTGCATTCTCTGGAAAGAAAAAGTATAAAGTAAGAAAAAGAACAAAAATAAAAAATTATGTGAACAACTTTAATATGAATTTTCAATTAGAATAAAGATTTTAAAAATTGTCTTAATTAAAATAACACCCATCTGTTACTGCACATTATCCATGAGTGTGGGGCACCTCCAACTGCTTTATGTTAGTTTGTTCATTTAATTTTCACAACACTTACACGTTTTAAATACTTTTAGCATCATCCTCTTTTTACAAAGAAGGACCTGGAAGTAACATAAGTTTCTCAAAGCCATCAAGTAAATCCCTGGTAGTCCAAGATTTCAGGCCAAGAAATCTGGGTCTGGAGTTTTTATCATTACATGTTGCTGGCTCTCATTTGCCAGGTACATATGCTTATGTTTGGGTTTATAATGAGACTTTGCTAATGCTTTCTGCCTTAGAATGGACATGAGCCATGTTTTCTTGGGGCTCAGGGCACATCAATTCTGTGTAATTTTGTCTAATTCAGTGTCCCCATGCCACCTTCAGTGTGTTTGAAGCGCTCTGTGAACTTTCTGAATTGTAAGAGGAGTTTGATGAAGCCTGGGGAGAGAAGGAGCAGTTGGATAAGATCTCACAGAGGAGTTGTCATTTCAGTTGAGCCTTGAATTGGATTGAGAACTCCCCAGGTAGAATTGGAGAGCACACATAAATTGTGTACATTTGGAACCTGGTTCTGGAGATGGGAGTGTTGTAGGAAACTTACTCATGCCAGAAAAAAATAGTAAGAGAGTCAGATAAATGGTGAAGGACTTTGTAAACCCTGCTTAGGACCTCACCCCACACCTGGATCACAGCTCACCAAGCTGGAATACAGGGCTTGCCAAAAATCTTTCTGGATGCTATAGGCCATTTATTATGCTTCAAAGGGGGAAGGTCTTGGATAGACCAGACTCTGATAACACCTGAGACTTTCAGTCAATTCTAGCATTAAAATGATATTTATATCAAATTTAGGAAACCTTTCCTAGGCTAGTAAATTCCTTCCATTCTTCTCCTCTTGGGAATCACTGGGCCCAGTCTCAAAGTCAGGCCTCTCTGGTGACTTCTGTGGCTCTGCTCCTCTACCTCTGCACTCATCCTCACCTCTGGGTTCATCTTTCTCCTCACTCCTTAGATTGTGTCCAGTGGAATTAAACGTTACCTTGAACAAGTTCTTCACACATTTTTATCATCCTACCACGTTTTAGAACTACCAAGAGGAAAAAGATGCCCTGGAAAGGAGGAGATGCTAATTTTTTCCTAGTGTTTTTTTCCTATTCTGAACCTAGACCCATCTATGCTGTGTATTTTCAAATGATTACTGTTTCACTATTAAACAAAAATGTACTGAAGCCCAGGGCATCCAGCTATAATACCACCTGCCTGCCCACCTCTATATGATATTCAGTTTCCGGGTCACTCTTCTGTATTTAGGAAGAATTTGGAGGCCTGGTTCATAGATTTAGCCCCCATCCCAATTTCTGACATTTTTAAAGGAAGCAGAATTATTTGACCATTTGATTTCTAATGATTTTCACTTTCATTCGGTTTAAGCCACTCCCTCTCAATGATTGCAACCTGGACATTTGCGTCAGCCAGAACCATGCATCTGTGAAATCTCAAACTCCTACAGGCCACTCTTCAAATCCAGCGCCTGCTAGAAATTGACTTTGTCTATTAGACTATAGACTAGTCTTCCTCAGACTTCAATAGTGGCTTTTATGTGTCATTTTATGCTGCCACCCCGTGCCTCCTTTCTGAGAGTCTCCTCCTGTTGTCTCCCTGACTCCGTGTATCGAGGATGGTTGATTTTTTCTTTCCTATATAGATGACAGCAGACAGAGATGGGGTTTCATAAGGCAAGCACTAATAGAATCTGCACACCAGAGAATAACTACTCAATAAATTTTCTAATAGAAAAATCTCCTGTGATGGAGTCTTTATTAGGCTTATATGTGAGCAAAAACTGATGAAATCCTAGGGTTTTGCTCTAGTTAGACTAAATGTTTATTCAAAGATAGGTTTATTTGGGCTTAATAGCCAACTGAACATGAAGAAACAATTGAATTGTCTATATAACTCAATGTAATCTCTTTGCATGCCCACCTGAAAGAAGCTTAACCCTGACTTAAAGTTTCTGTGTCTTAATGCAGTTTTCTGGGTATGCCATATGAATTACATAGCATACTGCTATAATGCATATGGAAACATACACATACAGTCTAGTTTCACTAGTCATGGTAGTTATGTTCTAGAAAATCAAGTTACCTCATCGCTTGCAAAAAATATCCTTTTGTTATAACTTTTTATTTTAAGTTGGCTTCATAGCATACAAAAACTTTACAATTTTACTCTCCTCCCTAGGTTTATATTCTTATAGTCTGAGTTTAGTTCTTTATATATGGCACATACATTAACAATTTTTTTGTGGTTATTGCTATTTTTAATAGTTTTGTCTTTTAACTTTTATATTAAGGTGGTACAAGGCAAGAGTGCCCACGTTTACCACTTCAATTCAACATGGCACTAAAAATTCCTACTCAGAAAACTTAGGCAATAAAAAGACATAAAATGCATCCACTTCAGAAAGGAAAAAGTAAAATTATCTCTGCGTGCAAATCACATAAACATATATGCAGAAAACCCTAAAGACTCAACAATAAAGACTATTAGAACAAGTAAACAAATTCAGTAAAGTTGCAGGACACAAAACTTAACGTAAAATATTAATGTTTCTTTGTACAAACAATAATCCATCCAAAAATAAAATTAAGAAAATCGTCCTATTTAAAATTGCAGTGAAAGAAAAATACAGACTTAAGAATAAACTTAAAGAGGTGAAAGCCTTGTATGGTAAAAATTATAAAATATTGATGAAAGAAATCAAAGAAGACACAGGTAAATAGAACTATATCTGTGTTCCTGGATTGTTGAAATTATTATTAGACTTATTGTTGAAATGTCTGTACTACCCAAAATGATTTACAGATTCAGTGTAATCCTTATCAAAATCCTGATGGGATTCGTTAGAGAAATAGAAAAAAAATCTCGAAATTCATATAGAACCACAAAATCCTAAGTAACCAAAGAAATCTCAAGCAAGAATAATAAAGCTGTAGGCATCACACATCCTGATTCCAAAGTGGATTATAAAGCTATTGTAATCAAAACAGTGTGATACTGGCATAAAAATATATATATAGAACAATGCAATAGGAGAGAAAGTACAGAAATAGATACTGTCAACTGATTTTCAGAAAACAGTGCCAAGAATACACAATAGGGCAAAAATAATCTCTTCAATAAATGGTATTGGGAAAATTGGATACTCACATGCAGAAGAATGAAATTGTGTCCTAATGCAAAAAAAGTGGATTAAAGACTTAAGTGTTAACACCTGAAGCCAAATAACTACGGGAAGAAATCATGGGGAAAGAGCTTCTTGACATTGGTCTGGGCAATGATTCTTTGCCTATAATCCCAAAAGCACAGGCAACAAAAGCAAAAGCAAAAATAATCAAGTGAAGTTTGTATCAGATTAAAAACCTTCTGCACAGTGATGGAAATAATCAACAGAGTGAAAAGTTAACTGATGGAATGGGAGAAAATATTTGCAAACAATAATTCTGATAAAGGGCTAATATCCAAAATATATAAGGAACTCATACAACTTGAAGGCCAAAAATTTAATCACCCTATTAAATAATGGACAAAGAACCTGAGTAGAGATTTCTCAAAAGAAGACATAAAATAGGCAACAGATATATGAAAAGGTGCTCAACATCATGAATCACCAGGAAAATTTTTATATGGTACATACTTTAACAAATTTTAGTGGTTATTGCTATTCTTAATGGTTTTCCAATAGCAGATCCAAGCTATTATTAGTTATCACGTCACATCCTTTAGAATGCCTATAATCAAAAAGACAAAAGATAACAAGTATAAGTGAGGATATGGGGGAAAAAAGGGGAACCCTTGTACTCTGTTAGTGGGAATGTAAATGGGTACAGACATTATAGAAAACATGCAGGTTCCTCAAAAAATTAAAAATAAAACTACCATATTATTCAGCAATCCCACTACAGGGTGTATATCAAAAGGAAATGACATCAATATTTGCACTTCAATGTGCAATAGAACATTGCACATTGTTATCAAGGCAGTATTAATACAGTAGCCAAGATAGTAAAATGCATGTTCATAAATAAATGAATGTATAGAGAAAAATGTAAATACAATGGAATAGCTTTTAAAAAAGAAGGAAATCCTGCTGTTTGGAAAACATAGATAAACCAGAAGGGCATTATGCTCAGTGAAATAAGACTGGTACAAAAACCAAATATTGCATGATCTCACTTATAAGTAGAATTTAAATAACTAAAATCTATGGAAGCAGAAAGTAAAATAGTGATTTCCAGCATCTGGGAAAAGGGGGAAAATGGGAACATGTTGGTCAGAACATGTTGCATGGAGTATTTACTTAAGCAAGGTGAATATGTTCTGGAGAGCTAAGGTACAATATGGTAACTACAGTTAACAATACCGTGCAGTCTACTTGAAGCTTGCTGGGAAAGAATATCTTAAGTGTTTTCACAAACAAAAGAGAAAAGAGGAAGGAAGGAAGGAAGGAAGGAAGGAAGGAAGGAAGGAAGGAAGGAAGGAAGGAAAGAAATGGTAACTACATGTGGTGTTGGATATTTTAATTAACTTGATTGCAGCAATCATTTTATAATGTATAGATACGTCAAGATATCGATTAGTAAACCTAAAATATACACAAATTTTGTTAGTTAAAAAAAAGGCAGAGCAGGTGACAGGCAAAATGGCCGAATAGCAAGAGCTCTGGTTGGCAGTTACCAGAGAGACCAAAGGAGAAGGCAGGTGATTTCTGCATTTCCAACTGAGGTACCTGGCTCATCTCATTGGAACTAGTTAGACAGTGGGTGCAGCCCATGGAGGGTGAGCCGAAGCAGGGTGGGGCATTGTCTCACCTGGGAAGCACAAGGAATTGTAGAACTGTTTCCCCTAGCTAAGGGAAACCTTGAGAGAATGTGCTGTGAGAAATGATGCACTCCAGCTCAGATACTACACTTTTTTCACAATCTTCACAACCCGCAGACCAGGAGATTCCCTTGGTTGCCTATGCCACCAGGGTCCTGGGTTTTAAGAACAAAAAACTGAGCAACTGTTTGGGCAGACACCAAGCTAGCTGTAGAAGTTATTTTTCATACCCCAGTGACACCTGGAATGCCAGTGAGACAGAACCATTCACTCCCCTGGAAAGGGGGCTGAAGCCAGGGAGCAAGGTGATCCAGCTCAGTGGACCCCACCCCCATGGAGCCCAGCAAGCTGAGATCGACTTTCTTGAATTTCTCCCTTCCAGCACAGCAGTCAGAAATCAACCGGGAACTCTCAAGCTTGGTGTGGGGAGGGGCATCCACCATTACTGAGGCTTGAATAGGTGGTTTCACCCTCACAGTGTAAACAAAGCCCTCAGGAAGTTCGAACTGAGTGGAGCCCACCACAACTCAGCAAAGCCGCTGTAGCCAGACTGCCTCTCTAGATTCCTCCTCTTTGGGCAGGGTACCTATAAAAGAAAGGCAGCAGCCCCAGTCAGGGACTTATAGATAAAACTCCCATCTCCCTGGGAGAGAGCACTTGGGGGAAGGGGCGACTGTGAGTGTAGTTTCAGCCAACTAAAACATTTCTTCCTGCAGACCCTGAAGTGTGCTGTGGATCTCCCAGCACAGGGCTCCAACTCAGCTAAAGGACAGACTGCCTCCTCAAGTGGTTCACTGACTCCCATGCCTCCTGACTGAGAGACACCTCCCAGCAGGGGTCAACAGACCTCTAATGCAGGAGAGTTCCAGCAGGCATCTGGTGGGTGCCCCTCTGGGACGAAACTTCCAGAGGAAGGAACAGGCAGCAATCTTTGCTGCTCTACATCCTGTGCTGGTGATAGCCAGGCAAACAGGGTCCGGAGTAGACCTGCTGCAAACTCCAGCAGACCTACACAGAAAGGCCTGACTGTTAGAAGGAAAACTAAGAAACAGAAACGAATAGCATCAGTATCAACAAAATGACATCCACACAGAAACCTCGTCTGAAAGACACCAACATCAAAGACCAAAGGTAGATAAATCCATGGATATCAGGATAAAACAGCATAAAAGATTGAAAATTACAAAAACCAGAATGCCTCTTCTTCTCCAAAGGATCCAAACACCTTGCCAGCAAGGGAATAAAACTGGACAGAGAATGAGTTCGACGAATTGACAGAAGTAGGCTTCAGAAGGTTGGTTAATAACAAACTCCTCCGAACTAAAGGAGCATGTTCTAACCCAATGCAAGAAAGCTAAGAACCTAGATAAAAGGTTAGAGGAAATGCTAACTAGAATAACCAGTTTAGAGAAGAACATAAATGACCTGATGGAGCTGAAAAACATGGCATGAGAACTTCGTGAAGCGTACACAAGTATCAATAGCCGAATCGATCAAGCAGAAGAAAGGCTATCCGAGATTGAAGATCAACTTGAGGAACTAAAGCAAGAAGACAAGATTAGAGAAAAAAGAGTGAAAAGGAGCCAACAAAGCTTCCAAGAAATATGGGACTATATGAAAAGACCAAATGTACATTTGATTGGTGTACCTGAAAGTGAGGGGAGAATGGAACCAAGTGGGAAAACACTCTTCAGGATGTTATTCAGGAGAACTTCCCCAATCTAGCAAAAGAGGCCAACATTCAAATTCAGGAAATACAGAGAACACCACAAAGATACTCCTGGAGAAGAGCAAACCCAAGACACATAATCATCAGATTCATCAAAGTTGAAATGAAGGAAAAGTTAAGGGGAGCCAGAGAGAAAGGTTGAGTTACTCACAAAGGGAATCCCATCAGACTAATATCAGATATCTCTGCAGAAACCCTACAAGTCAAAAGAGAATGGGGGCCAATATTCAACATTCTTAAAAAAAAGAATTTTCAACCCAGAAATTCATATCATTCAGTCAAACTAAGCCTCATAAGCAAAGGAGAAATAAAGTCATTTACAGACAAGCAAATGTTGAGGGATTTTGTCACCACCAGGCCTGCCTTACAAATAGCTCCTGAAGGAAGCACTAAATATGGAAAGGAAAAACTGGTATCAGCCACTGCAAAAACATATCAAATTTTAAAGAGCATCGACACTATGAAGAAACTGCATCAACTAATGGGCAAAATAACCAGCTAGCATCATAGTGACAGGATCAAATTCACACATAACATTATTAACCTTAAATGTAAACAGGTCAAATGCCCCAATTAAAAGACACAGACTGGCAAATTGGATAAAGAGTTAGGACCATCGGTGTGCTGTGTTCAGGAGGCCCATCTCACGTGCAAAGACACACACAAAATAAAGCAATGAAGGAATTACTCATAATAAAGGGATGGAGGAATATTTACCAAGCAAATGGAAAGCAAAAAAGAAAAGCAGGTGTTGCAATCCTAGTCTCTGATAAAACAGACTTTAAACCAAGAAAGATCAAAAAGGACAAAGAAGGGCATTACATAGTGGTAAAGGGATCAACGCAACAGGAAGAGCTAACTATCCTAAATATATATGCACCCAATACAGCAGCACCCAGATCATAAAGCAAGTTCTTAGAGACCTACAAAGAGACTTAGACTCTCACACAATAAGAGTGGAACTCTTTAACACTCTGCTGTCAATATTAGACAGATCAATGAGACAGAAAATTAACAAGGATATTCAGTACTTGAACTCAGTTCTGAACCCAGTGGACCTAATAGACATCTACAGAACTCTCCACCCCAAGTCAACAGAATATACATTCTTCTCAGCACCACATTGCACTTATTCTAAAATTGACCACATAATTAGAAGTAAAACACTCCTCAGCAAATGCAAAAGACCAGAAATCATAACAAACAGTCTCTCAGACCACAGTACAATCAAATTAGAACTCAGGATTAAGAAACTCACTCAAAACCACATAACTACATGGAAACTAAACAACCTGTCCCTGAATGACTACTGGGTAAATAACAAAATGAAGGTAGAAATAAAGAATGTCTTTGAAACCAATGATAACAAAGATACAATGTACCAGAATCTCTGAGACACAGCTACAGGAGTATTTAGAGGGAAATTTATAGCACTAAATGCCCACAGGAAAACACAGGAATGATCTAAATTCAACACCCTAACATCACAATTAAAAGAACTGGAGAAGCAATAGCAAACAAGTTCAAAATCTAACAGAAGACAAGAAATGACTAAGATCAGAGCAGAAGTGAAGGCGATAGAGACATGAAGTACCCTTAAAAAAATCAGTGAATCCAGGAACTGGGTTTTTGAAAACATTAACAAAATAGGCCACTAGCAATACTAATAAAGAAGAAAAGAGAGAAGAATCAAATAGATACAATAAAAAATGATAAAGGGGATGTCACCACTGATCCCACAGATGATCCCACAGACATACAAACTACCATCAGAAAATACCATAAACACCTCTATGCAAATAAATTAGAAAATCTTGAAGAAACAGATACATTCCTGGACACATACATCCTCCCAAGACTCAACCAGGAAGAAGTCGAATCCCTGAAAAGACCAATAACAAGTTCTGAAATTGAGTCCGTAACTAATAACCTACCAACCAAAAAAACCCCAGGACCAGACAGATTCATAGCTGAGGTCTACCACAGGTACAAAGAGGATCTGGTACCATTCCTTCTGAAACTATTCCAAACAATAGAAACAGAGGGACTCCTCTGTTCAGAAAAAGAAAATTTCAGGCCAATATCCCTGATGAACATTGATGCAAAAATCGTCAATAAAATATTGGCGAACCGAATCCAGCAGCCCATCAAAAAACCTATCTACCATGAACAAGTCGGCTTCATCCACAGGATGCAAGGCTGGTTTAACATACACAGATAAATAAACGTAGTCTATCACATAAACAGTACCAATGACATAAACCAAATGATTATCTCAATAGATACGGAAAAGGCCTTTGATAAAATTAAACACTGCTTTATGCTAAAAACTCTTGATAAACTAGGTATTGATGGAAACTTTCTCAAAATAATAAGAGTTGCTTATAACAAACCCACAGCCACATCATACTAAATTGGCAAAAGTTAGAAAAATTCCCTTTGAAAACCATCACAAGACAAGTATGCCCTCTCTCACCACTCCTATTCAACATAGTATTGAAAGTTCTAGCCAGGGCAATCAGGCAAGAGAAAGAAATAAAGGGTTTTCAAATAGGAAGAGAGGAAGTCAATTGTCTCTGTTTGCAGATGACATGATTGTATATTTAGAAAACCCCATTGTCTCAGCCCAAAATCTACTTCAGCTGATAAGCAAACTTCCGCAATGCCTCAAGATACAAAATCAATGTGCGAAAGCACAAACATTCCTCTACACAAATTAACAGAGAGTCAAATCATGAGTGAACTCTCATTCACAATTGTTACAAAGAGAAGAAAATGCCTAGGAGTACAACTTACAAGGGATGTGAAGGACCTCTTCAAGGAGAACTACAAACCACTGCTCAAGGAAATTAGAGACGTCATAAACAAATGGAAAAACATTCCATGATCATACATAGGAAAAATCAATATCATGAAAGTGGTCATACTGTCCAAAGTAATTTAGAGATTTAATACTATCCTCATCAAGCTACCATTGACTTTCTTCATAGAATTAGAAGAAACTACTTTAAATTTCATGTGGAACCAAAAAAGAGCCCATAGAGCAAAGACAATCCTAAGCAAAAAGAACAAAGCTGGAAGCATCAGGCTACCTGACTTCAATCTATACTACAATGCTACAGTAACCAAAACAACATAGTACTGGTACCAAAATAGATATATAGAATGATGGAACAGAACAGAGGGCTCAGAAACCAGGCCACACATCTACAACCATTTGCTCTTTGACAAACCTGACAAAAACAAGCAATGGGGAAAGGATTCCCTATTTATTAAATGGTGTTGGGAGAACTGGCTAGCCATATGCAGGAAACTGAAACTGGACCCTTTCCTTACACCTTATACGAAAATTAACTCAAGATGGATTACAGACTTAAATGTAAAATCTAAAACCATAAAAACCCTAGATGTAAGATCTAAAACCAAAAAACCTAGGCAATACCATTCAGGACATAGGCATGGGCAAGGACTTCATGACTATAACATAAAAACCAGTGGCAACAAAAGCCAGAATTGACAAATAGGATCTAATTAAACTAAAGAGCTTCTGTACAGTGAAACAAACTATCATCAGAGTAAACAGGCAACCTACAGAATGGGAGAAAATTTTTGCAATCTTCCCATCTGACAAATGGCTGATATCCAGGATCCACAAGGAACTAAACAAATTTATGAGAAAAAAACAACCCCATCAAAAAGTGGGCAAAGGATATGAAAAGACACTTCTCAAAAGAAGACATTTATGTGGCCAACAAACACTTGAGAATAAGCTCATCATCACCGGTCATTAGAGAAATGCAAATTAAAACCACAATGAGATACCATCTCATGCCAGTTAGAATGGTGATCATTAAAAAGTCAGGAAACAACAGATGCTGTTGAGGATGCGGAGAAATAGGAATGCTTTTACACTGTTGGTGATAGAGTAAATTAGTTCAACCATTGTGGGAGACAGTGTGGTGATTCCTCAAGGATCTAGAACCAGAAATACCATTTGCCCTAGCAATCCCATTACTGGTTATATACCCAAAGAATTATAAATCATTCTAGTATGAAGGCATATGCACACTTGTGTTTATTGCAGCACTGTTCACAATAGCAAAGACTTGTAACCAACTGAAATGCCCATCAATGATAGACTCAATAAAGAAAATATGACACATATACACTGTGGAGTATTATTCAGTCATAAAGAAGGATGAGTTCATGTTTTTTGCAAGGACATGGATGAAGCTGGAAACCATCCTTCTCAGCAAACTAACACAGGAACAGAAAACCAAACACCGCATGTTCTCACTCATAAGTGGGAGTTGAACAATGAGAAAACATGGACACAGGGAGGGGAACATCACACACCAGGGCCTGTCAGAGTTTGGGGGTTACAGAAGGGATAGCATTAGGATAAATACCTAATGTAAATGATGGGTTTATGGATGCAGCAAACCACCATGGCACATGTATACCTATGTAACAAACTTGCAGGTTCTTGCACATGTATCTCAGAACTTAAAGTATTCAAAAAAAATGTTGGCCGGGCGCGGTGGCTCAAGCCTGTAATCCCAGCACTTTGGGAGGCCGAGACGGGCGGATCACGAGGTCAGGAGATCGAGACCATCCTGGCTAACACGGTGAAACCCCGTCTCTACTAAAAAATACAAAAAACTAGCCGGGCGAGGTGGTGGCGCCTGTAGTCCCAGCTACTCGGGAGGCTGAGGCAGGAGAATGGCGGGAACCCGGGAGGCGGAGCTTGCAGTGAGCTGAGATCCGGCCACTGCACTCCAGCCTGGGTGACAGAGCAAGACTCCGTCTCAAAAAAAAAAAAAAAAAAAAAAAAAAAAAAAAAAAAAAAAAAAAAAAAAAATGTTGGGAAGTATTTCCTCTCCTTATAATCTTTTAATGCTCTAATATACTACTTGTTATTTCCTCCTGTGAAATGAAAAATTCTCCTGCACCTGGTTTTTTTGTGGAAGTATTAATAATAAATTCAATAATAATCTACTGTATAAATAATACATTTTTTAAAAAGGCACAGCATCACCTTGACTTCAGCTAAGAATATCTGCCTCAATTTTTTTCCTGCTTTGCACATGACAATGAATAACTAATATGTTGTGAGTATTGATTTGAAGGTTACAAATGAATTTTAGTTAATAGGTGAGTTTGGTAATATGTGTTCTGAGAATAGTAATCATTGAATATATGTTTTGTGTTTGTGTGTGTGTGTGTGTGTGTGTGTGTGTGTATGTGTGCATGTCTTCACTGGTGCCATCTCAATTTTTTTCTTTTACTGACAATGATGAATTTTTAAAGGTTTAAATAGAGCTGACCTGCGGAATAAACCTGAAGCTACTCATGCAGGCATTTAACAACTTTAATAAATGAAATCATGGCATTTGCAGGAACCTGGATGGAACTGGAGACAATTTTTCTAAGTAAAGTAACTCAGGAATGGAAAACCAAACATCTTATGTTCTCACTCATAAATAGGAGCTAAGCTACAAGGACACAAAGGCATAAGAATGATATAATGGACTTTGGGGACTTGAGGGAATGGACGAGGGGGTGAGGGATAAACGACTACACATTGGGTAAAGTGTACACTGTTCAGGTGATGGGTGCACCAAAATCTCAGAAATTACCACTAAAGAACTCATGTAACCAAACACCACCTGTTCCCCAATAACCTATTGAAATAAAAAAAATCTTGTTTTCGAATTGTCTTTACTACTAACTAGTGCTACTACAACTACTCCTTACATATTAGGAAATTTGCAATTATTTTTAAATAATCTTGTTTGTTTCTCCTGCAGACAGTAAGCTATCGAAGGGCCAGGGCAAGGTTTTATTTCGTGTATACTCAACTCCTCTACAGTGCTTGGTTTATTGTAGAGTCCCAATAAATATGGGGTCTTCTTTTGTCATTGTATTATTTTTAGTAAAACTGCATTGGATAATACTAGAAAAGAATGCTCAGATAGGTAGGAGAAGAGACCAGCCAAGGGACGCATGGTCTGTGGTGTCAAGTGCTACAGAGAGACTAAAAAGGAACAGGAACAGGATTAAGAAGGAATAGGATCTGAAGATGATCACAGCTATAATTCAGGGGACCCACTCTAATGACCAGCAGAAAAGGCACCTCAAACTCAGACATGTCTCTTTCCAAAGTCCGTAGTCCTTCCCCTCAGACCATATCATCTGCATCACAGAAAGGAGTATGGAAAGACAGGAAGCCAGATTTACGCTAGCTTTTGGTGTTTTATATAAACAAATGGTGGCAGTTATATTTGGGTAAGTGTCCTGAAGCCATCTTGCAAAGGGACTTGGGTCCCAAACAAGATCTCAAAGACAATGTGATCTCTAACTTCCCGTAGGGAAGTCAAAATTCAACCAAGCCTTCTCTGGTTGAACTTGTATCCCTGGGTCATCCAGAAGGCCACCAGGGCTGAGAACAATCTGGTAACTTTGCATGAGGGAGTAAAACCCAGAACACCTTTAACCAAATTTTTTAGGAATAAATATATTCTGGTGGAGCTGCTGGTCATCATTATCCATGCTTCTGCCATGGGCATTAAAAGATAAAGACATGAACACTAAGGTCAAACTTGTAGTTAGAATCTTACTTGAAGCACCCAGAGCTTTGCTTTGTCATTCATGACTACAGTTGTATTTATCCTGTGCTTTCTGATATGAGGATTAAACCATCTGAATTTCCTTTTTTGGGGGTACCTAATGATGTTTATGAATGAAATGCTTGTTAAATGCTATATAATATTTGTTGTATTTACCTTTATTATTATCCTATGACAGACACAATACTAATGAGAGAAAATATTGCCTGAATTCATGTGACAAGTTAAGCCCAGAAGATATACTCCTATTTTCTGCAGAGTAAATTCAATCTACACAGATTAATAGCCGATTTTATACTGGTTATGATAGGAAGACTCTGCTTTTTTTTTTGCACTGTTCTTGTAGGAAAAAAACCTCCTCTCAGTTTGCTTACAAATACTTAGCAACTTAGTCATTTTACATAAACCACCTCAGTTTCAACAAAGAGTGCTGTTTTATAACATGAGATATGGGCATATGAATTTAAAACTAGATCATATTCATGTCTGTCAATTAAAGAAAAAATTGAAAATATGATTTGTTAAAAATATTGATGAAACTATAAAAAATACAGTGGGGTCTATACAAAAGATAACAGCAGATGAAAATCTTCTGAAGCATTTGTGCCAGCACAGGGTCATCCAGAGTATGAAGAGGTGACAGGCTGATGTAGAAGACTTATCTTCGTGAGCACCCCAAATGCTTCAGGCAATGGGTGTAAGCATGAGACCTCCTTGGACAGGGACAAACGGTAAAAATTTTTGGAAGCATTTGTTTTTTTTTAACCACGTGTACAGCTTTTTGGATTGGCATCTCCAGTGATTCTCATTTTAGCTCACCATAAATCTTCCCTTCCCACCACTCTGCATTAACAAACATTTATTACGTTCCCTATACGTGTCAGAGACTGTGTGAGGAGTTTGGCAGGCACAAAGAATAAGCCAGGACTGTAGCTGTGACCAACTCGAGAGGAGCCCTGGTGGATTTCTATATAATATGCCTGTCCTTTGGGTTTATAACACTGTAGTTGAAATGAATGTTACTGTCAACAAGTTAAGAAAAAAAAAAAGACATAAAAATTCTAATCTCGCTACTGAATGTGATTCATGGATGTGACAAATTTCTCAGGGCTTTTATGACTATTTCCTCTTTCTTTGATATGACAAAAGGAAATAAGCCATAGTATTTATAGAGTTAAACATATTTCTGTTCCCCACATCTTCTCTACTCCACTGAAGAAATAGCAAAAGTCAAATTCCTTTGTCATTTGTTTTACCATAGCATGCAGGAACAGCTTTCAAAGAACCAGGTACTTTTGTTCCTATTGCAAATTGTCACTTGTCATTATAAACAGAGAACACATACCACTGGAGAAGTATAATGTGGTGATATTAGTGGGGCTAAAAGAGGGATACAAAAATCACTAGCACCATCTCAGAAAAAAAATGGCCAATAATAACATTTTACATGTCAGCCATATAGGGAAAAAACCCAAACAACCTTGCAGACTTATGAAATAGTAATTATGCTATTCACAGTCAATAATATGGCTCTTATTGCTACACACTATATACAGAACATAATTATGTTACCTTTAAATGATGTAATTAATGATTAGCAAGACAGACATAAGTGATCATATAAGATTTGGTAATCCTGCCCATTTTAATACTGTGATGAAATGATGAATTCAAAGCTGAAAGAAAAAAATACCACAACATACATTCTGCATAGGCTCAGTCATTATTGTTGCCCGCGTCAAAGTTGGAAGGGAACAGCAGTGCTCATACCCAGGGCCCCTTCGCTTCCCCAAAACCCCGCTGTGACTGAGCTCATGTTCCAATACCGCTCGGGAAATGCTGGGATTCAACGCCCTGCCATGTGTCTGGGAAGATGGCTGATAAAGGTTTTGTAGATATCCTGTTCCATCTGCTTAAATGTTAGGTTTTCTCCCGGTGAAGAGTCTAACGTGTACAGTAGTTTTCAAATGTGGGTGGCTGAAGTGTTTTTAATATGCAGGTTTCTAGACCTTACCCTGCTTCAGTTATGCTGTGTGAGACACTGCTGAAAATCACAGTGTGTTACAGATATTTATTTTTACCCACTGCTGTGAATTTGGTTGTGGTTCAGAGGGAATGGTGCTATGATCTGAATGTTTATGTCCCCCCAAAATTCATAGGTTAAAACCCAGTTACTGAGGTTAGAAGGTGGGGTTTTGAGGAAATGATTAGGTCACCAGGGTAGAACTCTCATAAATGGGATTGGTGTCCTTATACAGGTGACCCTGGACAGCTAGCTAGTCCCTTCTACTATGCAAAGACACAGATGGAAGTTGCTGTCTTTGAGGAGCAGGACCTCACCAGACACGGAATCTTCCAATGCCTTAATCTTCGACTTCTCAGCCTCCAGAACTGTGAGAAATAAATTTCTGTTGTTAATAAACTACTTTGTCTATAGTAGTTTGTTATAGCAGCCCAGATAGAATAAGACAGCTGGTCTTTACTGGGTTTGGGTTCAAGTCTGCCCAGGACTCTCTTTCTAGAATACAGACAAAAGGAAGAGCAGCTTCATGGAGTCTGCACTTTTTATGACTATGGCAGGAGCATAAGAAGATGAATGAAAACATGTCATGGTCCTTAAAGTCCCTGTTTGGAACTGACCCACCCTAGATTCCAGACACATTTTTATTACTCCAAGTGAGTCACATGACCAGACTCAAGTTCAGTGAAGTCCAAAAGTATCCCCTGCTCCGTGGGGCAAAGGAGGAGGAATGATCAATTGGAGATTGATGCTAAGGGACTGGGTATAGCAAACTCCACAGGTGAGCCTTCTTTTCTTTTCTTTTTTAAGAGACAAGGTCTTGCTCTGTTACCCCGACTAGTCTCAAATCTTTGGTGTCAAGTCATCCTCTCATCTTGGCCTCCTGAAGTGCTGGGATTGTAGGGATGAGCCATGGGTAGTTCTTATGAAGTTAATCCTGCACCTGTTGGGGGATTGCCATCTTGGTACCACTAGAGAACATGCCATAGTAAGAGAAATGATGGGCTCCATTCTTTCAGTAGCTCAACTGTCCAAAATTAGAAAATGTTAATGCAATTCATGTAATTTAATAATAGAGGACAGTTAAGAATGGAAAGGGAACAAGAAAAGGGGCACCTATATACAAATGGAGAATGAGGATGAGCATATCAGGAAAGGTCTTCCAGATAAAGCAATATCTGAGCTCAGTGATAACGACAGGTGAACATTTTCTAGAGCTGGGAAGGATATGAAGTGGTGGGAGTAGTCTAGGCAGAGGAGATCCCAGGACAAAATGAGGAGTTTAGAAGCAGCATAATATATTCGGCAGAGTGCCATATGTTCTCCAAATCTTGCTTCTTTTCCATCTTAGTCTCAGAGTTTGGTAACATTTCCAAGCCTAGCTTGCAGTCAGGTATGGCCATGTGGCTGATTATGGCACAAGAATGAGGACATAATTAATACATTATCTTTCACATCTGGCCTTTAGAAACTTGCCACATGTAAACCTCCATTGTCTCCCTCTTTTCCCTCAATCAGGTGAGTGGTAGGAGGGTGAAGCCACAAAGGGAAGGCACAGAGACACCGGATGATCATATGGAAAGTCTTCCCCAGCTAGGAATGTTTGCATGAGTCAGAGACAAAGTTTTATTGTGTCAAGTCACTAAAATTTAGGATGTTTGTTACAGCAGCTAATATTACTTGCCTTAATCAATATAGTATCCGTATGTTTTGCTGATGGTAAGTAATGGCTATGAGGCAGGAAAAAGAGATGACAATCATTGACTAGCCATGTTAGTCATTTCTTCTAGATACTTTGGGGGTTATTCTAGAAACCAAGTGGATTAAAAGATAGAGTAGCACCCTAGAAACATAAACCTGGGCAAGGCATTAATATGAACATGTAATCATGCCCAGCTTAAGGGCTGGTTCATGCAGCAGAGACTGTGTGTGAAGCACAATCATTTATAGTATGCACGTATGGCAGAAGAATCATGAAGATGTTGTTCTGGCAGCTTTTTTGTTCCTAATGTGTTTGGATGCGTGCCCCTCAAAGGTTCATGTTTAACTGCAGCTGAGGTGAGCTTCCCCTGTACCTTTCAACCTTGGAAGTGTCTGTTAGCCAGTGAGACCTAAAGAAAAAATCCCAGCACATGAATCGGTATGTCGTTACATGACTGGAATTAAATAGTTTAACAATAAAACCTCTGAGTTGAAACTATGACAAGTAAGACAAGGTATATGTTCCTGCTTCCTTTTTAAAGTAAGATGCCACCTGGAAGTTATTCTTCCTGCCAAAGAAAGTAGAGACACAAAGGCTCCCTTTTCCTTTCCAAAATGATGACTCACAGAAGAGCTGAGCTCTAGCAAATAGAGAAATAAGCCCTTACAAGGGATAATAGGGACTGGTGAGAGGCAGGTAAGAGAAAGCCCCTTTCAAAGGAAACCTTTTCTTAACACACAAGATGTTAACTTTGTATTGAATATGGATTTTGGCCACACACAAGCAGAGGCCTAGAATATTTGGCATATAATTATAATAAGCGTCTTGGCACAAGGGCAAGATTACTTCATTGGGGATCTTCATGGGAAACAATGACAGAGGAAACCCAGAAGCAGGCTTGGTAGAACCCATCAATACCAGAACAGAAACACAGAATTGACCAAAACAGAGGTAATTCTTCTAGTTACTTCAGTAAGTAGAGAGTGGAAACACGTCTGCGCTCCTACTGTGTCGAATCTCTGATGCTTGACCCTATGTTGTAGGCTCAGTCATTATCCTCTAATCTTGTTCCTATATTTATAAAATCTGGATTCAAAGACTCCTTCAAATTCTTTTCATATATAAAAAGCGGGGTTGAATCCCATTGATTATTTATTCAAGATCCTGGTGCCAAGAATGAACAGACTAGGAGAGTGCAACCATGTCTAAGTTTGAGGTTTTAGGGAAGCAGATTCTGGGACAAGAATTAAAATGCAAGCAGTTTATTTGGGAAATGGTCCTTGAAACCACAGTAGATAAGTGAGAAAGTAAAGCCAAAAAAGGGAGGGCCAATAGAAGTTGGATTATGAAGCAAAGTACCACAGTATTCCACCAAACCTGGGGAACTTTGGAAATGGTACAATATGCACCCTATAGCCATCTTTTCCTAAGGACAAGGGTGCAGAGGTATTTATATACCAGCTCTTGACAAGTCAGAAATTGAGAATTGTTCCTGGGATATTTTAATTCCTCATACCTGCAGCCTGCCCTAAAGGTGAAACACAGGTGCTGGCAGGAGGAAGCTAAACCTCTGTGCACTGAAATAGTAAGGGCAGGAAATACGCGTGTGATATTAAGGACATCTATAAACCCCTGTTGGATGCTTTTTCTAGACTAGATGTGCTGCTTGGTAAAATTACTTCCATGTATTTCCCATTTTGTCCCAACACCAGTAATTTGGCTATACACTGGAGAATCTGTGTGCAGGTACTCACGGTTATTTTTAAGCAAAAGTTGGATTTCTGTGCCTTTTACTATTTATGTAATACAATAAAAAATGACTTCAAGTAAAAAACTGAGCCAGGTCTACAAACATTTTCAAAATGCATCAGTTCCTTACCATTGTTCAGTATATGCATGCTATGGAAAACACATGGGTAAACCTAAGAAAAAGGACATTGTCTAATAAAATATGCTGTCCTGTAGTGAGCTGTACATGAGACCACAACCTTACTGAGGGCACATTTGTGATCCAGTAAATGCAAAGCAAATCTATACTATTTGGCCTTGAGTGGCACTTCTAATTTTCAAAACTACTTAATAATATCAACCATCATAGTACTTTTTTATACTATTATACTTTAAGTTTTGGGACACATGTGCAGAACGTGCAAGTTTGTTACATAGGTATACACGTGCCACAGTGGTTTGCTGCACCTATCAACCTGACAAGTACATTAGGTGTTTCTCTTAATGCTATCCTGCTCCTAGCCCCCTGACCCGTGAGAGGCCCAGATGTGTGATGTTCCCATCCCATCCCTGTTTCCATGTGTTTTCATTGTTCAAGTCCACTTATGAGTGAGAACATGCAGAGTTTGGTTTTCTGTTCCTGTGTTAGTTTGCTGAGAATGATGGTTTCTAGCTTCATCCATGTCCCTGCAAAAAACATGAACTCATCCTTTTTTATGGATGCATAGTACTCCATGGTGTATATGTGCCACTTTTTTTTATCCAGTCTTTCATTGAGGAGCATTTGGGTTGGGTCTAAGGCTTCACTATTGTGAACAGTGCTTCGATAAACATATGTGTGTATATGACTTTACAATAGAATGATTTATAATACTTTGGGTGTATACCAAGTAACGGAATTGTTGGGTCAAATGGTATTTCTGGTTCTAGATGCTTGAGCAATCACCACACTGCAATGGTTGAACTAATTTACCCTCCCACCAATAGTGTAAAAACATTCCTATTTATCCACATCCTCTCCAACATCTGTTATTTCCTGACTTTTTAATGATCACCATTCTAACTGGCATGAGATGGTATCTCATTGTGGTTTTGATTTGCATTTCTCTAATGACCAGTGATGACGAGATTTTTTTCATGTTTGTTGGCCACATAAATGTCTTCTTTTTGAGAAGTGTCTTTTCATATCCTTTGCCCACTTTTTGATGGGGTTGTTTTTTTCTCGTAAATTTCTTTAAGTTCCTTGTGGATCCTGGATATCAGCCATTTGTCAGATGGGAAGATTGCAAAAATTTTCTCCCATTCTGTAGGTTGCCTGTTTACTCTGATGATAGTTTGTTTCACTGTACAGAAGCTCTTTAGTTTAATTAGATCCTATTTGTCAATTCTGGCTTTTGTTGCCACTGGTTTTTATGTTATAGTCATGAAGCCCTTGCCCATGCCTATGTCCTGAATGGTATTGCCTAGGTTTTTTGGTTTTAGATCTTACATCTAGGGTTTTTATGGTTTTAGATCTTACATTTAAGTCTGTAATCCATCTTGAGTTAATTTTCGTATAAGGTGTAAGGAAAGGGTCCAGTTTCAGTTTCCTGCATATGGCTAGCCCGTTCTCCCAACACCATTTAATAAATAGGGAATCCTTTTCCCATTGCTTGTTTTTGTCAGGTTTGTCAAAGAGCAAATGGTTGTAGATGTGTGGCCTGGTTTCTGAGCCCTCTGTTCTGTTCCATCATTCTATATATCTATTTTGGTACCAGTACTATGTTGTTTTGGTTACTGTAGCATTGTAGTATAGATTGAAGTCAGGTAGCCTGATGCTTCCAGCTTTGTTCTTTTTGCTTAGGATTGTCTTTGCTCTATGGGCTCTTTTTTGGTTCCACATGAAATTTAAAGTAGTTTCTTCTAATTCTGTGAAGAAAGTCAATGGTAGCTTGATGAGGATAGCATTAAATCTCTAAATTACTTTGGACAGTATGACCACTTTCATGATATTGATTTTTCCTATGTATGATCATGGAATGTTTTTCCATTTGTTTATGACGTCTCTAATTTCCTTGAGCAGTGGTTTGTAGTTCTCCTTGAAGAGGTCCCTCACATCCCTTGTAAGTTGTACTCCTAGGCATTTTCTTCTCTTTGTAACAATTGTGAATGAGAGTTCACTCATGATTTGACTCTCTGTTATTTGTGTAGAGGAATGTTGGTGATTTCGCACATTGATTTTGTATCTTGAGGCATTGTGGAAGTTTGCTTATCAGCTGAAGTAGATTTTGGGCTGAGACAATGGGGTTTTCTAAATATACAATCATGTCATCTGCAAACAGAGACAATTGACTTCCTCTCTTCCTATTTGAATACCCTTTATTTCTTTCTCTTGCCTGATTGCCCTGGCTAGAACTTTCAATACTATGTTGAATAGGAGTGGTGAGAGAGGGCATACTTGTCTTGTGATGGTTTTCAAAGGGAATTTTTCTAACTTTTGCCAATTTAGTATGATGTGGCTGTGGGTTTGTTATAAGCAACTCTTATTATTTTGAGAAAGTTTCCATCAATACCTAGTTTATCAAGAGTTTTTAGCATAAAGCAGTGTTTAATTTTATCAAAGGCCTTTTCTGTATCTATTGAGATAATCATTTGGTTTATGTCATTGGTACTGTTTATGTGATAGACTACGTTTATTTATCTGTGTATGTTAAACCAGCCTTGCATCCTGTGGATGAAGCCGACTTGTTCATGGTAGATAGGTTTTTTGATGGGCTGCTGGATTCGGTTCGCCAATATTTTATTGACGATTTTTGCATCAATGTTCATCAGGGATATTGGCCTGAAATTTTCTTTTTCTGAACAGAGGAGTCCCTCTGTTTCTATTGTTTGGAATAGTTTCAGAAGGAATGGTACCAGATCCTCTTTGTACCTGTGGTAGACCTCAGCTATGAATCTGTCTGGTCCTGGGGTTTTTTTGGTTGGTAGGTTATTAGTTACGGACTCAATTTCAGAACTTGTTATTGGTCTTTTCAGGGATTCGACTTCTTCCTGGTTGAGTCTTGGGAGGATGTATGTGTCCAGGAATGTATCTGTTTCTTCAAGATTTTCTAGTTTATTTGCATAGAGGTGTTTATGGTATTTTCTGATGGTAGTTTGTACGTCTGTGGGGTCGTCTGTGGGATCAGTGGTGATATTACCTGTATCATTTTTTATTGTGTGTATTTGATTCGTCTTTCTTTTCTTCTTTATTAGTCTGGCTAGTGGCCTATTTTGTTAATCTTTTCAAAAAACCAGCACCTGGATTCTTGTTTTTTGAAGAGTTTTTTGTTTCTCCATCTCCTTTAGTTCTGCTCTGATCTTAGTTATTTCATGTCTTCTGCTAGCTTTTGAATTTGTTTGCTCTTACTTCTCTAGTTCTTTTAATTGTGATGTTAGGGTGTCAAATTTAGATCATTCCTGCTTTTTCTTGTGGACATTTAGTGCTATAAATTTGTCTCTAAACACTGCTTTAGCTGTGTCCCAGAGATTCTGGTGCATTGTGTCTTTGTTCTCATTGTTTTCAAAGAACTTATTTATTTCTGCCTTAATTTAGTTATTTACTCAGTAGTCATTCAAGAGCAGGTTGTTCAGTTTCCATGTAGTTGTGTGGTTTTGAGTGAGTTTCTTAGTCCCGGGTTTTAATTTGATTGCACTGTTTTCTAAGAGACTGTTTGTTATGATTTCCATTATTTTGCATTTGCTGAGAAGTGTTTTACTTCCAATTGTGTGGTCAATTTTAGAATAAGTGTGATGTGGTGCTGAGAAGAATGTATATTCTCTTGATTTGGGGTGGAGAGTTCTATAGATGTCTATTAGGTCCACTTGATCCATAGCTGAGTTCAAGTCCTAAACATCCTTGTTAATTTTCTGTCTCATTGATCTGTCTAATATTGACAGTGGGTTGTTAAAGTCTCCCACTATTATTGTGTGAGTGTGTAAGTCTCTTTGTAGGTCTCTAAGAACTTGTGTTATGAATCTGGGTGCTCATATATTGGATGCATATGTATTTAGTATAGTTAGCTCTTCTTGTTGTATTGATCTCTTTATCATTATGTAATGCCCTTCTTTGCCTTTTTTTATCTTTCTTGGTTTAAAGTCTGTTTTATCAGAGATTAGGATTGCAACCTCTGCTTTTTTTTTTCTTTCCATTTGCTTGGTAAATCTTCCTCCATCTCTTTATTTTGAGCCTGTGTATATCTTTGCACATGAGGTGGGTATCCTAAATATAGCACTCTAATGGGTCTTGACTCTTTATCCAATTTGCAAGTCTGTGTGTTTTAATTGGGGCATTTAGCCCATTTACATTTAAGGTTAATAATGTTATGTGTGAATTTGATCCGTCATTATGATGCTAGCTGGTTATTTTGCCCATTAGTTGATGCAGTTTTTTCTTAGTGTCAATGGTCTTTAAAATTTGATACGTTTTTGCAGTGGCTGGTACCAGTTTTTCCTTTCAATATTTAGTGCTTCCTTCTGGAGCTCTTGTAAAGCAAGCCTGATGGTGACAAAATCTCTCAACATTTGCTTGTTGGTAAATGACTTTATTTCTTATTTGCTTATGAAGCTTAGTTTGGCTGGATATGAATTTCTGGATTGAAAATTCTTTTTTTTTTTTAAGAATGTTGAATATTGGACCCCCTCTCTTCTGGCTTGTAGTGTTTCTGCAGAGAGATCTGATATTAGTCTCATAGGGTTCCCTTTGTGGGTATCCTGACCTTTCTCTCTGGCTGCCCTTAACATTTTTTCTTTCATTTCATCCTTGGTGAATCTGAAGATTATGTGTCTTTGGGTTGCTCTTCTGCAGGAGTATCTTTGTGGTGTACTCTGTATGTCCTGAATTTGAATGTTGACCTGTCTTGCCAGGTTGGGAAAGTTCTCCTGCATAATATCCTAAGAAGTGTTTTCCAAGTTTGTTCCATTCTCCCATCACTTTCAGGTACACCAATCAAATGTACATTTGGTCTTTGCATATAGTCCCATATTTCTTGGAGGTTTTGTCGGTTCCTTTTCATTCTTTTTTCTCTAATCTTGTCTTCTTGCTTTAGTTCCTTAAGTTGATTTTCAGTCTCTGATATCCTTTCTTCTGCTTGATTGATTCAGCTATTGATTCTTGTGTATGCTTCACGAAGTTCTCGTGCTGTGTTTTTCAACTCCATCAGGTCATTTATGTTCTTATCCAAACTGATTATTCTAACCTTTTAGAATAACAACTCTAAAAGGTTTTAGAATTGTTAACCTTTTAGAATAGCAATTTCTCTAACCCTTTATCAAAGTTTTTCACTTCCTTGCATTGGGTTAAAACATGCTCCTTTAGCTCGGAGGAGTTTGTTATTATCAACCTTCTGAAGCCTACTTCTGTAAATTCCTTTAACTCGTTCTTTGTCCAGTTTTATTCCCTTGCTGGCGAGGAGTTTTGATCCTTTGGAGAAGAGGCATTCCCATTTTTGTAATTTTAAGCCTTTTGCGCTGTTTTTTCTTTATCTTCGTGGATGTATCTACCTTTGGTCTTTGATGTTGGTGAAATTTGTATTGGGTTTCTGTATGTATGCCATTTTTGTTGATGGTGATACTATTTCTTTCCATTTGTTAGTTTTCCTTTTAACAGTTAGGCCCATCTGCTGCAGGTCTGCTGTAGTTTGCTGGAGGTCCACTCCAGACCCCGTTTGCCTGGGTATCACCAGCATAGGCTGCAGAACAGCAAAGACTGCTGCTTGTTCCTTCCTCTGGAGGCTTTGTCCCAGAGGGGCACCTGCCAGAGGCCAGCTGGAGCTCTCCTGTATAAACTATTTGTTGAACCCTGCTGGGAGGTGTCTCCCAGTCAGAAGGCATGGGGTCAGGGACCCACTTGAGAAGGCAGTCTATCCCTTAGCAGAGCTTGAGCACTGTGCTGGGAGATCCACTGCTCTTTTCAGAGCTGGCAGGCAGGAACGTTAAGTCTGCTGAAGCTGTGCCCACAGTTGTCCCTTCCCCCAGGTGCTGTGTTCCAGGGAGATGGGAGTTTTATCTATAAGCCCCTGACTGGGGCTGCTGCCCTTCTTTCAGAGATGCCCTGCCTAGAAATGAGGAATCTAGAGAGGCAGTCTGGCTACAGCAGCTGAGTTGGGCTCCGTCCAGTTCGAACTTCCCGGGGCTTTGTTTACACTGTGAAGGAAAAACCATCTATTCAAGCCTCAGTAATGGTGGACGCCCCTCCCCTCACCAAACTCCAGAGTCCCAGGTGGACTTCAGACTGCTGTGATGGCAGCGAGAATTTAAAGTCAGTGGTTCTTAGCTTGCTGGGCTCCATGGGGGTGGGATCCGCTGAGCTGGACCACTTGGCTCCCCGGCTTCAGCCCCCTTTCCTGTAGAGTGAATGGTTCTGTCTTGGCGTTCCACTTGCCACTGGAATATGAAAAAAAAAAAAACAAAACAAAACTCCTGCAGCTAGCTGCATGTCTGCCCAAAGGGCCACTCAGTTTTCTGCTTGAAGCCCAGGGTTCTGGTGGCGTAGGCACCTAAGGGAATCTCCTGGTCTGCTGGTTGTGAAAACCATCAGAAAAGCATAGTATCTCGGCCAGAGTGCACTGCTCCTCAGGGCACAGTCCCTCATAGCTTCTCTTGGCTCGGGGAGGAAGTTCCCCCACCCTTCAGCTTCTCAAGTGAGGAGATGTCCCACCCTGCTTCGGATGGCCTTCCATGAGCTGCACCCACTGTCTAACCAGTCCCAATGAGATGAGTCGGGTACCTCAGTTGGAAATGCAGAAATCTATATTGATCTCTCTGGGAGCTGCAGACCGGAGCTGTTCCTATTCAGTCATCTTGTCAGTCACTTGTCTCATCACAGTACTGTTAACAACTACTTACTCACTTTTCCTTCCTACCAATTTCATTTTCTAATTTTCTCCTTTGAGAACACAGTGGGAAACTATTTGGTTTTACCAAATAGCTTAATTGTTTTTAAAAATCCTCTCAATTTCTTGAATAAAAATATACAGGAAAAAGTAGAGTCATGTTCATATTGAAATGTAAGCTTGTCTTAGCGATGAAAAAATACAAATTGTATATTTATGTATCTTGGTGTATTTGGTGATTTTATATGAATATTAATATATCATGAACAAATAAGAAAAATCTATCACTCATGTTTCCGAAAAACAGTTCATTCCATATTAGCCTGAGTTAACATATTTTGTGTTAGGTTTTACATTTCTGATGGGCAATCTGTTCAGTATTTCATATGCTTACTGTAAATGCATCACACATTTGTATAAGATTGTTTCTTATTTTTAACTAGAAATAATCCTAGATGTACAGAAAAGGTGCAAAAGTAATACACAGAGATCCTATTACCTTTCACTCACCTTCCTTGTTGGAAACCTTTTACAGAAACATAATGCAGTAATATAGGGTTGATTCTTGAGCCAGACAGGTGTGAGAAAATCTGCTCCAAAAGTACATTATCTGATAGAATACTCTCTCTCTGCATATGTTATAGCAGTGCCTCCCTTGTTTGAAAATGGAAGGTAGTGGGGGCATTATTCTCCATACTTTGGAGCACTTAATGTAATCTAATAAATACACACATGCATGCTTACAGAAAACGTTCATGGTGGCATCTGGATTTGCAGAGACTGTATTTGTGTTTTCTTTTCATTTCAATCATGTTACCCTTGCTCTTACTTTGCTACTGTCAATTGTTGGGGCTCTAGCCCATGAGGACTTGTCTGATCTGAGCTCCTGAAATCTTGAAAGCAGAGAGCAGCTGAATTTTCAATAGTTGTAATGAATTGTTTGTATCTCTGATATGAGGACTCTGACGTGGCTCCGAAGGTACACAATATGCATGTACGTTGCAGAGAAATCCCAGTGGCTGCCAATACTCAGCAGTAAATTAAGCAGTGAGGAATTATTGAACTTGCCGGTGTTGGTGGGGTCTGCTCACCGAATGATATTAAAAAAAACACTAAATGGGCCAGGCGCGGTGGCTCACGCCTGTAATCCCTGCACTTTGGGAGGCTGAGGCGGGTGGATCACCATAGGTCAGGAGATTGAGACCAGCCTGGCCAACATGGTGAAACCCCGTCTCTACTAAAAGTACAGAAATTAGCCAGGAGTGGTGGTGCATGCCTGTGATCCCAGCTACTCAGGAGACTGAGGCAGGAGAATCGCTTGGACCCGGGTGGCGGAGGTTGGAGTGAGCTGAGATCGCACCATTGCACTCCAGCCTGGGCAAAAAGAGTGAAACTCCATCTTAAAAAAAAAAAAAGAGAAAAACACTACATGTGTATCACTACAGTACTAATTATAACCAGATCAGTGTTTTCAGGCCACTGATAGAGTTAATGTTAATTGAGGCTTATTTTTAACCAAAACAGAAATGGAAAAAAGGTGTTTGGCTATATCTTTCCAATTGCAGAACTAATTATAAGTTACATTTATTCAATCAAAATATACCAAATAACTTTTCTTATCCTTTCTCCTTTGGTTTCTCCCACTCTACAAGTTTTCCAGTGACCTTAGAAACACCCCCATACAGTATGTCCATCTCCAATTTCTTTCTTATCTGTCAATTAAACAGCCATCTGGGGGGCATTTTTAAATGTTCATATGTAAAGTGCTTAAAATATCAAGAAATATATTTTTAGAGAGTAAGAAAGTATAAAAAATATAACTGTTATCATTTTTCCCTCTTGTATGCCCCCAACATTCATACATCCATTGCTACGCATAATAAGTGAACCAATTCTAACAAGAAGGATTGTCTCAACAGCCATGCAATGGCACACTTATGTTCTGCAGCCCTTCACAGGCATGCTTCAAACTCGCCATACATGTGGTCCACATTTTGCTCCAGTGTAAACCTTATCTTCACTCGAACTGAGCTGGCATACTGCTTTGAAATATCTGTCGGATAATCATGAAGTGATGAAGAAAATCATGAAGAGAATTATAATTTGCTTGCTCCATGAAGGCCCCAATGAGGTTCTCCCAATTAAGTAGGCATCAGAGGAAACACATATATTTACTAATACTTTGAAGAACTTTTCACAGTGGAGGTAGAATGCTTAATCAGGCAATAAACTCTTCAACTCAGTAAAAATGCAGAACTGGGAGGCTTACACAAACAATTAAATAAAAAACAGTGCAATAATTAAGGAGTAATGTTAATTCAAAATAATCTTAATTTAAGGAGAAATTTAAAGCTGGTGTCCTATAGCTAGTATTTGAAAGTGAATCCCCAGAAGTTGGGAATCTGGAAATCTGCACTGGTAGATCTGGCCTCTGGATGTGCTGTCTCCCCCAGGTTATCTGTTAGTTTGGACAACTCACTCCTCTCTTAAGGGAGATAGGACTGAAGTTTCTCAAAAGGGATTTCACCAAGAAATAAAGGCATAGAAGAGATAGACATAAGACAAAAACAAAACAAAACAAACACACAGACTCAAATGGCATTAAGAAGTGTGTGTGTGTGTGTGTGTATGCATATGTTTAATACTCACTACATACTATATATGTGCATGTATACATATATGTTCAACATGATGTGTGAAGTATTATGCTAAAAATGTATACCCATCATTATTCTTCTTGCAACAAATACTGAATTTAACCACTGTTATAAGTACTGGGGAAACAGCTTTGTATTTGAGTTGGGGAGACAGGAAATCATATAGTATGCAAACAATCAGTTGGAAGAAAAATAGAGTGACTGGAGTATTATTTTAGGAGGCCTGTTAAGTAAAGGCCTCCATGGGATGCGACATGAGGCTGAGACCTGCATGAGTCAAGGCTGTAAACTCCACGGAGACAAGCAAGGAGAAAAGGCTAAGGCTTAGCCCTCTGGGGCAAGTCATTTTTATCACACCCACTTTATGTATGGGGAAAATAGGGCTCACAGGGGAGCAAAATGGCTTCCCTGAGATTCTACGGCCAAGAAGCAGTATTAACAGCCATATATCTGATGGACTGTTCAATTTAGATTATTTCCTCTCCAGTTGCTTTTACCAAACTCCTGTTCAGGCCCCATCCTTTCCATTGCTCTGTCATTTTCTAGTCTCATTTCCTCTCCCCAAGAGACTGGTAATTCCTCTTTTAAACCTTCTCTAACTCTCACAGGAAGAAAACTTAATGAAACCAGTTGGCACTAACCTCTTTCAGAGGGAGTGTTACTTTAGGCCTGCAGCTGCTCTCCCTTCCCACCTGTAAGCCCTTGAGGGGAAGAGAGGGCGTGATACCATTTACCTTTGCAGAGCAGGCAGCTAGCGCAGCCCTTTGCATAGAAGCAATTAAGAAGTGAACTAGTAAGAAGTATTTGAGGGAAGGATGGAGAAAGGAAGGAAAAAAAGGAAGGGAGAACGATTTTTAGTTCAGGATGTAATACAATTTAGAAAATGAGAATAAGAGATTGCAGAGAGAAATAAAGGTAGCTTCACACAATTTCTAGACTTATTAGCATTGTGTTATCTTTATTTCTTGTTTAAATGCATTTAGTAAAAATGCATTTTTCAACGGTCTTAAATTACACAAGGAAGAAACTCCAATTTGAGGCTATCAGTAAAGGCGGCAATGGGAAAGGAAGAGGTACACGGGACCCTCCTGATCTCCTAAAATCATACCACATGGGTGATACTAACTCTGAATGTTAGATCAATGTACATTATTACACCTACTTATGAGGGAACAGTTAGCTTCCCTGTGGGTAACTGCTATTTGTGTCCCAAGCTTCAGAGGCAGCATAGGGAATATGTAAATCTAGGAGCTCTAGAATCAAATTCCTTGGCTTTGCATTCCTCTTCCTGGTTTAGCAGCCAGGGGAGCCCCTCCTCTTGTTTCCCTATCTTTTCAATGGTGATGTTCACAGCACCCACCCCATGAGGCTGCAGTCATCATTAAATGAGTGAACACATATAAAGCACTTAGATGGGTGTATGGCACCTGGCAAGGACCCAGTGCAGGTTAGCTGCTAATATGGTACTTTCTAAATAAATAAAATCATGACAAAGTATACTGGGGTAAACATATGTGATTTGGAGAGAAGAAAGTGTCAGTATTTTTATTACCATCATTCATCACAGTCTCTGGAGATGAAGACGTTACAACAGTTTCTGGAAGTTATAGATAGAAGACTTGTTCATGTCCCCTCACTTTTCAGCTGCTTCCTACAGCTTTTAGAGGGGTCAATGGCCTGAGATGTTCTGCAATGTCCTTTTCTATATGCTAAACTACTTATTTTTTAGTGTTCATTTTTTCCTATTGTTTTCATCCATCAAGAATGATGACGAGTATGCGGATTGTGCATAAAGGCAGGGTGCTCACATGATCCTTGATCACTGATGTCTTAAAGCTCGGGTTAAAAAAGGACGGGGAGTTCTGACTCGACTTCTCCGTTCTCCATGATAATAACAGAGGCGGAATGTAAACAATGAATGTTCCCGACCCTTTTATTAACCCAAATCCTGAAGTTATTCATGTGTCCCTACTAGAATTTCAAAGATGTGCAGACTTCCTTGGGAATGATAACTGTCTTAAATTATAAACATAGATCCTGAAGAAACGTTTCAGAAAGAGGATAAAAGTAAAAATAGGACTGCTTTTAATGCCTGAACTAAGGGCTTGAGCAGTTTCCATGTCTAGAGTGGAAGTATTAAAAACGCAAAGACGTCTTGCCTTTTCTTACCAACCTACCGCCAAGAACCCAGGAGGGCAGCAGTGGGCTAGAAACAGGGTTTCTGTGCCAAATTCTGAAGACAGCCTTTTCCGAGATAATTGGCCTGCAGGCCTGTTCCCTGTTCTGGTGTGCTTTTGAGCTCCTTGCGCAGTTCCACCAGGTACAACAAATGCGCCCATAAAATCTGACTTTGAGCCCTGATGAAATTTAATCCTCTGCAGAACGCCTCCTCTCTGTTTTATTAAGTGGGAGAGAGCAGGAGAGTTTCCACAGGATTCACAGAGTTTGTCTGTATCTTAATTATCCGAGATCTGATTTCCAAATCCTTCTCAAACAATTTATTTCTATGAAGATATATTTATGCTCATTCCGGAAACCTTCCCCATTTCTAGAAAAAGCTACGCATCTTCTTCTTTCTCGACTTCTCCTGTCTCCCTCCGGGTGAGGATTTCAAAGGGTCTGTGAGTTGAGAACCCTAAGCCAGGTCTCCCCACGGCGTCCTGGCTAGTCCCGGCGCCCTGGGCCGGAGCATCTCTCAGCCGCAGCGCCCCTTGCCAACCAACTCTGTCCAACTTTCCTTTCAGACTCCAGCAGGGGCGTCCTCCAGGCAACCGGCTGCGGCAGGCAAAAGCAACCTCGGCTCGCAGACCCCCGAGCTGAGAGCTCAACGCCGGTTGAACAGACTCACCCGCGCAGCGCCCGCCAGCCCCCTCGCAGACGGGAAGGTTCCAGAGCTCGGCCTTGAGCTCCGCCGCGCCCGCCCACCCTGGGTGTCTCGCGCCCCGACGCTTCCTCCCCCGACCCCAAGTCATCCCAACTCCCATCCTCGCCACCTCTGGGGCAGCTCAACTAAGCCGTGTCCCTTCCGTTGCAACCGCGTCCGACCACCCTCCCAATCCCCAGCACAACCCTCAGCGAGAAAGCCCAGCTGGGTCTACCCAGTTACACCGGTCAACGAGGGTCTCCAACGCCGCCGGCCGCCCTAATTCACGCTCATTCATATTCATTCTCTTTTCTCTCTGTCCCTCTTCCTTTCTCCCCAAAGACTCCTAACTAGGCAGGCCGATCCTCCGCAGCGGCACTCCCTTTCATTCTTCCCCTCCCACCACACACACACACTCACACACACACACCCGGACCCAGACAGCCCACTCCACTTTCCAGACGCCCACCTCCTACATACTCCCCTCCCCTAAACAGACATTCACCCACTCGCCATCTGTAGCCTCCTTCCGCCCCCCGCCCCGCCCGCCTGGCTCCCCCTCCCCAAGAAGCAGACCTGCACAGTGGGACCCAGGGACCCCCGCCAGACGCTCGGGTCGTGCACGCCGCACTGACCTCGGCCCGCCCCGCCGGGAAACTAACAAAGGCGGGCGAGAGCCCGGAGCCCAGGAGCCGCGAGCGGCGGCCGTGGGGCCAGGGAGCCTGGGCCGGGCCGGGCGGGGACTACTCCGGAGTCAGGAGGCAGCAGCTGCGGAGGAAGCGGATCCCTGGCAGTCAGCGCCGCTCGGACGCTGCCGGCACCATGGGCTGCTGCACCGGACGCTGCTCGCTCATCTGCCTCTGCGCGCTGCAGTTGGTGAGTGCCCCGCGCGCCCCTGCCCCAGTACATGTCCCTGCTCCAGGACCGGCCTCTCAGGCTCCCTCTGCGGTTCCGCAGCTCCAGGCAAGGGGCGAAAGGGTGAGCAGGGCGCTCCGCCCGGCTCCCAGCCTCCTCGCTGCCCGGCTGGGCTCGCACTGCTCTCCAGCCGCGGGCACTCGCTGGGTCGCCCCTGCCCTGCGGGAGGGCGCGGTCTCACCCCCGGTCTCGCGCGCTGGGGTTCGCCGCGCTCCCGCCGGGCGTCGCCACGAGGTCCAGGGGTTGCTGTCCAGGCGCCGGGGGAGTGAGCGATTTCCCTGCCCCTTGATCCGACACCTGGCTTTAGCACCCTCCGAGTTCGTGACGAAGTTACACGGGGACTTGTGGGCTCTTTCTTCTTAGGATGATTTCCAGGAATGTTGCTTAATTACACAATGTGTGTGAATGCCCAGGTTCTGAGGAGACAGAAGCTTCCTCAACTCTGTTAGTGAAGAGTGAGGTGGTTCTTACCTTCAGCAGGTTGAAAGGTGATGGTTAAGGAGTCTGGGACCTCCAGGAAGGAGATCAGGCTGTGTGCTTCAGCCCCGCCCTTCCAATTCCGCTTTGGATTTTATTGAAATATTGCATGTTCAGGCGGCGACGGACTGACAGCTGTCATCAAGGAGAGAACAGAGTGAACCGGCTCCATTGGCGCGGTGCCTTGCAGAGGGAGTGTGTGTAATGGGAAGTTAGAAACTAGAGTGAAGGAAAAAGGGCCTTTCAGAGCAGAGCAAATGCTCCTCTTAATCCCTTTGGATCCTGGACTGGCCCTGTGGTCTATTCCATGGTCACTTGAGGACAAGGCCATAGACCTTTTGAGTCAAACGTGTGTGTGTGAGAGATTAATAGACATCTCCCTTGCGTTATACCTAAGACAGATTCTGAGTGCTCTGCCAAGCTTTCTTCGAAGCACTGTATTTTTTTTCGAGTCACAAATATAAACCTAGTATATTTTGACAAGCGAGAGGAAAAAGCTTGCAATGAACTTTACTCAGTAATGTCATCCCTTGCAAGACTTATGAACTGAGATATAAAATCGTGCTTTTTAGTAGTTAGTCCTTGTTTACATGAAGGTTTTAGAATGTTTTCACTTTTCTCTTGCCTCAGTGTTCCAGTCTCCCATGAAAACCTCACTTTGGATGTGCCCTTCATTGTTCACATAATGCATGCGTAATTTATGTATTCGTAAGTTTGAAATCAGTGACCACTTTTTAAGTCTAATGGATAGTGCCTTCTGTCGTGTGAAATACTTGAATGAAATATATTTTATAGTTTTCTTGAAAAATAATTTTAAAAATTTACAATATGAATGTTTTCTTTCACTGAGAAGGCAGGAGCTTGATTTGTACTTTGGTTTTTAGAAAGGGACATGGTTTGTAAGTTGGAAAAACTGACTAAACATTGAGTCAACTCTTGATTCAATGTAAGATTATGGATAGGCAGCTGGATTGCATAATCTATAATGCATAATATCTATTTTGCATGGAAATAACAAGTAAGGTTTTTATGTAGCAGATTTATCAATGCAATTATGATTTTCTTAACAGGCATTGTGATGATAATGTTTTTGAGATTTCATCCATCAGCCAAGCATGCCCCTCTTTCCACTTTCTCAGTTGATACTTATTTGTCAAAGCTTATCTTAAAATTCCATTTTTTAACGAAGTCTTCCTTGGTGCTCCAGGTAAAATCCCTTATATTCCTATATTCCTTATATTCATAGCACTTCACTTTTTCCTCTGTTAAAAAACATTTGATATACTCTTAAATAATTTTAGGTTATTAATACATATTTCTCACCACTAGATTGTAAGCAACTTGAGGGTAGGGACCATAGTATTAGTGACCTTTGCAAACTCTGCAAGTTGTTAGAGCTCATATTAGGAGCTGAAACATATTTGCTGAATTTCTGATAATACATAACATTTGCAATCCATTCAGGGTTTTGACATAAACATTTCTTTTGACTTTTAAAACTATCCTGTGAGGTAGATACTCATTTCATTTGTTTGCAGGTGAGGAAGTTGATATTCACAGAGTTAAACAATTTTTCCATAATCAGTAGTTTTTGGATGGTAGAAATATTGGGATGATGGTAAGCATTTAACAACTGGATTGTAACCAAAACAAAACATATGTATATATTCCATTATAATATCATACAAGATACTCTTCTTTATGTAAAAGACATGTAACTCTCAGTTGACAAATGATTAGCAGTAGTAAAATATGTAATAGTCTTTAGTGTGAATTCCATACAGCCATTTAATGTTGGCAGAATCTTTTTGCTGAGTTTGACAAACTCTTGGTTTTACAGATGTGACATGAATGCTGGTGAATATTTTTGTTTGCTTTAAGAAGAGGAAAGTGAAAATTGGAAGAAAATATTAGAACTTTACTTCATCAATTACATGAACAGATTCTTGGCTGAACTGGATAATAGTTTTTAAATATTTAAAAATTATTTCCTCAGTTTCTTTCATGCTATTGACAATGTAATGTCTATAGACATGACACACTGTTAGGTTTAATATGCATTACTTAAAATATTTCTCCATTATTTAAAAAGCCTAGACAATCAACAAAACAGTAAGCAACCACTGATTTGTGGAGTTTGCCAAATTCTTTGGTGTAAATACTTCCATCTTGACCAATTTCAAGTTTACCTTTATATAGCATTTCCATCATATACATAAGATAGGCATAACCTCAAAAGCATTGGTAAAGTAAAACACAGCAAAATAATTTGGAAGGAATAACTGTTAACTATTCAGTATCTTGGCTTTTAGTAGGATTTCTTTAAATTTAAGTTTACATAATTTATTTTTTAATAATGGCTGTATTTAACAACTTGCTCACAAAATTCCTAAAAATCTAACAAAACCAATTCTAACTCTGAGCCCATATAAGCCTGCTTCAGCATATCATAGGGTAGAGATCCCTGTTTCCCAGATCTGGTGCACTTTCTACTGAAACCAATTGTCTTTTTTTGCCCTTTTATGTTTTTTTCTGCTTCCACCAGCTATCAGACAATGGAGGTTATGAGGCAGTGAACTAACGAGGGTGTTGAAAGAGGATGACATTGGGAGAACACGTCTGCTGAAGACAATCTACATGCTCATGACTAAGGCTTGACTGGGAGGTCATCAAATAGATGGTACATTAGCTCCTCCTAAAAGTTAAAGGAACATATAAAAGCTTTTCATTATCTTATTCCCATTTCATCTGAGCTACTGTCTGGAGTGGGAAAATAAAAACTCAAATTGGGAAATTTACTTGGAGCAAACATGTCCTTTTCAAGCTAGTATTTGTGGATGAGCTTTTGTTTGCAAAATCTCAGTCATTGTCTGCCTTTCTCACCCCACTGCTCTGGCTGTCTTTCATCATTAGTTTTTCTCCAGGCTTCTGCCCTCAAGGTGTTTGCCCCATGGTTTTATGTTTGTGATCTTCCTGATTTTCCTAGATGAAATTAAAGAGAAAATGAAAAGTATGAATACAGTCCCATCAAAAACTATGTGAAATAAATGTTTTTTTTAAGGAAGTGATTCGTTACTGTGTCACTAATCCATCTAGTCATCCAAGAGCCTTTAAGTACATTTTTTCTTTGTAAGGATACTTTCAGTTTTGCTTGTTTTATAATACTGTATATACTTATTATTAGATAGGTGTAATCTATACATAAAAAGAAACACTTGATCATATGCGGTTAGCACATTCTTTTCAGGTACCACTTTTAAATAAACCTTAATGCATGATTTCAAAGTCTGACATGCCACATCTCATTTCAGAGCCATTTTCTGAGAGTAGCCTCAGTGAAGCACTAACTAATTTTGGCAGTCATTGTTCCCACAGAGCTTTAGACATCTTTCCAACCTCACAGAGGTCAGACTCTGGCATGTTCAACGCAACTTTGGCATGTTCAATGCAACTTTGTCTCAGGATGTTATTATTACCCATGCACATTCATTGCACCTTTCGTCACTTCAAGGTAAAAGTCTTACTATTAGACCTATGAATCAGGGAAATAGAACTCAAAACTTTCACTGGACATATCTGTGGTACCAGAACCCTACAAAATTTAGAGAAAATAGGCAGCTTTTAACTCATAGATGAATATTTTTTATTGTAGAGAACATCTGACTGGGTACAGTGGCTTATGCCTATAATCCTAGCACTTTAGGAAGCCAAGGTCGGAGGATTGCTTGAGTCCAGGAGTTCCAGATCAGTCTGGGCAACATAGCGAAACCTTATCTCTACAACAAATTTAAAAAAATTTTAGCCAGGTGTGGTGGCTTGTGCCTCTAGTCCCAGCTACTTGGGAAGCTAAGGTGGGAAGATCGCTTGAGCTCAGGAGATCGAGACTGCAGTGAACTATGATGCCACTATTGCACTCCAACATGGGAGACAGAGTGACACTCTATAAAAACAAATAAATAAGTAAGTAAGTAAATAAATAAATAAATAGGGAACATTCTCTCAAATTAAAAAAAAAACCAGCATTTTTTTTCTCACAGTGGAAGCGAAGTTTAGTTAAGTTTCTTTCCATACCACATTCAAAGCACCTGTGAGTAAAGCACCTATGACAGTAGAGTGCCGAGATAGATGTGTTAAGAGGTGTCTGTAGGGGGGTGGTGTAGCTGTGGTAACATGTTTTTAACTAAGTACTATGAAAGATGCAGCTCACCTGCCATAGATATTGGACAGCAAATGCCGAAATATATTTCTTTTACTCTGTATTTATACTGATACTTCGGCTTTGACATGGTTTTAATTTTAATAGTTATTTTCTTCTCCTCTGTAATATAATTCTTAATCATTTTGTTTCCGTTCTCTTTCTTTATTTCAACACTGTGGTTCATGTTATGAAACTTAGAAAAGAGAAAGGTTAGTGAAATTCAAATTTTATCTACTAATGAGACTTGAGTTATACTGTGACTGGTATTGAAACCATTCTGCATTAGCCAATACTGAAGGGTTACATCATGAGTAACACAATGAATTGTGGTGCTTGGGTACTGTGTGTGTGTGTGTGTGTGTGTGTGTGTGTGTGTGTGTGTGTGTAAGTGCAGCAGATGTGTTTGGATACATAAGGGTTCTGTTTTAGATACACCGAAGTCCTAATTCCCCATACCTCAGAATGTGATTTTATTTGGAAATGTGGTTTTTTGTTTTTGTTTTTGTTTTTTTGAGACGGAGTCTCCCTCTGTCGCCCAGGCTGGAGTGCAGTGGCCGGATCTCAGCTCACTGCAAGCTCCGCCTCCCGGGTTCCCGCCATTCTCCTGCCTCAGCCTCCCGAGTAGCTGGGACTACAGGCGCCCGCCACCTTGCCCGGCTAGTTTTTTGTATTTTTTAGTAGAGACGGGGTTTCACCGTGTTCGCCAGGATGGTCTCGATCTCCTGACCTCATGATCCGCCCGTCTCGGCCTCCCAAAGTGCTAGGATTACAGGCTTGAGCCACCGTGCCCGGCCGGAAATGTGGTTTTTATAGAGGTTATTAAGCTAAAACGAAGTCATTAATTCCTTATGACTGATGGCATTAAAACCAGGAAATTTGACACAAAGACAGAAAAGCACAGAGGAAAGACACTGGGATGACACAGAGAGATAAAAAATCACTCATTAAAAATAAAAATAAAAATCAGAAAGGAAAACACGCAATTGGGATGCTTTGAGGAAAAGATGACAGACAAGATGTTACCGAGCTAGAGAGACAGTCGACCTTCCCTTTCTTCCAAGGTGCCACGTGAAGACTGAGGATTGGAGTGAGCCAGGGATTGCTGGCAAACCCATGGAAGCCAGGGAGAGGCAAGGAGGGAGTCCCTTACAGGCTTCAGAGGGAGTGGGCCCTGGTGGCACCTGGATTTTGGATTTCCAGCCTTGAGAACTGTGAGATAAGTTGTTCCTCTTGTTTTAAGCCACTTGGTTGTGATACAAGGAAACCCTAGGAACTTAATACAGAGAGAGAGCTAGTCTGGAGTATGTTTTAAGGTAGAACAAACCTAGATTTAATTAAAACCACTTAAATGGTGAAAGAAATGCTTATGTCCAATGTGCATATGGATTCGGGCTTATGGGTGGCAGAAGGTGGAGAGGATGTCATGGCAGGAATAATCAGAGTCAAAGGGTTAAGTTCTTAGGCCAGCAGAGGCAACAGGCCGGGCCTGAGGACCCCTGGACAGTGCTGCCCTCGTGGGCGTCTTTGGATCAGCAGTATCAGAATCATCTGGGAGAGCTTCTCAACAACGGTGGCTCAAGCTCACCAGGATCTACTGGATAGAAATATTTTGGAGAAGGGCTCGAGAGTCTCAAATTATTGAAAGCTCCTTGCATGATTCTGAGGTAGATCAAGGTTTGGGAACGTTTACTCAAATGAAGAGTCCCCTGGGTCAGAAGAACTTGAAGAGAAAAGACTGGATACTTCTTAAGGCTATTAGGGGCAAACCCAATTTCTGAAGGTCAGTTGAGAGCAGAGTTAGCTGAGTTGCCACTGTGAATGTCCTTAGCTTTTTAAGATTTTAGGACAGATACTGGGTATGGTGCCTCATGCCTATAATCCTGCACTGTGGGAGGCTGAGGTGGGAGGATCACTTGAGGCCAGGAGTTTGGGACCTGCCTGGACAACAAAGTGAGACCTGTATCTACCAAAAAAAAAAAAAAAAAAAAAAAAAAAAAAAAGAACCAGACAGTAAGATGAATACTTGTAGCCCTGCCTCCTTGGAGACTGAGGTGGGAGGATTGCTTGAGCTCAGGAAGTCAAGGCTGCAGTGAGCTATGACCGTGCCACTGCATTCCAGCCAGGGTGACAGAAAAAGACTGTCTCCAAATAAACAAACAAACAAATAAGTAAATAAATAAATAGAGTTTTAGAAGAGTTGCTTCTCTTATGAAAGCTTAACGTCTGTGATAGCAGGGAGTCATCCTAACAGACTCTTCGAGGTCTGTGGTCTGTTTCAGAGGGAGTGTCGTGTTTCCTATCCTGAATAGGTCAGTCACTGAGACTGCCTGTCCTCTGCACATGTAGCATCTGGTGTATCTGCAGTAGGCTCTCTGCTCTTTTAGGTCATAGACTGGGTCTGGTTCACAGCCTGCTTTGGAGAGGGAGCCCAGATAAAAGCCCCAGCAGGAAGTGGGCAAGGTGCCTCCTCGCAGCCCCTTTTGACACTGCGTCTATTTCTTTAGCCTAGGACAGGAAAGATCACTTTGCTTTGATAAAAGTGCCTCAGGGCTCATACTGCATGGTTTCAAGGTTTACTTGAAGTAAATGGTTTCAACATTTCTTCTAGAGGACACACTAAAAATGGTTGTAGACCATATTTGTGAGGCTGAGGAATGTTCCTGTTTCTGCTTTGCAAACCAAATTTCTTATTTTTAATTTTAATTGGCAAATAATAATAGTATATACTTATGAGGTAATTTGATGTTTTGATATATGCATAAATCATGGAATAATTAAAACAAGCTAATTAACACATTCATCACCTCACATATCATTTTTTTTTTTTGTGGCAAGACATTTGAAATTTACTCCCTTGGCAATTTTGAAATATACAATACAGTATTATTAACTATAGTCACCATGCTGTGTAATAGATTTCAAACTAGAGTCCTTATGTTTGTAACCCTGATCAGCATTGGTTTGAATATGTCCTTCTAATAAGTATTCATAAGAAAGTTCTGCATTTCTCATGATTTAAGCCTCCCTGACATATAACTATGAAATTTATAACATCCATCAGACCTTTTCTCTCTTGAGCTTCAGTTACTTATTTCACCTTTTATTTTATTAACTAATACTTCATATTCTTTAGGTTGAAACCTAATTTGTTTTTAATTCTTTAGGTTGAAACCTCCTTTCCCAGATTCTCCCTTCAGCTTGCTTGCCCTGCCAAGAGATGTAATGAATTCACTCTCTACAATGCCTGATTGATCTTCTTTAAGTGGAAACTTCAATCTGTCACTCCTCTTCAAAAAATAATCATGTCTCTGTAAGCTGCCATTTAATACCTTACCAATATAGAATTATTTCCTACTTTTCCAGGTCTGCATCCTCAGTTCCATAGGGACAAATTTCTATTTCATGAACAACACATATTCATACTCTTGAACATATGTGGTTCAGGCTTCTTGAAGCAAATTTCAAGGTTGTAAAACTAAGAAAATGGAGATGAACAAAATTTTCACTGAAATAGAAAGAAGTATTTATATATAATGTGGTTTTTATTGTTTATAAAATAATGAATTGCTTTTGTTTTTGTCAAATTATATTCTCCATTTTAATCAAATCATTTTCATTCTCGTTACTTACATGTAGATTTTTGTTTTGCGTAGTCTTTATTTTTTTCCCTTAGAAGGATAATCTTTATCAAAAGATTTTGGGAATTAAATCATTTTCTATCCCCAGAGCATCAATAGTCTTTGCTTTTAAAACATAAACTACTTATTTTATTTTATTTTTTTACCTTTCTCTCGCAAATTGTGCCTGTGATGTAGCAATGTATGTTTTCGATCTTTCGATCAGATTGACTGGGGATGGTATCTCATACCTGTAATCCCCACATTTTGAGAGGCTGAGGTGGGAGGATTCCTTGAACCCAGGAGTTCCAGACCAGTTCTGGAAGGACAGGGAGACCCCACCTCTCCAAAAAAAGGAAACAAAAATAAAACATAGATGGTTGTGGCTGTCTGTGCCTGTAGTCCCAGCTACTTGGAGGCTGAGGTGGGAGGAGAATCAGTTGAGCCCAGGAGTTCCAGGCTGCAGTGAAGCCTTAATGGTGCCACTGCACTCTAGCCTTGGGGACAGAGTGAGACACTGTTTCAAATAAATAAATAAATAAATAAATAAATAAATAAATAAATAAAATAAGGTTTACAAGCACTTAATACAAATAACTCATTAAAAATAAAAATAAAAATCAAGATGGAAAACACAAAATTGGGATGCTTTGGGAAAAAGATGACAGAAGATGTTATTGAGCTAGAGAGACATAGACTTTCCCTTTTTCCCAAGGTCCCAGTGTCTGAATGAAACCAAAATAGTGTGAGGAAGAAAACTGGAGCAAACAGCAGATCGGCAACACTGAAGAATCCAGGAGACAAGTAGAGTGTATTTGGCCCAAGGCCTTAATATTAGTTTGTGCACTGTGTACACGGCATGAAGGTGTTCCTGTGTTACACATAAATTCGGCACTTGTTCCACTTGCACGAAGGGCATAGTGGGCATAGTGCTGGAGTATTGGTGCCTTTTGGCTTCACATGTTGAGAGTTGGATGATTGATAACATTGTGCAGATGATATGGAATGAGAGAATAAATATGCTACTTATTTTAAAAATAAAGCCAATTAATGTGGAAGTTAAGATTTACAGGATTTTGGACAACAATGAGAAGTTAAAAAGAAAACCACAAATTATTCTTTATTGCTTATTTTGATTTTCTTATAATACTTTCTATGTTACACTTTAAAGTAACATTAATTTTGAAAAAGAGAAGAGATTTTCCAAACAATTAGTGGATGCTTTGAGGTCAATTTTAGGAAGACTATTTGGCAAATACTTGATAAGGTTATATTTAGTATAGCTTCTTTCTTAGGTGCATCAAAAATTCATGCTTTTAATCCCCATTAACACTAATTGGTGTTAATGTATGTGAACATGCATCTACAGCAGAATATAACATTAGACTAAAATACTTCATCAGTGATTAGTATTCAAAATGCCAATTAAATGGTAGTACATGCAAATGACATATAGCACAAACTATCTAATTTACATTTTTAATTTGCTATGTTTTGCAAAGATATTGAAATAAAATGGAAGGTAGGCTATGAATGCCCTGTAATGGAACATTCTTACCTTAGGTCTTGATAGAGTATAGGAGAATAGATATTTTAAGATAAGCATAGTAATAAACAAACAAAAAAAATCAGGTGAAGGCATTGACTTAAGTTGGAGAATGTGAAACAGTTGAACTAGTAGGTTGTTGTTCTGTTTGACACTGGTAAGAGCATCTGCAGTTCATTGAATTGGAGGAGAAACTTTTATCCATTGGTAAAGGGAGATGAAGGTGAAGGTGGGTGGGCGGCAGGAGTTGGAGTACTGACAAGGACTCTAATTGCAAGAATTAGATAGCTTATTGTTAAAGGAAGCAAGGGAAGATCATGGCAGTGTTAATGATATTATTCATTTTTTAAATTTTTTTCTTTCATTTTTTGCAGAATAGCATTCTTTAGAATGCTTCGTTCCTTTATTAACAAGAAGTATTGAAACAGGATTTTAGTGATCAGTTTCTCGTAAGAGATATGAGCTCAACAGGGGTGATGATAAGTCATAAATATATTTCTGAAAGTTTCTATTCCAGTAATGAGAGGCATTGTAATACTTTGGTATTGATTAATATCTAGTATAATAAGAGTTTGCATGTGGGAAGCCATAGGCTACAGATGTTGATTGGTTAAATTGGTTAATTAAGGTACAAACAGGAGTGCTCTACACTGAAGTTATGTTTCCTGTGCTGGTAGCTAGCTGTAAATGATCATCATTAAGACAATGGGAGCTATAAATGGTTGTTAATGATAATTATTTATCAAATCTGTATTTAAAATATAAATTCTTGATGAAGTTCTTTCAAATTATAGTTTATGAAAAGTAACATTTCTTAACTTCAAGAGGTCCTCAAGAAATCATCTAGAGCCATTGTTAGCTCCAAAGCAGTTATGTGTGTGATGCTTCAATACTAAAGTCTCTCCTGTGGAATCTTAAATGTCTCTGAGAATATAAAACTTGCTTTGATTTCTGTTGTCTTCTATTCATTTGCTTTATATCTGGATGGTGAACAGCAGATGGAGACAGTCATGGGCTGGAGCTCACTCATACCAACTGGGGACAGCTTCCTGATAGGTTTCCAGGAATCATGTGAGCCAGTTGTTAAATACAGCTTTATTAAAAATTAACCATATAAATGTATAATTAAATTACATTAAAAACAAAAGTATACATATTTAAAAGTCAACACTTTCTAATGATTTTATTGCAGTATACTGTTATCTCTGCTCTGGGGGTTATTTTACATCTACACGGTATGGATTTTACCTACAGTTTGTATGGTGGAAATTCTGTATAATAGAGGACTATCTATTGAGTATCTCTTCCCAATTGTACATCCAGTGACATCATATTGGTAACTAAAAATTTTTTATGAAGTATTTATAGCATAGAAATATCCTCCTTAAGCTCCCAAGGCCAGTTGTTAAATTATTTACTAGCATATCACCAGGTAGGGGCTTTCTTCATCAGGCCAGTTTTTTTCCTTGTACCAAATTGGAACTGATTCATAAGCTTTTAATGTAACTAATTAATGCATGTATAGAGAGTATATTTTATAACCTAAGTGTTTTATTTATTGCTTTGAATACATCTGTAAAATTGCTTAAACATAAAATAGAAGTTTTTATTTTCAAAAAATTACAATATTAAATCCTTTGGCCTTAATAATAGCTTTTGGATCTCCCTAAAGTGTTCATACACTTTGCATGGTAACTGATTTGTTGGTAACTGATTTGCGGCTAAATGATTCAGAACTGATAATGGGTTATAGGTTGTACTTCTAGGTGAGTGACTAGAATCTAGAATCTCTCACTATGAGGGAAAGTTATTTTTGCTTAATGAGTGCTGATTAGTTCCCATGAGGTAAAGGTGGACTTACTCCAATACCCAGTTCTTCCACCTGTTGGGATTATTGGTCCTAATTAGCTTCTTCCACAAGGATGTCAAATAATCAATGGTGAAATGATTGAAATGCCTTTTGACACCCACATCTGGTTCTTCCAGGCTGGGATAATCTGCATTTTCCATTGTCCCCACATTGAAATACTAAATATTCTATCTTGAAGAAGGCTTCAAGAAGATGATTTATGTGCGAGCATACCAAAACTTATTTAGCTCATAAAATTTCTCTTCTAAATTTTTAAAAGCCATCATTGTTACAGTGTGAAACAAAATCCTCTTGTACCTCAAATTCCACTGTATCATTCTTATTTTCATGAGGCAGATATTAATATATTCTCATTTACAGATGAGAAAACTGAAATGTGGGAAAATTAAGGAGTATGTTGAAATTATATGTTATGCTATTGCTTAAAGCATGAGAAATGTAGAAATGCAGAGAACAAAACTGTGTGTGTGTGATCTTAGATTAGATCTTCGATTGTAGTATTGTGATTGCATTAAAAAAGAGTCACTCTTCTGGACTTAGGTCAAATCTGTTGTGAAGAGTAATTATTTAAGCAAGCAATTTTTGTACATGAAATGTGATTTTTACAATGTAATCCAGATGACTTGAGTAGTAAGAAGAGACAATAACCCTGGGACACAGCTTTTTCTTTTGTTTTGTTTTGGCATTTCTGTTGGTAGAGGGTAGCTTTCCCTCATTATTGACATCTATTTTTGGAATCCCTCAGGAGGAATCCCAACTTATCCTGAAACAAAAGAATGAAATGCAAGCTTTCTGCAGACCAAGTATTTTGCAATTTTTGCATGCTCTATTTTCTTCAGCTGATGAACCACTTCTGACAAAGCTTTCTCACTGTCCGGATATAATCTGCTAATACCACTGGGACCTACACTCACAAGTATCCTCTTTCTCCATAAAAGTTTAAGCCACTAATTCTTTTTGATATCTGTTGGGAAACTCTTCCTTTTCCTTGTAGTATTGTGATTGCCAAAGATTTGAATGTGGCAACCAGACCACTGACCGAGCGTCTTGAATGCAGGGCCAATTAGAGGGAAGCACTAGATGAAGCCACTGAACCATTAGGAGGCTTGCAAAGATCCCCTAACAGTCTTTTCATCTACAAGAGAGCTGTGGTTGGAAATACACAGATGGAGTTGTCCTTAGGGATGTGCTCTTCACGCATGTGGTTCTGTTGAAGCATTTTGCAAGTAGAAGACAACGTTTTGTAATATTTCACAGACCCTACATCATACAGAGGCACATTGGTCATCTATTATTAATATGTTTGTTTGGCTCAACAAAAGTGTCTTTCTACACACTTTTTAACTCCTTCCCTACTAATGATACATTTATTGTAAGGCAGAGGTTTTGATTAAAGATATAAGTAATATGATTTTTTAGCTTAGTTTTTCTTTCAACACAACACAAAGTAAAGCACATTAATTTTCCTTATTGATGAAAAACTGGTTTGGCATTTGCAAAACTCTGCATGAATTCTAATTCCAAATAGCTTGATTTTTGTCCCACTATATTTAGGAAATAATATTGTTTCAACATTTAGAGGACCACATCAAGGCTAAAAAGATAATTTCATTTAAACATATTTGAACATGTTTAAACTGCGTATTTTTATATTTTTAGTTATCAGAAAATTTAATTTGTTTCCAAAATGCTGGTTAATTTTAATTCCACCAAATAAAGGTTTAAAGTGCTCTTAGGAGAATGGTAGTCAAAACTCTTATAAAAACAGAAATGTACTTCTTTAGTCAATATGTAGTTTGCTTTGTATTAAATAAAGAGGTAATCTGAAATGTACATTTGGATTAAGTGCCAACTGTAATGCCTATGTACTTTTCATGGCCCAAAATGAAAGGAAAAACATTGGAGAACTGTTATCCCACAGGCATCAGAATTACGCTGATGGGCCATCAGCTGCTCTGCAGCCATGCTTTTCTCCAAGGTGCTCCAGTGAGTACTGCAGGCTGACCTCATGAATGGATGGGTGAAGAATCACAACTAGATGACAGGACTAGCATTCTAGGAGCAATATTTAATGTGACATAACTTAATCCAAGTTGTTATATAATTATGATAGTAGTCAAAAATCAGATGACATTAGAAATAGATGTAACTGAAAAGACTGTAGTAAACCATTGCAAACTTAATAATCTTCATCTGTAGACCTAAGGAATAAAATCATTGAATATTTTTGGACTTATTTTCCATTCAAGTATAGAGGAAATGGTGTTTTGGGCAGGACTACATTACATATTTGTATATGAACATTGATACAAGCAATGATGCCAATTTACAAGAAAGTCCTGAGTACGAAGATCTAAACAGTAATAAACTACAGACGAAAGATGAATCAGAAACATAATGTTTTCTTAAGCAGTAAGTATTGGAATGCCTAAATATAGGCTAATCGCTAAATATATGTAGCCATCCACTGAACATTGGTCAGATACATTTAAACAAAAGAATATGATAGTTTCATATTTCTCAAAAGAATATGATAGTTTCAAATTTTCAAATTGAAAATTTGAAGTATTTTCAAAACTATACAGTCAAACTTAAAAAGAAAGCTAATTTGGAAATGGTTCACAAGGAAAAATGAGGAAATTCACATTGCTTAGCCTAATGGTGAATTATTCGCCTCCTAAGGAGCTGTCTCAGAGTGTTGAAAGGAATATATTCCCTGCTGGCCACCTGCTTGTGCCCTGTTTTCTCCATCCCTGGTGTCATTGTCCCACTTGGCATGTTCTGACCCACCCCAATTCCTGAGCCAATATTGACGAAGTCGAGATAGTATGTATATTATCTTCAGCTCTGCAGTTGGTATCCATTAAAACATTAATTAAATACTTAAACTTCTCTGTTTTAGAAGTGGGAAGAATAACAAGGTAACGATATTGTAAGATGGCTGACTAGAGGAACTTGGGCATCTTCCTCGTTCCTCCTTCCCCACTTGGTTCTCAAGCTTCCTTAGTGGTTCCCAAGTCTTGGTACCTGCTAACTAGTGATTCTACCCTATGTTATTAGTCTAGGCCTATGGATATAATAAGATGCAGTTGGAGTTTACCTGGCACCAAAGTTAGCTACAGCTGCTGCTTGTGCTCTGTGTCAAGCTCTTACTACTGAGAAAGATACAGGCACAGAGGTTTCTATTCCAATTTTTATGATATAGCATCCTCACCCTGCAGACCCCAGCTGCAGCTTGATGTGTCCAGCTGTCCATTGTGATGGTAAAATTACAACATCATGGTGCATGTGCCACTGCTCCTGGGACTGTAGCCTGGCTGCATCACACCATGAATCTTTCTCACTAGTCGCATGTTTTCTGAGTTCAACACTCTTGTGGAGACTCTTGGAGGTCACCTGGAGCAATGTTTTATGATCTGGCCTTCTTCCATCCATATGGCTGAGAAAGGAGCCAGGTGATATTTCCAACATGGCCGCTTTCTTGACCTAAGAAAAGAGTGATATCAGAAGTATACAGCTTATGGCAGCACATCATGGATAAAACAGGTACATAAAAGGTACCATTACGGAAAAGGAGTTTAACATTAATTTTAGGTCAGTGTATAAGTGATCTATTCTTAACTGTCTACTGCCCAAATCATTATTTAAAATTGCTGCCTGGGGCTTGAAAGTACATACATCCTTCTTTCTACTGTTTCTTTGCTTTTCTCTTCACAGTAAAGCCATGAAAGTGACTATTCTATAATTAATCTCTTCTACAAACTGCCAGACATAATCAAATTCTGTAAATACTTTTGTCTGTGTTTACACAGACATGTTGTAACACTTATGGAAGAATATTTGGGAAATTATTTCTATGAAGATCTGTAGAATAGATTGGGGATACTTTTGTCCAAAAAGGTAGAGACAGCCATTATCAGAGTCAAAGAAATAAACTGAGCAGCTTTCAGTAAACATCTATAGATGTGTAATTGGCACATGGCATTGGCAAAACAAATATTTTTAATATTTATACATTTTAACAAAAATTTAAAATAAGGTAGTTTTATTTAAATATGAAAGTAAATCTATTTTATATTTTATTTGTGTCTTCAAGCCTATTCCCTTCTTTATTCACACTTAAATTTTTAACACTCTGAAATAGAGTCGCTGGAAAGCTCTGCATGGTGAAATCTTTTTGGCTGCATTTTTATAGTACACATTTTTATACAAAGATGTGGCATTAACACTGTAATTAGGTGACTTCAGATTTTTGGACACAAGAAAATTTAAAACAATTCAAAACTTTTAACCTTTGTGTATGGTGTCTTTCCCGTTTAGTTTGAGATTTTTAAGTACCTGAAAGTTAGTGGCCTCAATATGATATGATTCCTGCATTTATCATATAAGACCACAGTGCCAGTGAACAGTACCCTGGGGATCTATTTTTCAGAATATTCCACGGCCCACAAAATTGATTTAAATTGAGTTCTCCTTTGCTTTAAAGGAATTTGGTCTCTTCACCCTCCTTCTCTCCTTCCTGTCTCCCTCCGTTCACTCTTCTCTCTTCTATCCTTGGGTCCTAGAAAGTCTCCTTTTGGACTCCTCAGAGTGAAGAAATAAGGGAACACCGAGCAAGGAGCCCTGGACCCCTCCCCTGGCCTTACTCCATAGGAAATGAAGGCTCAGAGGATTTTGAGTGAAAGAATTAAGATTCTATGTTTTGTAAAACACTGGAGTCTAAATAAGACTTAATTTGGGAAAGGAGTTATACTACTGAAAAGAATCATAAAACCACTGCTTTAGAGTGTGAAGTGAAATAGTTCCAGATTTATGTAACCTTGGTAGGAATTATCATGTTAAAATAAATTAAGATTTCTCTCTTCATATGCATGCCTTCTTATTAAATGATGTCAAATCCCTTTTAGTAATATACACATATGAAAGAAAAATAATTATTTTAAATAGATATCAAAGTTTCAGACATATTCAAGGGAAACATAGCATGAGTTAGTTTTACTTACTATGTAATTTAAAGGAAATCTTGACAAGTTGTAACGTATGTCTCATGTAATAGTTGTAGTTGGCTCCATCTGAGGCAGGAGGCGGGACTCGACTCTGGAGGCGGGGCTCAGACAGGAAACAAGGTGGAGGACTAGCTAAAACAGGGAAGAGAGAGAAGCGCCTCTCCCTAAGACAAGCCCACCAGTGTGTCAGGTCAGTTTACTGCTGCCATGGCAACACCCGGAAGTTATTGCCCCTTTCTGTGGCAGTGACCGGACAACTCAAAGGTTACCACCCCTTTTGTAGAAATGTCTCCACAATCCACCCGTTAATTTGTATATAATTAAAAAGCAGGTATAAATATGGCTGCAAACTGCCTTTGAGCTGCTCCTCTGGGCACGCTGCCTATGGGGTAACTTGCTCTGCAAGGAGCAAGACCTCTGCTGCTGCTGTGCATTGCCATTTCAGTAAATGTTGCTAAGACCCTGACTTGCCCTTGAATTATTCCCTGGGTAAACCCAAAACCTCCCAGGCTAAGCCCCAATTATGGGGCACATCTGCCCTGCATCACATCCATCATTGCTGTAGTAGGGTAATTACATTTCAAAAATGTTTGCATGATATCGTATTATTTTCAAAAGCATAATAACTCTGGTTTCTGAGTTATTACAAAACATAAATATAATTATCTTATTGTGTTCCACATTGAAAATTTTGGAGCATGTAGATATGATTCAGAATTGAAGCAATAGAACAAATCATTCAATTTGATTTTCCTGCAAAACATTTTTCCTTACACAGAAAACTTGCCAGTTTGTTTCCTTTTTAGTAGATTACTAAATCAGTGAACCATGGTAAAACTTCAGTGTTTTCAGTTTAAAAATCCGCAGTTTCTTATGTTTCCCTTATTTGTTATGATTCTCTTGGCAGATAACATGTGACATTAATACATTTAATATTATAAGATGGTTGTCTTCTCTACGCTATTATTTCATGCTAATATTCCACATTGCTTTACTTTTCAGTTAACCTTTTACTATTTATATATATTTTTCTTCTATTTGAAGGAAGGAAAGGGTCCTGCCTTACTTGCTTTTGTATTCCCCACAGTGCTTGTGTCCTGATATACACCTAACAGTTGTTCAGTACGTATTCATTGACTTCTTGATAAATGGGTTATTATGTTTCCTACACCATCAGGCTAATTTTGGTCATAGGAAGCAGATAATTCAGGAAAAAATTGCTTAAGCTGGTGCTACTGGAAGTGTGTCCCATAGATTGTTGGTCAGAATACAAACTGTTTATTTCTGATCTGCAAGTAGCTAAGTAATTAAGATTATGCATTTAGAAACATTTACAGCAATTTTAATGTATCGTGATATCCAATGGCTGGTCATTTATCCTAGGAATTTGTTTTTATTGTATTTTACAATAGTTTTTGTCCTCAACTGATTGAAAATTTTAAAAAATCTAATTTCTTAACCACAGGGTGTTTAAGAAGCACAGATTTAGACAATGGGTATTTATTAATAATAAATCTCACATAGTAAGAAATCAAGGAAGAGATAGTTGCTGGGTTGGGGTTCAGCAATGTTCAATAGTGGTAAGGCTCCAAGTTGATGTTTCTTGGGTTCCCTTGGTCTTCCAGCTTAGCTACAATATGCCATCAGCAGTTACAAGCCTCATGCTTTCACATGAAAATACTCAACTGGAGAAGGAAAAGGACAGATGCAGAACAGCCTCTTCTCTCTCACAGCTCTCTTTTTGTCTGGAGAGAAAGACTGTCCATATCTAGAAGACTGTTCATACTTCTTTCTATATCTAATTGACCAGAACTGCATCCCTGTCTTCCCCTGAATCAATCCCTGTAAAATGATCATGGCTTAGTCCAGTGTGATCTATCCTCTGGGTGGGACACCTAGCTGCATGACCAGAGTCAGGGATCTCTCAGCAAGAAGGACTGGAGAATGGCTGTTCTGCAAATTTCTCCAAAGACCTAAAATTATCAGAAATTGACATCACCACTGACAATGTTTCAATAAGTGGGAAGGTGTAATAATAATGGCTCATGTTTATGCAATGGCTGTTATGTTAGGTATTCTGCATAACTCTTCATATTTTGTAAAGCTTCCCTCCACACAGTCAATATTATCCCTCTTTTATAGATAGGAAAAAGGAAACATCAATATGTTAAGTGTTTTACCCACGGTCACATCGCTGGGAGGTAAATAGGGCTGAGATTCCAACCCAACACCATGAATGTCTACACCCAGGTTCTCTCTACTGCTACAAAGGCAATTTTTGTATGGTGCTGGTTGGGTAGCCTGTATATATTTAATACCACAAATCTGAGAAGGCCTGACCAGGGATACTGGCTTGAGAAAATGCCTCTCTAAATAGGCAACATAAACTCTCTTAACATTTCTAAGTACAGTTATTGCATTTCTGGTACGTGGGACTTTTTCCTTTAGCTCACTAAAATGTTACCCTCTCTGTTGCTGTCTGAAATACATCTTCCTGTACAACATCTGTCCCTGTCATTGCTGCTCCAGGTGTCACAGGACTCTGCTGTTGTCTTGAGTTTGGATGTAATATGCAGGAGATGTATTCTTTGTAATTCTGGAATCTAGAAGAACATTGCTCAGTAAAACCCCTGTGCATGGTTTATAAGTATTGCTTGCAACTTTACTAATACTTTATGGCCATGCTATATATCAATAGCACTGTGGCTATTGCTAGGCTTTCCTGGGCTATCAAAAACCATTTTTAACCCCAGAGAGTGTGAAATAACCAACTTTCAAACAATTCTTTGCAGCACAGCTCTTTGATAAGCTGAAAATTGCCCAGTTTATGGAATTCTTTCTTAATCTTATAGTTCCTCATATTCCAATTCCCTAGAAAATTGCTTTTGAGAAAGAGTAGACAATGTATCTCTGAAGTAGTCCATTTTTTTTTATTCCACTGCTGAGCTAGGTATACAATCCTATTTATCTTTGACCGTGTTCCTTTCTGCAGGTGCTAGTCTATTCTAGCTAAAACATTGTGCATAGCAAATTTTAAAAGGCTATGAAAATAAGCTTGGGGACACTCAACTTCAATGCTCAAATACATAGATTTTATTATCACATTTCTGAAAATGTATTACTTATTAAACTATGTGGATCCACCTTAAGGTAAGTTTTTCCTTTCACAGTCCTATATTGTTAATTATACTCAATTGTGAGTTACTTTACGTCAGCAACTGTGACTTGTGTGGCATTTGGTAATGCTCATTAATGTTGCTGTCACTGTCTTTGGATGGAAAACCTCAGCATGTATATAATGCATAATTTCACCAGATTCACTGTTTTATAAGAAGCCATAAAAACAAAATGTGGGGTATAATAAGTCTGTCTATCATCTAAAAATTTCCATGTACTTTCCTTTAAGGAAAAAAAAGTAATTTATGTTAAAGTACCAACAATGAAAACAATTTACTTAATTTATCTTTCTTTAGCTAATGTGGAGGTCCTTATTATTATTTTTTTGATTTTTCCATTGTTTTGTAACTCAGATTGCAGAGTTTTTATCTGTTTGTTTTGAGAGAGGGTCTCACTCTGTCACCACTGGAGTGCAGTGGTATGATCACAGCTCACTGCAGCCTTGAACTCCTGGGCTGAAGTGATCCTCCCATCTCAGTCTCCTGAGTAGCTGGTACCAAAGGCATGTGTGACCACACCCAACAAAGTTTTAAAATTTTCTTATAGAGATGGGGTCTTGCCATGTTGTCCAGGCTGGTCATGAACACCTTGGGTCAAGCAATCATCCTTCCTTGGCCTCTCAAAGGGCAGGGATTACAGTCATGAGCCCTTGGGCCCATCCCATATCACAGGCTTTGTACTTTCAGATCATATGCAATGTGTTTCTTTAAATCAAATTTTAAATTATAAATTTAAAAATTATAGTTGTTTATATTTATGAAGTAAAATGTTATAATTTATGAGAATTATGTAGAATAATTAAATCAAATGAATTACTATATATCACCTAAAATATTTATTTTGTGATGAAAACATTTAAAATTTACTCTCAGCAATGTTGAATGTATAATACATTATTATTTACTATGTTCACCACGTTGTGCAATATATCTCAAAGAAAAAAAACCTTATCCTGCCTTTCTAATTGGCTATATACCCTTTGACAATCATCCCTCCATTACTCCTGCCAATCTCCAACCTATGGTAGCCAGCATTTTACTCTGTGATTCTTTGAGTTCAATTATTGTAGATTCCACATGTAAGTAAGAACATGTGGTATTTGCGTTTCTGTGCCTAGCTCATTTCACTTAGCATAATGCCTTCCAGTGAAAACCAAAAGCAATATTGAAGGGTTGGCTCAACTGAAGTTTAGCATGCCTTGTGAAATAATTTTTTCTTCCTGTTCATTTGAAAACTTGTGAAAATATTAAAAATTGGTACTAAAAACATAACTAATATTTTTAAATGTCACTCATAAGAACATACATATTCATCACATTTTTTGGTATAAACCAAGAAACACAAGAAAAACATCCGAAAAACATTTTAATATCTTTACAGGCTGCTTTAGTTTTAGTTAGAAATAATATAGAGAGTCAGAGACTCAAATTATAAATCTAAGTGGCTCTGCATTCTGCCAAGATTGGAACGCTGCATGGATGAAATTTACTGTGACCCAAACTTTCAACAAAATAGTCCATGACAACAGGATAGGACCACAAATGAGGTTTTTTATTCCAATACATTCTGTGACTTATCTGTTCTTACTGTTGTCTTTAAGCACAAGATTTGTAGTGGGCCCCCAAATTGGGAATTTTAGAAAAGAAAGTTTTACATGGAACTGACTCCAGCTGGGAATTGAGAACTGTTTGGTGTTTTGTCTGGGAGGAAGTATCAAGGTGTACCTAAGAGCTGAGGTATATCTGAAATGGTAGTATCAGGAAGTTTGCAGGGTAGTGTGAAATGAAATGAAAATTTCAATTGTACTGTATCCCAACCAATAATGTAATGTCTTTCTTACATAATGGGCATAATGCTAGAGTTTCACACAGTAAAGAGTACCAACAATAAATAGGCCCATGTTAGCTGTTTTAATTTTTTCAGCATGTGAAGGGTTCCATTGGCGTGATAGCACTAGAGAGGATTTAGGATTTTTTTCCCTTTTTTAAAAAAAATTTGTTTTGGAGATCATCTACCACAGTCACTTTTGTCAGAGAAGAGAGAATTGATTTCAGCTCTAGTGATTCTTCAAATAACATTCTAGAATGCTGAAATATTGTGGTTCCTCAGCTTTATTATCCACAACACTTAGGGAAAGTCCACAGAAACGTGTTATGAGCTGGAGCTGCTTGCCTCCATGCTGCGGAGAGGGGCGGGATTGTTGGGTGGAAGCGTTGCGCTATTTACGTAGCTCAGCTGAACAGTTCACAGAGATGTGGCTATTACAGAGGCAGTAACGTTAACCTATAGGAAATATCTGCCCTCCAACCAGCCTCAGATCAAACAGTAGAATCACAGATTCTACCGGAAAAAGTGCTCAATTGTTTGTTGTACAAATGGATTGTTGTACAAATGAATAAATGAGGGAATAAGGTGATAGAATTTTGGAATGAAAATGTGGTTCCTTGATTCAAGTTATTCAATAATTGTCCTTTGGAATTCGTACAGCAGATCCTCCCAACTTGCTTTTTAACCCAGGTCAGCATTGTACCTTTCTACTCACCTAGGGCATTTAAGCCTGTGCGGAGACACGTAGGTTATCAGAGTGATGGGAATATTGGGGATATGAGTGTTGTGGTTACTTAGTTTCGAAAGCACTGAGATGCTAATGCCCCTGATGAACAGGAAGTCCTGTGCAACGAGGAATTCTTGCCTACAATAATAAATAATATCCCCAATGAGAAGCAGTGAGTCTCCCTCTGGATTCTCCGACAGGAAGGTTAAAGACAAAAGTCCTCATTTCTCAAGTAATTGGTTACTTTGGTGGACATTTAACATTCAAAAAAAGACTTCCTTATACCTTATACTTTGCCAAAACATTTCAAATTGAACTCAGTACCGGCTTTGTCCTTCAAGGAATAGAGACCTGCCAGCTTCTGCTAACGTTATTCCTACAACTCATTTACCTATGTTGCCTATCTGGTTACTTTCTTGAGAGCGCTATCCAGGTTGTCTCTGTCCCTGTCAAGGTGGGGCATTCAAAACTCCATCCAGTCCTCTAACTATGGCCTGCCAAGTGCTATAAATAACACATACAGTCTTAGCGGTCATAACTACTATTTTTTTTTTTTCCGTTAATGCAAACTAAGATGGCATTATTATTATTTTTTGTTGTTAGCTTGTTATCAACGAAAACTTCAGATCTTCACATAAACTGTTGTCAGTCTGAGCATACATCATTCTGAGCTAGGGATTAGCAAGCTTTCTTGGTTAAAGGCCAGATAGCAAATACTTTAGATACCAAGGGTCATTCAGTCTCCATCACAACTACTGAATTCCACCGCTGTAGCATGTAGCCACGGACAACACAGAAATCACTGGGGTGATTGTGTTTCAATTTAACTTTATTTGTAGAAACAGATGGTAGGATATATTTGACTCTTGGGCCATAGTTTGCTGATCCTTGTTCTATACTTAAAGAAATATTAGATTAAAACAGAAATATAGTGCTTTTTAATTATGTCTGTTCATATTATTTTGTTGATTTCAGCCAATCATTCCAAACAGCTGAGAACTTCTTGAATTCTAATTGTGGGAGTTCTGTTATTTAATTTAAAAAGAGTATACTCCTTTTCAACTTTGTATCACCTAACACATGACTTCTATGCTTTTATCTATTAATAGTTCTTTTCCATTCCAAAACAAAAACAATACCTGAGTAGAAAAAAGCCTTAAAAAGACCTTATACTATATACTAGATTTTTAGTTTAAGATGGTCAGTGATATAATTGATAAACCTGTTTTGGTTACTGTAATGATAAAACCACAACATTCTTCTGTCATGCAGCACAGTTCTTTCTGTTCTTTATAAGAAGTACTGGTGCATGTCTGCATTTCCTTCCTGAAATCAAGATGCATGTCTGTGACAAGTTCTTGTTGTGCCTCAAGTGTTAATACCAACAAATCTAATATTGGTCAGTTATAACAGGCTTTTAGTAAATCATCTGTTTACTCATGTATTTTTGCAATCAGCTTAGAAGAGATGTGAATTTTATCAGCTCAGCCCTGTACCTCCCTTTGAGATGTTTACCCGAATGGGGCTTTTATTCCATTGTAGCATGAATATGTAAACACCTTGCTATGTTTCTGAAATCATAGTTATGAATCCGTTAGCACCCTAATGGGAAGGAAGGAGTTAACTGTGGTTTTGTAAATCCCCCCTTCCCTTCCTGAAGACAATCTGGGCCAGGTGCTGACCTCCACCAGGCCTCCTGTAAACATTCCAAGGAGATTTAATAACACAAAGATGATCTAGGAAGTTCAAATATAAGAATGTTTTTATTTGGGTATTCTTTTTCTATCTCGATTACTTATTATAACTAAACCCTTAATTTGTGGGTTTATGTGATGCATATGGCTGGAGAGTGGAAGTTAGTCAAATGAGCTCTTTATCTGCATGAGAAATAACTAAGAAGTCTTAAAGTTATTATTATTTGTTTTCTGAGATAGCTTGCACCATACACATAATGAGCATTCATCTGTTATTCTGGAACCAAACTGCATTCCATTTGAAAAAAAGCAATTTTTTGGAGATTGTGAGAGACAGTTCAAGTCTTTTTGTTACTACATGTGTTTCTGTCGTTACTATATGCTTCGCCAATTGCCAGTGAAGTTGGGTGTAGTCTATGATCTATGATTCCTGTTAGTCGGCTGTGATAACGTAACTCTTTGGGATTCTGCATTATGACAAAATGCAGATGGTCCTAAGACTTGAATGCATCTAAGGCATTGGGGAGGGTCTCTGGTGGCTTTACGTTTTCTTGATTTCTTAAGTTCAATTTCCTTTTAAGGTATTTGTTATTTGATGTTCCATTTTGATTAGAAAAAGTGGAGAAAGAAATTTTGTAATTCTGAATTTTCTCTGTCATTTACCCCACATTATGAGCCTATTAAGTGGATTGCTTCCATATTGATAGACTTACTTCAAATTCTTTTTTGTAATCATACAAATTCTTCCCTTTCTAGTTTAAAGACCAGCTTTTATGACCAACTAAGGGTAAATTTAAGTGTGTGAAACATAGCTAAATGTTTTTAGGTTAAAGGAGTAGAAGAATCCTATGAAATTTACATTTAAAAGCTTATTTAATTTAGTGTCATGAATCGCATTTGGCATATTACAATTGCTAAATGCTAACATTATGTATATCAGCAAATTATTTATATATTACTATAATGTGAGTCTTTAAATTATTTTGATATTGAAATGGAGATAATATATTGAATAGTATTGACTCTTCTAAATTTGATGCTTACTATTCATTTTCTTCTTGGAATATCCCATGATTTTTTAGGTGCTTAAGAAATAAACGTATTGAGGCTGTAGCAGCTGTGTAGAAACTCAGGGTATCTTTTTTTGGTTTAATAATACACAAAAGGTTGGAAATGTACAAAAAATATTAAATCTGAGAGCATGGTAAGTTCTTGCATCAGTTTACTATGTCTGTTCTGATTTTGACTTTTTTCTTTTTTCTTTTTCTTCTTTTTTTTTTTTTGGAGACAAGAGTCTCCCTCTGTCACCCAGGCTGGAGTGCAGTAGCACAATCTCAGTTTACTGCAACCTCTGCCTCCTGGGATCAAGTGATTCTCTTGCCTCAGCCTCCTTAGTAACTGGGATTACAGGCCTATGTCACCACATCCAGCTAATTTTTGTGTTTTTAGTACAGATGGGATTTCGCCATATTGGCTAGTCTGGTGTTGAACTCCTTACCTCAAGTGATCCACCTGCCTTGGCCTCCCAAATTGCTGGGATTACAGGTGTGAGCCACCACGTCTGGCCTGATTTTGACTTTTTTCATTAGCAATGGAGGAGAAGTAATTCAGAGTAGTGTCAAGGCACTCCATTGCTTGATGACAGCATGGAATATAAGAAAAGAAATCTAGATCTAGATCAATTATTGTGCTGCTGATGATCTCAAGCTCTATCCTAATAAGCCATTATGAAAATGAGAGATGATGTGCTATTAAGTACACACATGCTTCATACAGATTTTGAGTGTACCTACATATTCGGTTTTGTCTGTTAAAATCACTTAAAAATTAGGTTGGCAAATTTCCCAATTTATTAATTTATCCATTTTTTTCAAGATAGAAAAAAGTAATGTTCAAGAGAGTGTTATGAAAGGTTGAATATAAAGGCCAGGAATTTGTAATTACTAGCAATCATGCTTTGCTAAATTAATGAGAAGATAATTGTCAATACTTTTTCAGTAGGAATAGTTTTGTTTAAGTCAAACATTGTATTAAAATAAATAATTATTTGGACTCTTTTTAGAATACAACTACGATTTCTCTGCTTTATTTTCAATGGTGAATAAAATGCATGTTTTCATTATTTTCCTATATTTAATTTTTCCTAGAACTCCATACTTTTACCATATAAGATTCTAACATTTTGGCCTTTGACTTCTGCAATTTTTTGGCATTATAATTTTAATAAATTGTTAATAATAGTTCAATTTTATTGATCACTGAGTTTCATATTTAATAATGATGCATATGGTAAGCCTTTTTCAGAAAATATTTAAAAACTATTTGTGAAAGTCCAGGATAAATACTACAGAAATTAATAAAAATTTGTTATTACTGAACAAGTATATTTCAGCTACATTTTTAATGAATCTGTCAAAAGAGTTATTGGGTAGGAAATTATATACGTAGGATACCTTTTTTCCTAGGGTAGTTTTTGGAATCTGCATGATTACTGTTTCCTAATTGAACAGAAAGCAATTTGTATTTTTAAGCATCTGGCTTTTTTCATAATTATACTTAGACTTAGGTAGAATTGTGCAGATATGTAGGGGTATAGGTGGACAGGATTTATCAATGGCTGCTAATGACTGTCTCCCACTCCTAATACCTCTGAACTGTCCAGTGTTGCAACCCCTCCTTCTGTGGGCTTTGGTGGTGACTGACATCTCATGTGTAAGAAAGGTGAGTCATTATCCTTTATACGACATAGCTTGTGTGGTATGAAAATTTATCATCTTCTCCAAAACTTTCTAATATATAGTCACCTCTAAAGTTAAGTAATTCACTTAAGCTAAGCTATTTTTCCAGTTAGAAATACTAAAAAGGGAGATTTAAAATTTATCTTGTGGAAAAGGTTAAGGTAAGTTCAGATGGACTTTGGATATGACCTTGAATAAAGTTCACTTTATTTACTTTTAAAATCCACTTTTAATTTTCTGAGGACTTCTGCTTCTGGCAAGGATGAAGTCGGTGCTTTTGAATCTACTCTTTTAAGGGTAATGGCTATACCACTGGATAAAATAGATGATGCAGTGGTTTTCAGGCACTGCACAACAGGTAATGTGGGACTATGATCTTGAGACTTTACCTTTAAGGTGCTTTTCTAATGTAGAGCAAGGACCTGGAACCTAGCCGGAGTACAGCAGTCTTGCTAACATGACAAGACAAGTATTGGAGATCAGCACAGAAACATGCAGAGCAAGTAAGAGAAAGCTACATAGAGAGGAACAAGGTGTTGATGTGGTACTGTCTCAAGACATTGCCCATGGCCTGGGCTGCCACACTTGCCTGGATTGAGACTCTGTGGAGCCTCTCCTAGAAAAGCTGCTGCAGGATGGAGAACTGAAGAGACTCAGGTCATACAAAGTGAAGAGGCCTACCTGAGAAGCCCTAAGGCAATTAGTACCATAAGGGTCATGCCAAGGAGTAAGTCATCATACCCTAGAGTAAGGGTCACATGCTAGAACTAAGGAATGAAGCAAAGTAGACCCACTGTATAAAGCATAAAGCCATGCATGACAGGACCCAGAGATTCTGCTGTTAGTTTAACTGGCTGCTGGAATAAATGCCAATGTCCTTGAAAGGAAAACAGCATAATCCAGACTCCACATAATCCATGATGTCTAGAATAAAATAAAAAATTGTTAGATATTCACAGAACCAAACAAAAAAGTGATTAGTAATTTAGAGGAAATTTAGTCAATAGAAACAGACCTCAAGATGATCAAGCTTTTGGAATTAACAGAAAAAAACTGTCTTATAAATATGTTGAGAGGTTTAAAAGAAGACACAGAAATGATGAATGGAGAGGACAACTCAGTAGAGGAAATCAAAGAAAAGAACCAGACAGAAATTCTTCCATTAAAATGTACAATGACAGAAATGAAAATGTCTTCTAATGGGCTATAATAGGTATACCATGCCAATCACAAGCATCAGAAAGCTGGTGTGCTTTATGAATATTAGACAGAAAGGAAATCAAAAATGGCATTTTCACAAAGGGGAAATATTTTAATAATGATAAAAGTTCAATTCATTAGAAATTCCCCAAAATCCTAACATGCATTTGACTATTAACAGAATTTCCAAGTATATTAAGCAAAACCAACAGGACTAGAGGGAAAATAGATTCACAATTACAGTTTTTAACAACTCTCAGATATCCATGGGAAAATTAGACAAAAAGCAAATCAGTAAGGATGCAAAAGATTTAAACCACACTGTGAATCAAATTGACATAAGTGATATTTATAAAACATATTCAGAAACTGCATATTATAGGTTCCACACAATCCTGTCAAAAAACTTAAAATGTTTCTTTTGTTATAAGTTAAGAAACTGATTCTAAAATGTATATGGAACTTAAAGGGCCCAAAATATCCAAAACAATTTTGGTAAAGAAAAGCAAAGTTGGGGGGAACTCATAAGATCTGATTTCAAGATTTATTATAAACCTGCAGTAACCATGACAGTGTGGTATAACCAAGGACAGACATATAGATTTAAGGTAACATTATAGAATGCAGCAACAGACCCAAACACAGTTGTTCCATTAATTTTTGACAGGGTATCAAGGCAATTCAATGGAGTCAAGAGAATCTCAACAGATGGTACTGAAACTCTGGATAGACATAGAAAAATATGACTTTTGATCCTGATTTCACTTCACTTACAAAAACTAATTTGAAATAGAACATAGACATAAACATAGAAGCTAAAGTCACAAATTTCTTTAAGAAAACATGGGGAAAATATTGTTGCAACCTTGAAACAGGTAAGCACATCATGCCAAGGCATTTACCATTAAAAAAAGATAAATTATACTTCATCAAAATTAGAACCTTTTGTTCACCAAAAGACAAACTTTAAAAATGTAAAAGCAAGACGCAAACTACAGAAAATATTTGCATTACACCTTCCTGACAAGGGACTTGTGTCTAGAATATTTTAGGAACTAATGTAAACCAATAGTTTAAAAACAAATGGCTCAATTAAAAATGAGCAAAGAACTGGAAGAGACACTCACACAAGAATGTATACAAATGACAGTAAAGCATATGAAAAATATTTTCAACCATTATTATTTATCAGGGAAATGTAAATTAAAACCACAATGAAATATTATTTCTTACTCTTTAGAATAACTAATGTTAAAGACTGATAATCAAAATGTTCAGACATTGTTGGGAAAAGATACAATGGTACAAACACTTTGAAGCAGTGTTTGGCAATTTCTCAGAAATGTAAACATATATTTATCCTATTACCCAGGATTCCACTCCTAAATATTTACACACACACACACACACACACACGTCAAAACAAAAACTTGTGTATGGATTTTATGGGAGCTTTATACTTAATACCCCCAAATGGAAAACAACCCAAATGTCCATTAATGCAAGAATGATTAAGGAATTTGTAGTATTACTCACCAAAGAGAATGAATGAATTACTTATATGTGTGATAACATGGATGAATTTCAATATTATATTGAGAGAAAGAAAATAGATATGATCCTTTAAAAGAAAACATAGGAATTCTTACTGTATAATAGATTTCAAGAACTTCTACTGTGATATAATCAGAATGGTGCAGGAGGAGAAGAGTTGACTGGAAAGTGGCAATTAGGAACCTTCTGAGGTGGTGGAAGTGTTAAGTAAGTTGCTAGTTAAATGGGTGTATAGATTTGCCCAAACTCATTGAATTCTATAAACACAATCTTTTCATTTCACTGTATGTAAATCTCTCTTCAATCAAAAGTATTTTAAAATATTCAGATGTAGAGTCCCTTTCAATGCTCTAAAAATCTGAATTCTTTTGATGTTTCACATTTAATAAAAATCATTTTTGTGTTGCAGAGTTAACTGCAAATTAGTATTCCTAGAGCCTTATTTTGATAACTATAGGCATTATATTGTCAGCAGTCTTAGTCAGTTCCACATTTTGTCTTTTTATTAAAAGGAATGTTAGTGCAGAGACCATTTCCTCCATCTTGTTAAGCATTATGTCTACTGTCTCCAATGACCAACTGATGGTTAATAAATTTCTCCTGGACTCCTGAAAACCAGCTAATTAGACTAATTCCTTTCTTCTGCTCTGAGGATTTCTGACTATAGGGAACAAACACACTTAACCCCCATGACAGTTTCAGCTACTTGGTTTACTTGGCCAGTTGTTTGACAGAATAGTCTTGGGCACAAACCTACTTAAGGAAGAGACCTGGGGTGTCTGAATGGCTCTGCAGACTGCAGGAGTTGGAGAGCTGATGGTAGAGCTCCAGTCAGCACTGCTGAAGTCACAACACATGGAAACCTTTCTCATTAAACAGCTGTCTAAAATCAACACTCCAAAATGCTTTTGTTTGCTGAAATTTAAAATAAACTAACAATATTTATGATTAACACTGTTCAACTTGGTTATAGATGGAAAGTACTTAATGTCAAGTCATGAATTATAATAGCGTCTATAGATGTAACGAGTATTTACTCACTATATACAAGATATTTGATAGATTCTGTTAGGAATACCAAAATGAGTATGGTGCAGTTTTTGTGACCATCAGGGAGTTTACAATTTATAAGGAACATAGCTGTGTAAAGACTTATGAAGATCATGATAAGGGCTATGATTTTTGGAGGATGACTAAATTAGTTTACTAGAATCAGGTGAGGCTTCATGGGAAAAAATTGTATTTGAACAAAATCAGTAATTCTTAATTTTTAAATACTTTTCTCCTGATTATAATGTTAACTCAGACTATGGAAATTTTTGACAGTAAAGGCAAGTACAAAGACATATTAAAAACAGCTGCAATCTTATCTGCGTGCTTGTTCAGTTCAATATTTTAGATCGTTTTCTTTTGATTTTGTGTTGGTTGTTTAGATGTTAAGCATGTGTTTATATACATATATGTAAATGTAGGTGTGTGTGTCATCCAGATATAGTATGAGTTCACATTTTCTTTTATGCTGAGCACATATCCAAGTTGAATACAAGAAGCCCAGGCATTTTATGAGTTCTCATGAAAAATATCATAGGAATGACAAAAATTTTATTTTTTAGAAAGCATGCTTTTTCCACTCACATCTCATATCCTGTCACTGTCATTTCACCTAAATTCTCTGTCCTCTCTCAAGTTATCTTTTGCTTTCTTGCGACCATCTGCTCTTATGTGGCTATTTTTTTTTTTTTTTTGAGTCTTCTAAATACATTTGCATCAATCCTGATCACAAACCCATTTTTCAGTCCCTTGAAGTAGTTGTGGGGATGTGACTGTTCCATAGAACAAAATGTTAGTCAAGGGTCATGTATAACAAGAAAATTACACAAAAAGAAAATTTAAATTGGGTCCCTGATTTGGTCCACAAATCAAAGTTCTGTCACAGGATCCCTTACTGGAAAATTCTCCAGGACCTGGATTAACCCAAGGTTACTATTTTAAATCATATACATGTCATTATATTTTCTAACTAATTATTGAAGTCATATAGCATATCTTTTCTAATGATTGAAGTTAGATTTTAAAATATCTTATATATTTCATCTTTGATTTAACTGTGTTTCAGGAGATTCCCTTACTTTAAAAAATAATACAATTTTATAACTGCAAATATTGGCAACTTTTCTTCCATCTTCTTTGCATAGTATGTCACAGCATTTCTGTTTGTCCTATAATGGTCCCAAAAGCCATTTTAGGTGATGCATGGACAAATATTTTATTTTAGAAATTTTGTATTTTGTATACTTTCAAAAAATATACAATAAAAAACACTTGAAAGATTTTTTATTTCTTTGGGAATACTTTAAAAATTAATGTATTAATATAAAGAGAAATCATAAAACAGGCATCACAAAAGCATCAAAAATTATGAAAGTGACATGTAAAAATTCTTGTGCATGAAAAACTGAAATGCCTCCATCCCTGCTCATTATGAATGCCTTCTTCCACTTTTCCTTTTTGAGACCTGTGACCACATAGCCCAGAATGTCATGTGGATATATTCTTCTCAGGAAAATGGGAGTCCCAGAAGGGGTATCAGAGAAAAGTTTGCCAGGGTGAGGTGGGCCAACAGGCATTGGTGTTGTCTGGCTCACAAAAGTCTGTTTGTGAAACTCTGGGGAGCTGTCAATTTTCTGGTTGTTGTAACCTCTGTGACTGGGACTTAGGGGAGACAGTGGTGGCTTTCTGTCTTTTTCCACTTTTTTTGGTGCTTGCTGTGCTAGTTAAAAGGGTAAGCTGTGCCCAGGCACGGTGGCTCACGTCTGTAATCCCAGCACTTTGGGAGGCCAAGGTGGGCAGATCACCTGTGGTCGGGAGTTCGAGACCAGCCTGACTAACATGGAGAAACCCCGTCTCTGCTAAAAATACAAAATTAGCAAGGCATGGTGGCACATGCCTGTAATCCCAGCTACTCAGGAGGCTGAGGCAGGAGAATCGCTTGAACCATGGAGGCAGAGGTTGCAGTGAGCCGAGATCACACCATTGCCTTTCAGCCTGGGCAACAAGAATGAAACTCCATCTCAAAAATGAAAGAAAGAAAGAAAAAGAAAGAAAGAAAGAGAAAGAAAGAAAGAAAGAAAGAAAGAAAGAAAGAAAGAAAGAAAGAAAGAAAGAAAGAAAGAAAGAAAGAAAGAAAGAAAGAAAGAAAGAAAGAAAGAAAGAAAGAGAGAAAGAAAGAAAGAAAAAGAAAGAGAGAAATAAAGAAAGAGAAAGAAAGAAAGAAGGAAGGAAGGAAGGGAGGAAAAAAAAAAAAAACGAAAAAGAAGAAAGAAAAAGAAAGAAAGAAAGAAAAGAAAAGAGAAAAGAAGAAAGAGAAAGAAAGAAAGAAAGAAAGAAAGAAAAGAAAGAAAGAAAGAGAGAGAAAGAAAGAAAGAGTGGACTGTGTGGTGCTTAGTTTCCGGAAGTAGGAAGTGCAGCTCATTCAAGATCCAGCAGTAACCAAGGTAGACCAACAGGAAGAAAGGGATAAAACATGTATGTGGTGTAGATAAGATGCAAAAATAAACTCTGAAAGCTGGATAATCTCACCTATATAATTACTTACATGCAAGCGAACAATAATTCCTTAACTGTGGTTCAGATTTCCTCAAGGGCATCTGAGTTCAGTGGTTCAAACATTCATCTTTGAGTAAGTTGGTGGGGAAAATTGACCTCTTAGTTTTTAAATTCTCTTTAGTGTTGGTTCAGGGATATACTAGAATGGCTGTAGTTTCATCTCAAATATATTGGTATTTTTAGAAACTAAAGTACTATCCTGGGACTCTTCAATACTCATCATAAAACCAATCCTTTAATCTTACTCCTGGTGTATCCCACGCTTCACAAATGCTAATGTCCCCCAAATGTAGGTCTCACTAGAAGAGAAAATGTCACTGTAAAATGGGGAATGTATGTGTTCTAAACTATTGATCTGAAGTTGGCAGCTATAAAATCTTGGCAAAACAATGCTTCTATTGGGTTGTATATTTCACGATGAAGAAAAGTTGAGAGAATACATAAATGTATACCGTGCTCACCTACAGAAATAGCATCTGCTTTTTGGGGGAAATTCTAGCTTTGTTGTATCTCATTGTCAGGAGCTGTGGTCTTCTTTTCAGGTGTCCTTGGAATGATAGCTGAAGAGTCTGAACCAAAAATCACCTGTGGCTAGAGCAGATTATGTGGAGCAGCTCATTAGACAGTCTCCGAACCCTGCCCTGGGTTTCACTACGTGCTCTGATCTGTCTTCTCCTCCCAGTGGGGCTCCGAGTTAGACTTCAGGTTTTCCTCAGAGTGACTCTCAGAGCTGTCTGTGTGAGCATAGCTGTTATTGGTCCCACTGCCATTCGATGTCACCACGTGAATTTAGGATGAAGCCTGATGGCCCAGGGCCTTCAAACTCCACTCTGTCCAATCCCTTTTTCCTTGAACTTGGCAGATTAGGGTGACCCAGTCATACAAAAATATCTGAACCAGACAGCTTGAAAGCAATGGCAGTTTTTCTTCACTTAAGAATTTACATAATTTGTCAACTCAATTTTCTATACTTGAATATTGGGGGAAAAAAGGAAATGCTGAATTTGCAGCTATTCTAGACAATTGAATCTGTGTATTATGTATGTGGGCATATTTATTTATGCTGCACCTTCTTCCATTTACTGAACTTGCAGTGGCTTACATATTTTTATGTGCAAGATATTTATTTATATCTGCATCCTAAATGGTTAGTCAAGTACTTCGTATATTATAGGTACTCCATAAATGTTTGTTAAATCAAAATGACTTTAAAATAGAGTAAAGATGGTTTAAAGGAAGGAAGTGATCATTCCAGATATCTGAATACAGCAGAATATTATCATTAGGCCATTCATTTGACTGTAAGCTTCTTAAATTCAGGACACTAACCCCTTTGTAATAAATTGTGCAGGATTTAGTTTCTCACAAAACAGTGCATAAAAACCTTACCTTGAAAGTAAAGGAACACAAAATTTATCTTAGCAGACTACACATAAAGAAGTGGTGAAATATAGTGGTAAGCATCCTTGACTATTTTGTATTTATATAAAAGAAGATACAGTAATTTTTTTAAATGAACAGTACTCATATGCCCACTCTCAAAGCTAGAAGGCACGATACTGAACCGTAATTTAATGAAGGAATTCTCTGTGGAAGAGAGATAATGTCTAGGAATCCTCTGTTTATAGTGTAATTTAATACAGTAGGACTTGAATAATTTAAATGAATAGGTTCCTATTAAACCATCACTTTCAAATAGTATTCTTGGCCAGTTTCCAGAACCAATCAGTTTGTGATTCCTTAACAAGTGTCTGTACCATGGCAAGTCACTGTTACTGATTAAATAAGGAATCTGTACTTTCAAGTACTGACATGAAGAGGCAAAGGTGACCTTCAGTGGCGGGTGGCTTGGGAGCCTGACTTGTGTTCTTTGCCTGGACAGAAACCAGTTCATTTCAGCATAAGATTGAGCTGCAGGGGAGTCTTTGGGGAGCAAATGGAAATGTGTTAATGGCATTTGTCTGTACTGTGAATATAGATACTTGGAAGTATGTTTGTCTTATTGTCTTGTTTCATTTTAGAAAATTTATTTTGGACTGTTTCTATACTCTTTGCAGATCTTTGGGGAAAACATCTTATATGAAAGGCTGAAAGGGTAGCTTCAGTGTATTTCAACTGGCACATGGAAATCCCTAGATTATTCCCTCATACTATTATCTGCATGGCTCAGACAACGGGACATTCCTTTATACCCATGCCCTGATTTTTGCAGACCAAATCAGGCCATGGATATAAAGGAATACCCCCTTGTCTGAGCCATGCAGATTACAATAGGCCTTCGGCTCATACGAGGTTGTGATAACGTGTTAGATTAGTTTCTGGTTCTGATTTTTAGAAGGTTTAAGCTATAATGTCCAGCAAAAATGCATCAGTGAAGCTGACAGGTGCGTAAGGCAAACAACCTAATGCCATTAGACTCAGCGTGATTTCATGTAATAATATGGAGTTTGGGTTACGCTGACCTCACATCCTGATTTGAATCCTGATTCACCGAGCAGCAGTGTGAACTAGGGCAACACAACAATCTCTGAGCTTCAGTTTTGTAGCTTTGTGGTCTATTAAAATGGAAATAAATATTAACACATATCTTTGAGGCTTATTTGTATACACATAGTATGTTAGTTTATATTTCACAGCTTTTTGGGGGGAATTCTTGAATTCTTGCGTATAAAATAAGATTGCTTTATTTAACAACAGAAAATCCTGGTTGTTGGATTCTATTAGCACCTCTCTTTGGTTAGAAAACCTACTAAATACAAAATAAAATTTCTCTTAGGTATTTTTTTATGTTCATTTATCAAAATTTAATCTAATAAAGTTTTAACCTATTAAAATCTTTTGGTGAGTTTCATAGCCTACAGATAAAGTACACATTCTTAGCATGGTCCTTCCACATTCTGATTCTAACCTGGCTATTCTTTGTGTCTTCTAGTCATCTCCCTCTACTGTGATCTCCCTGCAGACTCCTTTTGGGAAGCACAGGCGTCTCATGCCTTCTGGTTGTGCTCTAATCATATTGACTTGCTCAGCCTCTGCTTAACCTGTATGTTCTAGCACTTCCTAGTGTCCACGTGTTTTCTCACCTAATGACCTCTTTCTCTTCTTTCTACCTTCACCTGGCAATAGACTATGAAGGCTTTTATTCTCAGTTTATATAGCTCGTCTTCAATAAGACCTCCTAACCCTCCTAGTAAAATAAGCCTCTCCACTTGCCTTGTGCTTCTACAGTGCCTTTGGTAGAATCACATTCTGTCTTTGGGTCTATATACCTGTCCTGCGTGCTGGACTGTGGGCTTCATGAGAACAGTATTTTCATCAGCGTTTATCTTACATAGCATAGTTCCTTTCTGAGAGTAGGCACTCAAAAATATGTATTGAGATTAATTGATTTTAAAAACTTTGATGGAAAGTATCTTTCCCTCATATTCAGCATTTCTTATTTAACTACAAAAAAAGATTATAATAAATAAAATTATAAACATTGAACACCCTGCTCCATACAGGTTTGCTAACAGATGTGTTCTTCCTACTCTTAAATACTCCCATGTTTTGAGACAGAACCTTACTCTATCACCCAGGCAGGTATACAGTGACAAGATCATGGTTCACTTTCAGGCTCAACCTCCCGGACTTCAGCTATTTTCCCACCTTAGCCTGGGGACCACAAGCAGGTGCCATCATGCCTGGTAAATTTTTGTAACTTTTTTTTTTTTTTTTTTGGTAGAGATGGGGTCTCCCTTTGTTTCCCAGGCTGGTCTCCAACTGGTGGGCTCTAGCAAATCTCCCACCTCAGCCTCCCAGTGTACTGGGAATACAAGTGTGAGTCACTGCACCTGACCTCCTGTCAAAATTGAGTCAAAGTAATTACCTACATAGTTCAAATTCTAGAGAGGACTCAACACTTCTATCCTTCCCAAAAACATAACAAACACACGCCTCTAAGGTCCTTTTGATATTCTGGGACATGTTCCAGTGTTTATGTGATGTTTTTGGGGTAACCTTTTACGTGGATACTTGAATCATTTTTTCTTCTGGAAATCAATGTGGCACCTGTCCCTCAGACTTTGGAGGGTATAACAACAAATCCAGGAGTACTTTGAAAGGAGGCACAACCTTAAATAGAATAGTTTGTTCCTTTGGATTTGTTTTGGTGTACCTCATCTCATTACCAAAGTGTAGGCCATTGCAGACCAAATCAGCATGTGGATATGAGGGAATATGCCTTTGTCTGAGACATGCAGATTATAGTAGACCTCTGGTTCATAGGAGGTTATGCCAGTATAAGTGCTAGATTAGTTTCTGACTCTAATTTTTGTAAGGTTTCAGCTCTAGTGTCCAGCAAAAATGCATCAGTGAAGCTGACAGGTGTGTCAGGCAAACATCCTAATGATATTAGACTCAGTGTGATTTCATGCGATAACATGGAGTTTGGGTTACTCCGACCTCACATTGTGGTTTGAATCCTGATTCACCGAGCAGCAGCGTGAACTAGAGCAACACAACAATCTCTGAGCTTCAGTTTTGTAGTCTATAAAAAGGGAAATAAATATTAACACATATTTTTGAGGTTTATTTGTATATATGTAGCATAGTGGTTTCCATTTCACAACTTTTTGGGAGGAATTCTTGAATTCTTGGATATAAAATAAGATCGCTTTATCTAACAAAAAGAAAATCCTGTTTTTTGGATTCTGTTAGCTCCCCTCTTCGATTAGAAAATCTGCTAAACATAAAATAAAATTTCTCATAAAGTGTTTTTTTATGTTCATTTGTCAACATTTAATTAATTGATTATATTTGTTTGTTTGTATATTCAACAATGTTTATTGAGAAGCTACTTTAGACCAGCAAATTCTATGTGCTGTGGATACAGCAATGAACAAGACAGACCAATCTGTGCCGTCATAAAATTACATTTCTAGTAGTCTCACACTTTAGTGTAAATGTTCTGTTTTAGCCAAGACCAACTTTCACATCACCAAATAAAGCTAGTCCATATTTTTGTTTGACCTGTAAGACTGCATTGAATTATTTCAAAAATCACTGCTGGCTTTGACGAGAGCAAATGCACCCTTAGTATGTGCTGTGATCTGTGTAATTCCACGTGGACCTAAAACTCTTTTTGTGTTTGGAGAAGAGAAGAGTTGTTAGGGAAACACAAGGATACACCAGGACTCCTTCATAGAGAAATTAAAGAAGTGGATGCTGGAATGTTTGCTACTATTTCCTCCTTTGATGTAGTTAAAGGTGAGGAAGGGTGAAAAGTAGGAGGAGGCTGAATAACTTTCTGAGGCAGTCGTGAGAACCAGACTGCTGGAAAAAGCTTGACTAAATTGAATGTGTCAGTGTGGCCTCCCTGTGATCATTTCATCATGACCTACCACTAATTTGTGTGGGAGTTGAATGTGATAGGAACCTAAGATGCTATGCCAATAAACAGTTATAAGAAATCCTGTGTGCCTTATGTTTGAAAATCTTTGAACATACCATCTCGTATACAAGGTTGGTTGTAGCATATTAACTGTAATTTTTTTGAAAGAGATTTTACAGTTGCTGTAATTAACATCTTCAACAGAGCAAGAAAGGACAGGATGTATTTCAAGTGATTGAAACCTTGTATTTTCACAGTTTAGTGTGAAAGACACTATGTTAGAATTGTAAATTTAGCAGATCTGCATTGAGAGGAAAAAAATAAATATGCTTCTTTGGTGTTCATCTACATGGCAACAGCTCCAGGATTCCTATCTCTAGCCAGACTTTCTGCTGTGTTCCAGATCCCTGCTACCAGTTTCTTCTGCTTCACTGGCCTCCCTAATGTAAGAATTCCAATATGTAGCCCTTGGTCTCTTCCTTCTCATGCTTCTCAGTAGCTTTTCCTATTTTTCGACTTCTGGTACTTGTCTCCACCCATTTGCTCATTATAGAGACCCAAAACCCTCGCATTCTTTCTCATTGTTCTTTCCTGGGCCATGATCAAGTTGTTCAGGTTCTATCGCCAAATAGATCTGCAATACATTTGCTTTCCTCTGCCACCATGTTTTTCTAGATCACTGCAATCACCTGCTAAATAGACTGCTCGGCCTTCTTTTATTCTTCACGTGGCAGCCATAGGGATCTTTCCAAGAATACCTCTGATCTGATTCTGGCATGCCCCAGTATCAACCCTACCAAAAAATTCCCACCACAATTGAGATGGTAAGCCCCAGTCCACAGCAGAGACTCTTCTGGTCTCCACCTCCCTCCCTGGCATGACCACCCTTTGTCCACTGCACTGCACTGCAGCCACACTGGCTTTTTTTTCTGTGCTCCTAAGTCCCATGTTCTTTCTATCCAGAGCTTTCCCAGGCGCTACTCATTGTCAGTAAGCCACGTGTGTATTACCTTTCTTGTCTTCTCTTTGGGATCAGTGTAAAGTAAGGGCACTTTTCAAAACGAGTCTTTCCAACCTGAATCTGTTCCTCCAGCTATAGATCTTGTTTTTATTTTTGTGGTATTTATCATATGTTTTCCCCAAGACAATACAAGATCTCTATCACTTGACAGCTTCCTATCACAATACAGTAAGTACTTCACAAATATTTGCTGCATGAATAAATGAATGAATGAAAAGTTTAGAGATGAAAAGATACAGTTTTCCCTATATGTCTAAGACCTAGCTTTTTCATGTTAAATAAACCCATGCTTCTCATAGAGCTAACCAACTTAATGTTAGTACAGTGTTGTGTACTTGTAAATAGAAAAAAGATTGCTGTTCTATCATTTTTTGCACTTTTATAAAAATTTATTTAAAATTATGGCTAAACATTGTGCAAAGAAGAGAAAAACCTCCTCTCCCCCATGCCAATTTATTATCCTCCCTGTTTCAGTGGAGCAATGGATTTGGTGTGATAGGTGCTCAGATGAAGGTACTGTCATGGGTCCGTTTCACAGTAAAGGAAGCCACAGTGGCTTGGTTGTGTGGCCCATGTCAGAAATTTGGCTTTGATGATGAAATTGGAAATGCTTCTTCCCTGTTCACACAGGTTGACCTCCCAGGGTGACCAAGAGGTCTATAATCTTGCTATAATAAGTGCTCCTCGGACTGAGAACTCAGGATTGAAAGCACAATGGTTAGCTCAAATGAATTTTATTTTGTCATTACCTGTTTTTCACATAAAGTCAAGATTTATATTCAAACCAGTTTTGGAGAAATACACATTTGATTGTAAATTTAGGACTTGATGTTGACTCAAAAAAAAAAAAAAAAAAAAAGGAATATTTCTCTGTGTATTACCCCAAATTTTTCTGCCTCCTACTTTTATGGCAATGTTCATATATAGTCTACTAAAAGAGGTATTTATTTTAGTTACACTTAGAAATATGAGACAATTTTAACAATATGTGAACACAGAAATGCTTTATTTTTATTGCTTTTGCCACCTTTTCTTTTCTTAGAGGAAAAGAACACAGTATTTTGTTACCATTTTCCTGGCATAATTTTAGTTTAAAAATTGTCTTTTAAAAGTTGATATGCTGCCTTAAATTGTAGTGTGGATCAGTAAATTTTAAATGAGAAATTTGGAGAATAGTAGTGTTGTATTTACAATCATGATCAGAACAAGAATCGTTTCTGTTTCATTGGTAAAACTTGAATGGCTGAAGGATTTTCACATCCTGTAGTAGCTGTAACAGATCGATACTGTTAACTGGATGCAACATTCTTATCCTTAGCTGCATACCGGTTTGTATGCATGGTGGTGGTGGTTGGTGTGCATATGACTCAGCGGGGGTCGGGAACCCTTCTAAGAGGTGGCCACACGATAACGATGAAAGAATATGTTCACAATCATCTGAAACCTAATCATATTTTTTAATTCCAAGTAGAAAAGAACCTCTTTGGAACAGATGTATAAACAATATTAAATTAAAGCAACAATGCGATTATAATCCTGCTGTTATTTCACTTAACTTTATCTGGGTAACATAATTAGATAAAGGTAGATCTAGATCATAATAAATTTATCTACTCAAATGGAAAAACAGAGACTTCTGTGAAAAGTTTAATTTCTAATATAAAAAGTGGAAATCACAGTCAATTTTAACCTTTTATTATCACCTTTAAAATATTTTTTTCTAACAATTAAAAAACAAAGTCTATGAGATAAAAATATTTCAGAAAGGAAAAGTAAAAGGAGCTTTAAATGTATCTTATTTGGCCCAAATAATTCCTTATTATAATTGTTAGCGTTTATCTTACATTTTCCTATTTGATGTCAAGTGAAAAATGGAAAAACATAATTTTCATACAAATTATTCAAAAGGTTTGAAGAAGTCACAGTCAGCTGCAGCAAACATTTTCTTTTGTGGAGCAGTGAATATGTGATGGGGTTGGGAGCACACTGAGTGTTTTAGCTCCACTGAGTTATTTACATGTTCTTAAATGTGTGCCTTTTTTTTCTCCTTAACCAGACTTCGAAGCTCCTTTAATGTAGATATCATTACGAAGTACAAATTAGAGTGAAAAACACAGTACAGGATAAGAAAACAAAATATACATTATAATAGTAGTAAACTTGGCAGAAATTGTATAGAACTATAAACAGAAGACTATCAAATATTCTAAAGAATAAAGACTTTGGTATGTGAAGAAACTGGGCATTGCTCTATTTTGTATACATTAAATGTAGTAAAAGTATGAAATTCTTACAATCGAATTCATAAGTTTAAGAAAATTAGATCAAGTTCAAAGAGGAAATTCTATAAATTCAAAAAATCATTCTAATATTCACTTGAAGTAAATAATAATTTTTATCATAATATTAAAATGTTATTTAAGGGAAACTCTCTATAGCTAGTGTTAAAAGAAAAACCTTAGAAAAGTTAAATTGTCCAGAGTTTAATGGAGCAAAGAAGTATTTGCCAATTGGACAGCCCCCAAAACAGAATAGGTTCAGAGAGGCTCTAGCATTGCCTCGTGATTGAAGATTTATGAATAGAAGAAGGAAAATGACCTACAGAAAATATAAATAAGATACAAAACAGCTTACTTGGCATTTGTCTCATTTGAACCCTGTTTGAACAGTTGGGCACCTGTGATTGACCCAAACCCAGTGATTGGCATAAGAATAGATTACAGCCCATTATATCTTGTTAGGTTACAATTCACTATGTATGAAGAAACCTTCTGAACTTAAAATATGTAAGGAGGCAGCTTTAGACTAAACTTAATTTAACAATAGCATTGATATTTTAAGAAGCGAATTAATTTTCAAAACAGTGTTTGTAGGTTTGGTACACAAATAGGTTTGTAAAATAGAACTGGTTTCCCAGAAATATTTTCTTATATAATTATAATTATAATTAGTTTTTCCAATTTGAATCAGCCTTTTAAGGAGGCATACACAAAAGCAATAAATAGAAATGTGGCTGTTACCGTGCTGTTAACCAAAGTTGAAAAAATCCAGGGATGCCAATAGAAACTTAAACTTTCTATTTCATCTTGGAAAGGCTTACTCCATGCTATCTTACCACCTGTACCATTTGGAAATTCTTCATTTTCAGCGATGGCCACCACAGACTTTCCTAAAAAAAGACTGAATGCCACTATTTAATTAATCTGAGTGTTCTCACTTCCCTAATTACTCTACAAGGCTTCCAAGATGAATAAAAACATGTTCATCTAGAACTGCCTCCTTCCATGCTCAGAATTCTCAAATGAAGCTATTCATGGAGGCATGACTTGGCAGTGTTTTCTATTTCAGGTTCGCCAAATGGGTAAACCAGGGCATTCATGTGGGTTACCTATTCATTAGGAAGAAAGCACTTCTGTATACTTGCTCATTAATCTCTTCTACTTCCCTAAACCACATGAATAAAAGACATTCTTTCTTCTTACCTCAGCTGGGTTCCACACTTCTTTTGCAGTCTTTTGCATCAAAGGGAGCTCTACAGGTCAATATTTCAAAGACTAGACATCATTTCTAGCTCCTGTAGAGAAAAATAAAGTTTATAACACAGAGGCTCTTTTCCCGTTAGCTTCTTTTTGAAAGTTGTATCAATAACAAAGACGGTATAAACATTATTTTAAAATATCATTTTAGTTAAGCTTATACTTTGTTGTAGTCACAGACTAGCCCAAGTAAGTGACCATGAGGGATATCAATATACTTTTTGGACTCTTGATAGTGAATTCTGGCTTTTGTTGTAGTGCCAGGACATAGAAGGTGCTCTATGGATATTCACTGCATATAGATAAAAATCCTTTCCCCTACATTGTTTCAGAGGTGAAAAAACTGATAATGGATCTCCAGAGAAAACGTTACAGTTTATTTTCTTCTTAGTAAACAAATGCATAAGGGAAAAATAGAATGACAGGGTTTAATCTGATCATAACAATGTGTTATTCAGGGCATTTTTGCTCAAAGATTCACAGTTTGTTTGCTCATGCTCCCTGGGATTTCTTTACAGTGGTAACATTATATAGAAGTTTGGGCTGTTAACTCCTCCCAGGTCATGTCGCCTAGGAATACAGTGGCCTCTTGATACATTCACATTGCAAATCACTTGAGCTGCATACCTGAGTTCTACTTCAGGGGGTGAATATACAAGGAGAAGAAAGTTTAGCTCCCTGGTCATTGTTGGGGACTCTGGGATAATGAAAAACAAGGTATAACATTCAAATCAGTAGGGACAATTGGGAAAATGTGTTCTCCAGTGGTTGATTTACTGTTTCTTTTTAAAACAGTTGTGCTTTTTGGTCATTGAATTGGTGACAATTAAAATGAAATGTGTGAAGTTGTTGAATGATCCCTAGATAAACTTAATAGCCCTGGAATGCTCCACAGTGTGAGCAAATTTCCGCATCCTAATTTCCTGAGATTGTCACATGGCTCTTGAAAAACAGCCAATGACTGAGGATCCAATTTCTAGTCCACTCATTTCCTATCTCATGTATTTTTAATAGATTCTTTCCCCCAAAAAGTTGTTTGCTAACAGTGAACTGCACTTCAGAGTACCCAAGTGAGGTTTATCTGAACCAGATAAGCTAATGGCAGAATAGATTGTCTTAAAATGAGGACTCCTTTTGGAATTGTAGGTTAATGTGGTGAAGGGATTCACACACATCATTTAGAAGCTATGAGATCTTGTAGTTGCATTTTCAAAGAATAGCATTGACAGACACTCCACTTTATTGCTTTATCTCTCGAGTTGGATATGATACATCTTAGTTAGGAATCAGCTTATTTTTTGAGAGTTTTAATTTGAAGAAAAGTCAGATAACCTCAAATTCCAGGTCAAATTGTTGAGACTATAATTTAAAAAAAAATACGTATTGAAAAATTGCCTGATGCATAAAAGAAATACAGCCCCTAAAACTCATAACCTAATGTCTTATTTTTAATACTGCAAGATTATTAATGCCTAGAATAAAAACAGCTATTTAAATTGTGAAGGTTGTTACAGTTCTAGAAGTTTAATTTCTAAGGAAGTATTTGATAATCTACTTCTAATTTCGATTTTGAAAAACATGATTAGTACTGCCAGGAGCAGGGAAGTAGGAAAATGGAACAAGACTTCATTTTCTTCCTAATCAGCCACAAGATCTGGGGTAAACCTGTTTTTATATTTCAATTGAAATAGGATGGGCATAGCCATCAGCATATATACATCCTAAGGGATGGTGTAAAAAATGAGTTGCTGAGAAGATGTGTATCTATCTAAATCCATAGAGATTTGGCCCTACCTTTAAGCAGATTGTCTATCAGGAAGAGAACTGGTGCTCTCTCAGCCCCAATCTAAGCACAGAGAAATGTAGTATAGCTTGGTGGAAGTGTTTTTTGTGGAGCTCCAATTCACTTTTTTTCTTATATGGTCCACTAAGAAGCTGTTTTCTAATGCATAATTTAATCTTCTAAGCTGAGTTTCTTAGGACAAACTAGACATCTACATGCTTTACCCCCTTTTCCTATGGTTTGTAACTAGCACATAATGATTATAGATATTTTGAGAGAACAGTGTGATATTTCAATACATGATACAGTGTGTAAATGGTCAAATCAGGGTATTTAGCACATCTACCACATCAAACATTTATCATTTATTTGTATGTGTATTTGTTAAAATGTAAATATGCAAGCATAATGGAGAAAGAGTAGGGAATTGAAAGCCAGCAGGTATGAAGTACTAGTCTCAACCTGTTGCTAACTGATATTGTCTTCTGGGGTAATTACTTAAACACTCCTGACCTGATATTCTATGATTTAATGATTTCCCACCACTGACTGGCTTAGGAATCTTCTGCTGGAACTCGACCAGAGTGACAGCATCCTGCTGTGGTTGTGTCCTTGGTGTGTAGGCATTCAGCATGATGTTCATAGGCCAGCAGAAGCTACTCCAAACTCAAGTGGAAATCCATTTGGGGTGGACCAAATATTGCATTATAAAGTCTCAGTTGTCATGGAAAGTGTCAGAGATGCGAGGCAAAAATGTAATGAAATCTCAGTTCTAAGCCTCTTTCACTGTGTGACCTTTGTCTGTCAGATACTGATGTGTAAAATGAGAATAATTATCAGCTGGTTTAAAGACCGGAAGGAGGGTCTGTAAAGGAAATAGTACATTGCCTGGCACAGAATAGCTTATCTTTAATCAATGGCTATTCTTAATGTGGGGTTACATTTATCATAACATGTTACTCTTATCATTCATTATATAAAACTTAAAGGATTTTTTTTGTCTTTCAACCCCCAGTAGCACATCCATTTTTATTGCTGCTTTAGTTGTTAATAGTTATTTTGAACACAGATATTTCTATGAAATATGACTTTAAAGCTCTAATAGTTACAGATCATTCAGCAGAAATTGGGCTTTAAAGGGAGAAATAGAATTTGAGTTAGGGAATTCCATAATGCATACAGAAATAATTTTGACAAGGTCCTACTGCAAAAATTGCTATAACCTTAGCAACTCATCTTGATGCTGAACAATATGATCATTAGTTAGGATACACATGGACCAATATACTTCATTAAGTGCCTGCTGACTATTGCTTCTCATTGACAAATGCACTCCTAGAAAGCTGATATTTTTAAAACTCAAGTTTCGACTTTCTTTGTAGAAATTATGGAAGCTATCTATACTATTTCCCTGAATGTCCTTTAAAATATGTGTCCAAGATGCTGTAAATCTCTTTGGAGGTCTAAACACCATGGTGTCTCCAGGCCCTCCCTCTGGGCCACAGGCACTAAAGTGTGATGATGGATGGAAAAGAATGGAAGGTTGGTCTCACTGGCCTTCTCCATCTGGGTCCTAAGCATTTATGGTCATTGGGTAGTTGTTGTTAGGACTGCAGACCTTGACTCATTCTTATTTGTCAAAATAGCAAATGAAGAGTTTCGCCTGTGAGTCCTGAACTTGCTGCTTCTGCTGTCCAACATTCCAGGCCATTTTCCCGTGTTCTAGGGGGTCCTGTTGGCCAGCACTCAGTGGGGTACAAAAGAACATAGTGGAGGCATGGGGATGCCTCCTGACCTCCTGCTTTCGCTGTATTCCACTTTCTTGAACTATTAATGTCTCTCTAGGAATTTTTGTCTATAATAAATTATTTTGATTGCACATCATTTTCAAGTATAGTTGTACACCATTTGTGTTAATAGAGTTAGTTTACACCTGCCATTAATTCAGTTCTGCTTGTACTTTATCTTAGGATTTACTTCCTTTTTAAGTGCAGACTTTTGTTTTCGTATTTTTTTGTATTAAATTTTACTATTTGGGGAGAGAACCAAATTTTATCATTGCTTGTCAAGGAGGTCTTGAAAGGAGGATTCTCTTGCTTTTTACTGTACATGGTGGGGGAAGGGGAGGTGGGCAGTAATTAGATATCTCCCAAGAATTTAGAAATAATGACAATAAAACAGTTCAGAAAGATAAACTATTAAAGCAGAATGCAGTAATTATAAGGAGAGCTGTGAAAATCTTAATGAGATAGTTTTTCCCAACACAGGCACTACCTGACTGACTGTATTCATAAATTAAAGAAAGGATATGTCAATGCCTAGAAGGCTGTGAGTGTGAGTGTGTGTGTGTGTGTGTGTCTGTGTGTGCTTAGTTAATGTGTCGGGGAGGAGGGAGCAGAGGGTGGTATCAGTCAACAATAGAATATAAGAAAAGAAGAGTGGGTAGGTCAAATTTTGTCAGTGATCATTCAACATCTGATGGTTTTAGTGGAATCATAGGTTTGGCCAAAGAGCCAGGTAATAGGATTCCATGCTCAGGATGAATGACCACTGAGCAGGTATGTACCTCAAACCATCTTAGCCTAATGCCATTACCCTTTGAAATGATATAACAAATTTCCTGGTTCTGATCTCAGTGCTCACCAAGAAAAATTAACCTTAATATTTGACACCCACTGCAGATGTGTCCATAGGGGAAAGCATACTGGTCATGACCTTACAAGTTCTGCAACAGTTTTATTTCTCAGTATACACTGGAAGAATCAGGAAACATTCTCATTCTGCTACTTGGATTTTTATGAGTTTGAATAATTTGAATCCCCTTCTGAGAAATGCTTCACTTGCTAGAGTGTGGTCAAATTTCTGAGGTGTCAGAGCTGAGGGACCTGCCCTGGTGAATCTCCTGCACACCATGAGTCCTTGGGTAGCTAAGTAGCTGGTATCTCCTGGTGACACTGACCACTCCATATGTGACTCCACTTTAAATATCCTACTTAATTGTTTAACAAAACACAGCTTTTTGTCCCCTTACAGTTTAATTCATTCTCTTCTAGCCAAAAAAAAAAAAAAAAAAAAAAAAAAAAAAAAAATGCTTCTGAAAGTCAGTGGAAATCAACAAGCCAAAATTATGTATAAACTCTGTTCCCCTTGTCTCTCCTTCTTTCCTCTCTCCCTTCTCTCTATCCCCTCCTCTGTCCCTATCTCTCTCCCCTTTTATTTATTTAATTTTCTTCTTTCCTTCCTTCCACTTGTCTTTTTTGGGCGCTGTGTGCATCAGACACTCTGCTAAGTACTAGGAAAACAAAAACCTGATTTTGTAGGAAGAAAGACACAAATCTGCAGCAAGTTGAATTATTTTTCATCTGTGGCATGAATTCAGTTTAACTCCACATGTATGTTTTGTGCCTCTCTTGTGCACGATCACTGTTTTGGGTTTTGCAAAGATTAAAATGCGTAAGGCTTGGCCTCTAGTTGTTTGTATCGACAAAGTTATATTAAATGTTTAGAACTGTAAAAATATAAGGCTGTAAGCGCAACATGAGAAATATTATGTGAATTGCATGAACCTGTTTGAGACAAGAAGGGGTAGCACTTCTAGCTGAAGTATTTTTGGTAAAGTGAGTGGTATCAGGTTGTGTAGTATGACTGTTTTGACTATATTAAGGTTGGATAGAGAGTTAAGCCAGGGGACTGAAGCCAAAGTAGTCTTATGGGGAACATGGCGTAAGGTAAATAGAGCTGGTCAAAAGTGATTGAGATGCTAAGGCTTAGAGATGCTGTTTCCTCAAACTCAGGACACTACAGTGAAATGGGTCAGGAGAACATAGCATTAAGTCAAGAGCTGTGAGTCTAGGATGAAAAGACAGGGCAGACTTGGGTGGATAATTAGGTTAAAGGTAGAGCCAAAAGCACTTTCCTCAGATAGCTAATTATTCTGAAAATATTTAAATAATATAATACCTTTTAATTTCTTTTTCCTAAAGATAACCCTGTGTTGTTTAGTCAGCTGTACCTCAAAGACTTGTTCATGTGACTGCATCCTCTGCCACTCCTCCCTCCTCACTTGTCATGGCTGAGGATGGTTAGGTACCGTCTGCTTTTGGTGTTTTTGAGGAGTGATATGTATGTCATTCAAGCTAGTGCATAAAGTAAGTGTAGTTGTTAAGACAGCTGATGGGGGACTAGTGAGAGGCTTAATTCAATTTAAGGAATTGAAGCTTAATTTATATGGCAATGTGAGGACTTTGAAATTTTATCAGCAAAGGCGATGACTAAGAGCTGTATTTTAGAGGATTATGTTACCAAAAGCAAGTCTGGATACAGGAGAAAATTTATGGGCATATTGCATCATCTTGGGAAAAGATATAAGGATGGCCAACTAGAGTAGTTGCATTCTGCATGGAAGGTCACCTTCATGGGTCATGGTGGAGGTAAAATTAACAGAACTTGGTAATGAATTAACTGTGGGCAACAATGAGATGCAAGAGTCATGACATTCAATGAGCTTGAACCTAGGTGACAAGCCGGCTACTGTAGAAAGGAAAGTGCCACTAGCAGAGATAGAGAAGGGAGCAGGTGCAGGAAGAGATATTAAATTTAGAAATAGAAATTTCAGATCTGCAGAACAACCTTGCATTTTATAACTGAAGGTCTGCCTGTACAACCCATTGACCAATGGGAGGTCTTCCTTCATAATAAAATATATGTTCTTTTGCCTCTCTCTTGGAAAAGTGAGTCATTTACTCAATCATGTGTTGATATTTAAGGGCTTGTTATTTGCTAATGGTTGTTTTGAAAATCAGTGAGATTCAGACTAGATAGAAATGTCCTGCGTTTTATTTAAAGAAAATAAAACCATAATGTTAAGACTGAAAATATCTGTCCATTATGATGCCATGCTCAAGCCATATACCAAAAGGTGTTTTGTTTTATAAAATGGTGCTCATTTGCATTTTGTCTGAATTTTTTAAAAGATAATAATATTTGCACACCTGTTATATGTCCAAATTAAGACAAATGTGTTTAATTATGATTAAAGAAATTGCAAGTGTAACATTAAAAAAGGATTTAAATCACCAAAATAAAATTTTATTTGAATTTCTAAATCACATATGACTCTAAAAAGCATCCTGTGTTTACTGAGAGGGAAGTGTCCTGCCTGAATACTTCCTATTTTGATCATGTACATACAAGTCACATTCAGAAAGATTAGAAAGCAAGGAGCTACAGATCTAGCTAAATTGTAATTTATTGCGAAAGATAAAATCATTACTCACCTTGGTCAGGGCATGCATCATGAGGCTGATAGTTAACAGGTTCTAAGGTATGTTTCAAAGGAAAAATAATAGATTTGGTTGCAATATGAATGCAATTTATGTCTCTGTACTCTCCCAAATCCTTGGCTTTGTTACCTCCAGAGAACTCAACTGTGGGATTTCAGACCCATCTAGAGTGTGTTCCTATGATTTTCAGTTGAATCTTGACAAGTATGATTATTCAGATTTTTTGTATTGTCTGAAATAGAAATATGTTCTGCATCATAATTTAGCAGGAAAGTAGGAAGGACTCTTAGATCTTTGAAACAGCCATGATAGCTTATAGTGAAACCTTTGACATATCAGTATATCTCCAAAGGTTCTAGGCAAATGTGTAAGCAACATGCCCTGAAATAGATAAGATGGAATATCCTTAAAACTCATCTATTTCTCACAATTCTGCTTGGAACTATATATCTCACATTCATCCTGAACTGTAATTTAAACCATAAACCCTGATACATATAGAAAAATTCTAAAGTTATTATGTCATAAAACAGAATGGTTAATGATGCAATGTCATCCTAGTGACCTAGTAGTGTAACGTGTTTGTTGCTTTCATAAAATAAAATAGTCAATCATCTATTTTCAACTGCCTTCTTTATATTGAGTCTTATGAAATGCTTCAGTGTGACAGACAATAACATGCTGAAATGGGAGCAAAACTTTAAGTGAAACTTAAGCTGAAAAAAAAATTGGACTTGAAGGCTTAAAGAAGAGGATAAATGGCATTGAAGTTATTACTATAGAAGCGAAAGCCAAATTTTGCCTATTTTTTAAAAGTATTGAAACACCGGGAAACATCTTTCAAAAGTGAGTTTGGTTAGGAAAATAAAGACAGGAAAGGCACCTGAGTTTAAAGTCTTACAAAGCATATTGCAAATATTAATTCTAATATTGTCAGAAAGAACCATTTTATATTAACTTAAGCATGATTAGAAAGTATTTAGAAACTAGTATGTATGTTACTTTCCAAAATATAAATGTTCCTACACTACAGTAGGTGCTAGGGTACATGGGACTTTCTCCTTAATTTCTTTTGAATATTATTCATTAGTTTGCAAACTGATTAGTCCAAAAGATTCTAAAGTGTAAATAAAGTAAAAGTGGGTGGTGCCCATTATTTGAAGTATCTGATCAGGTACTGAATAAGTAGAGGAGTTGGTTCCATTTGTACATCCTTGGGGGTTGTATAATCATATCTGCCCAGACCCAGAGTGTGTACTCATCTGAAATGGAAGTGGCTGGTTATATAAGACCCTGAATCAACCACAGAGGTGACTCCTTTGCTGCAGATTCTGCTGAGAGGCTGAGAGTACATGTGGGTGGACAAGGATGACACTAGGATCACTTCAAAGATTAAAAATATTCCTCTTCAGACTTGGAGAACCTCAGGTTTCAATCCAGGATTATAATCAAGGCCACCTGACAAGCAGACTGAGTCAGGAACAAACAGTGCAGTACAATTCCTCGACAACAGAAAGGTTATCTCTTCCCTCAAATTTATGTCACTGCTGAGTTATACCTGAAATCTCATTCCTGGAGGAATCATTGTTTAGATGCAGGCTTTGAAATCTGATTTAAAAAAAAAACAAACAAAGCCAAAAGATAAAACCAAAAAACAAAATTGGAAACGTGAAAAATCCAACATTTGATTGTTTTCTGACATTTTATATCTTCAATTTAATATAGATCTAATTAAATGTATATATATTTTGGTAAGGAGATAGGACACAGCAGAGATGGGTACTGGGTAACTGTGGAGAGAGGGCAGGAAAGGGTCAAAGAAGGCAGCTCTGTGTGCATTGAGCTAGGTGCTTCCAAAAGACATGGCCTCAGTTAGTCCTCACAAAAGGCAGGCGTTATTGGACCCATTTATATGGTCCAGAAACTGGGGCCTACGGATTTAAGTAGTTTGACTAAGTTCATTCTGGTAATCAGCGATAGATCTTAATATATCCAACTAATGTCTGTCTGACTCGAAACGCCACCATCATTTCAGTGCCTGAGACTGTGTGCAACTGGGAGGTCAAGTAGGACAGAGCCCTGGACTCCATGAGCCCCTCTGGATGATTTAGGCTAATGGGGCATTTTTTTTTTTTTTAACTGGATCAAGTCTGTGTGAGATTCTTGGTGCCAATGAGCTTTTAAGCTGAGTGTTTTTCAGCTCCACATGTATGTGCCACCTGGGGCACATGAAGACTGCGTGGGGTGCTCCTGTGTGTGAAGACTTTGGGAGGATGAGTTTCAGATCTTCAACTTCCATAAAATCCATCTGCCTGAAATAGTTGAAGTGAGCTCCCTTTCCTATGTCTGAACTCTAAATTCCATTCTCCCACTCTGCAAAGTAAAAGCCTAACTCTCACTCACCCCTCGTTTTACCGTGGGATGTTTGGAGGGGTAAAACCACTGCAGCAGCAAAGAAAGGAAACTTTCAAAATACTGATACTAGTATTGAGAGTGAATGATTTACAGTGACAGAAACTAAAAATCTTAATTACAGGTAAATTGTTTCTAAGAAGTATGATCAAGTGAGAAAAAATTTTCAGAAAAAAAAATAAAGGAGAATGTTCCATGGGGGAAGTAAAATGCCAACGTGACTTCAAAGAGAAAAAGGAACTACATAAGATTTCTGACTTTTGAAGACTTCCTTCATATCTTTTTGAAATAGATGATATTGATTAACTCAATGGATACTTTTGAAAGAGTTATGTAGCAGTTTTATTTTAAAATGTAATTAATTAGAGGACAATGGAAATAACACCTGTTGTGACTGCTTATTCTTTTGGATGTCAGTTGCATAACAATGAGGGTTTGAAAGGAAATATTAGGCTCATAAGCAAAAAAATATTGATGAGCACTGTCAATTCTGGCTGCCCTGGGATGGAATGAGCCACTTCATTGGCATCTTTTCTATCACCAGGCTAGACAGGATCAACTTTGGGAAAAGAGAGACAGGCAAATATGCAACCTCCTCAGCATTACTTTTACTTACACAATTTAAAAGATGTGGTAGGGGCCAGGTGTGATCGCTCACACCTGTAATCCTAGCACTTTTGAAAACTGAGACAGGAAGATCTCTTAAGCCCAGGAGTTCAAGACCAGCCCGTGCAACATAGTGGAACCCTGTTGCTACAAAAAGTACAAAATTAGCTGGGCATGGTGGTGTGCACCTGTGGTCCCAGCTACCTGGGAGGTTGAGGTGGGAGGATCACCTGAGCCTGGGAAGATAGAGGCTGTAGTGAGCCATAATCATGCTACAGCCTGAAGCCTGGGTGACACAGGGAGACCTTGTCTCCAAAAAAAAAAAAAAAAACCAAGCTGTGATGGAGATGTGGGAGATGTTCCGAGTTTACAATTGAATTGCAAGGCTTATGGTCCCCAACGACTCCCTAGGAAAAACAGAGAGCTTGAAGTTGAATATCCAAACTTCCTTCCTAATTAATTATGATATATGTTTCCACCTACAGGTTTTAGGAGAGAATAGTTGACAGTTTACATAAGCAGGAATGTATAGTGAGACAACATGGAAACCTGTTGAGGTTAAACTATCAATTGCTAACCCCCACTCTATTACCAACTCTTTTTTTCCAGAAAAGACAAAAGAACTACTTCTTTTTTCTCTCTCTATTAAAAACTAATTGTGAATGTATTACTTTCATACATAAAATTGTTGTAAAGCACTAATTTATGTAAACTCACCCTGTTTTTGATCAAATAGATAAGAATTTCCTTTAGCAAATCAGTTGTGCAGATTGAATGAAGTGAGGTTATTGCTCTAAGTCATTTAAACAATGAAAGTCCTGTCTTTGAAATACTAATACTTTCATTCTTCTTTCAGAATCCTATTTAGAATTATGTTTTTTCTTCTTCCATTTTTTTCTGAAAGCTGAAAAAAGAACAATAATGCAGTTATACATATACTGATGTACAACTGGCACATAAACTTCACTAGGATGTAAGTTGGAATGTTTTCTTAGAAAAGCAAGTACTCAGGGCATAAATGTCAGCAATTTTGAAAAAGCTATTACTAATTATAAGAAACTCAAGGGGAAATAGTTGATATTCCCTATGGAAATAATAGATGCAAAGGGATGAATGCAGAACAGGTTTGATTCTATTTTGGGAAATTTAAAAAATATTTCACTTACAATTCCAAAAGGCATAAAAGAGTCCTTTCAAAAACTGTGTCATAAGAATTTCAGCACTTTTCGTCAAAGAAGACAAACATTAGCACAACTGTTCACAAGGCACTAAGTTCACATCCAGGCCAAATATATTTATTACCCTGAATATTCCATACTCATTCATATATTTATTTATTCATTCACAAAACATGTACTGTAAACCTACTATGTACAAAACACTGGAGACATTGCTATATAGAACCCATTTAGGCACAGAGAAGAACACAAAAGTATTCTCAAAGAGAAATAAAATAAAATGTATAATGCATTTTTATCATTATTTATCCTGATAATCATCTCTTTATCTTAGACTGATTATAAACATCCTACAGTGGTCGAATCTACCTTCTGAATAACTATCTCTCAAGTTTCTTCTCAGGCACTCAGAAAAAGGTCATATGTTTAGGGAAAATTTTAAATATTCCATAATGTAACACAGTATTGAATTAAATGTATAACACAGAGTTGTATGAAAACTATTAAACAGTTAAGTTGCTAGGCAAATTTTAGGTCTTTTAACATTTAAAACCACCCCAGAAAATGCTCCTGATGTGTTAAACTGTCATTCTGCTGACATAATCCAGAGTCATATCTGGCTACAGTTACAGCCTATGTAACCTGGGTGTGCCATTGTCCAAAACTCTGGTCAGGCACTACTTTGCCCACCTGAACTGAACAAGTTAAAAGTCCTCCTTCTTGCTATGGCAATAGCCTGAGGTTTGCGATGAAACCGGACTTCCTTCTTTGACTCTAGTGTATTCCTTGTAGAGCAAGCTTGATTCTATTGACAGGAAGCTGATCTTTCCTTGGGAAAAGGACTCTGCTTTCAAATATTTGCTGGCTACAATTTGAGTGTTAGCCTGTACCACACACTTCTCCCAGCTTGGCAGAAGTAGATTCTAAGCATTAGGTCCCTTGCTTGTCAAGCTAGGTTTTGGAACTTTCTTTGACAGTCTTTAGTTAAGGAGAATCCTGTGCATTTGACATGCCCCTGTGGTGTTTATGTCTTCCTGAATAACATGTTTGCCTCCGATAATCAAAACACAGCTTACCTTGCAGCAAATTTTTAAAACATACACTTTATGATGCATTTAATACTAGCCAACTATTATGTGATGAGTATCTACAATCATAAACACTGAACCTAATATTCTCCTGTGAAGAAAAACTGATTCAGGAATTTAAATCTTGAGAGTTCTGACTGTGGAAGTTGCAGGTGAGATGATTTGCCCAGTGTGCATATTTCCACCAGCTGTGCTCAGCTTATAGGAGTTTACTGGGGATATGATAGCCTGATGTTTGGTATAAATAGATTGCAAAAGAAGACTTAATAGATTTTTTAAGAAAGAGCCATCACACAGGACACATCTCTTGTTTTTCTAACAAGGATAGCAAATCCATTTTAGCACATTATCTAAGTTACAGCTATGGGTTAACTGTACATTATAGTTATTTGAAAAAGCAACTACAAAGGAAAATGTCGTCTAAAATGGAATTCATAGAAGGCGCTTATATAGCAACTTTCCGGAGTTCAACTACAAGCACAAATTGTAATGTAAGCATAATGCCCTGTGAAATATTATTTTAGCCCATGCCATGGCCCATTGGTTTAGTGTCTTCGTCTCAATTTCCATGGTAGTCCGTGGGATTCATCAGGATTTATTGCAAATGAAAAAGAAGGATGATCTTTAATACTGCTGGGGTCCCCCAGTAATTCATAGTATTTCATTGAAATACAGGAGAAACAAGTTAAAAGTCCTCCTTCTTGCTATGGCAATAGCCTGAGGTTTGCGATGAAACCGGACTTCCTTCTTTGACTCTAGTGTATTCCTTGTAGAGCAAGCTTGATTCTATTGACAAGAAGCTGATCTTTCCTTGGGAAAAGGACTCTGCTTTCAAATTTGCTGGCTACAATTTGAGTGTTAGCCTGTACCACACACTTCTCCCAGCTTGGCAGAAGTAGATTCTAAGCATTAGGTCCCTTGCTTGTCAAGCTACGTTTTGGTTTTGCAGGAGAAATCTTTTTGAAAAGTTGACTATCTTGGAAGTTGAAATGAGAGGGTAACCCAACTTCCAATACCTAAAATGTAAATGTATCTGAGAGAAGCAGGTATTATTAGCTTTGGCAAAAACAGAAATCAGGGATGTGGCCATCTTGATTTAGTGTACCAATGTAGTGTACATCTTTCTGCCTGGGAGGCTGGTGTCCAGTTAAAAAAATGAGTCGTTTTACCTGAAATGCAGTAAATTTTGTGAAACAAGTAGCAGTTTTGAAAGCCTATCAATATATTTTTATCAAATTTATCTCTGGTCCAAGTACTCAAGTTGTGTTGTGGAGAGAGAGTAGAAGTATGTTAACACTTATTCTCAATAACTTTGGCAGCAATGTGCCTGCACAAAACAATTTTTTTTCATGACTTGATATGGTTTGGCTGTGTCCCCACCCAAATCTCATCTTTAATTGTAGTTGCCATAATCCCACATCGTGGGAGAAACCTTGTGGGAGTGATTGAATCATGGGGGCAGTTACCCCCTTGTTGCCGTTCTCATGAGAGTGAGTGAGTTCTCACGAGATCTGATGGTTTTATAAGGGACTTTACCCCCTTTTGCTGCACTTCTCCTTGCTGCCACCATGTGAAGAGAGACACATTTGCTTCCTCATCCACCAGGTTGTAAGTTTCCTGAGACCTCCCCAACCCTAGAGAACTGTGAGTCAATTAAACCTCTGTCCTTTGTAAGTTACTGAGTCTCAGTTATGTCTTTATTGGCAGCATGAGAACGGACTAATACAGTAATGAAGGAAATACTCACTGTAGTATTTTGGATTTTGGATTTTTGGATTTGGGATGCTAAACTGGTAAGTATATAATGCAAATATTCCAAAATAAAATATAATTTAAAATCCAAAACACTTCTGGTTCCAAGCATTTCATATAAGGGATACTCAACCTGTAGTGGAAAAGCATATTAAATGGGCATCTTCATACAGTAGCTGAATAAATAATATGTGAGGGACCTATATTCTAAGTGTGAAGATCTTGTAAAAGTGAAAAAGGAAGTTAGTTAAGCTATTTAAATAGGATCATGCTACAGATGGGGACAAAACATTTGCAGACAAACAAACAAAAACACCCCAAAACATATTTGATAAAGGGCTAGTATCCAACATACATGATGACTTTGAAAACTCAACAATGGGCAAAAGATCTGAACAGGCTTCTCACCAAAGAAGACGCACAGATGGCTAATAAACATAGGAAAATATGCTTCACATCATATGTCATCCATATCATAACTCATCAGGATAATGCAAATTAAAACAAAGAGATACCACTATATGCTTATTAGAATGGCTAAATTCAAAGCACTGACAGCACCCAATGTTGGAGAAAATATGGGACAGCAGGTACTCTCATCCATTGCTGGTGGGAATGCAAAATGGTACAGGCATTCTGGAAGACAGTTTTGCAGCTTTTTATACAACTAAACATGCTCTTATCTTATGAGTCAGTAATTATGTGCCTTGGTATTTACCCCAATGACATGAAAACTTATAGTCACACAATAACCTACACCCAAATGTCTACAACAGCTTTGCTCATAATTGCCAAAACATAAGCAACCAAGATGTCCTTTACAGCTCTCTAAAAGCAAATGATATTTATTCAGGAGTAATATCACAATGGGATTATGCATGCCATAGTAAACTGTGTAGTCAAAGACGTTGAGGCAAGAGAATGTTCTTAAAGCCAAAATGAGGAGGATTACATAAGTTATTTTGAATCAATTATCATTGGAAACAAGAACAAACAACAAGAATGCTATGAGTCCAAGGTTGGACAGGCAGTTGCTGAACAGGTGTCCTTGCAGAAGTATTTTCTGCATAAAGCTGTAGTGGCCTTTGTGTAAAGTTCTGGGTTTTGCCAACTTTTTTGATAGTTCTTATTATCAGGGATATGTGCATGAGAACCCTTCCCTCGTGGCCTTCCCTCTCTCCGTTTGTCAATGCTTAACACAAGTGCCTCCACTTAGACTCTGAAAACTTTCACACCTTCAGTAGGCAAAGGAATAAACTGCAATACATCCAGACAATGAAATATTATTGACCAATACAAAGATATGAATTATCAAGCCATAAAAAGACATGGTGAAGCTTTAAATGCAGATTGCTAAATTAAAGAAGCTAATCTGAAAAGGCTACAAACTGAATAATTCCAAATATATGACATTCTGGAAAAGACAAATTAGGGGCACAATAAAATGATTAGTGGTTTTAAGGGATTTTGGGGGACAGAGGGAGGGAGAGAGGGAAGGACGAATAGCTGAAGCGCAAGGGATTTTTAGTGCAATGCAATGATTCTGTATGATATTGTAATGACGGACACTTACATTTGTCAGAACCCATAGAATGCCCACCAAGAATGAATCCTAATCTAAACTATGGACTTTAATTAACAATAACATATTCATATAGACTCAGTAATTGTAATAAATGTGCCACAATAATTCTAAATCTTAATAAGAGTGTAATCTGAGGATTGGGGAGAGGTGAAGAGAGAGGATATATAGGAACTCTGTACTTTCTGGTCATATTTCTGTAAATGTAAAACTTATAAAGAAAGGCTATTGAAAAAAAGAAAGAACATAAATCTTTATTAAACAGGCTCTGCAAGGTCCCTAAATAGAAACTTTTTAATAATGATTACAACCTAAAAATACAAGTAATAAAATTACATTAATAAAATCATCTTATTACGTAGTCTGCTTCTCTCACTAATTTCAACTGACCTTTCTACCAATAATTCAAAACCAAGATTGATTTGATTTCATGGCAGCAACAATGGATTGAATTAATAAGATGCATATTAGAAATAGGTTGTTTTTTTTATCAGTTCTTTTATAATGCACATTTTGTCAGGAAACATTCATTACAAGAGAGAGCCAAAACATGAGACACCAGTCTTTTAAAATTCCCTTAAGTTAAACAAAAATTGCCAGGAAAAGGAGAAAGAACTATATTCCAGAAAAGTCAACAGAACAAGGTACAATTTAAACCATTTTAACTGCTCACTAGTAAGAGCAATGGGATCTTTGAAGAATAACCAGTTAGTAAGTCACAGTATCCCACCCATGAGAATGAAATGTAACTTTCTATTTTGCTGATAGTGCAAAATAGCAAATTGGTTATTCTCTGTCTTGGCTGCAAGCTTGAAAATCTTGGACATTTATGTATTTTACTGACCTACGAAAAAAATTATGCAATATAAAGAGAATGTCATCCTGCAGTATTTCTTCTTCCCAAAGCCAATAATTATTTTTAAATACATTTTTATTTCAATACTTTTTGGGGGTACATGTGGTTTGGGGGTACATGGGTAAGTTATTTAGTGGTGACTTCTGACATTTTTGTGCACCTGTCACCCAACCCATGTACACTGTAGCCAATATGTAGTCTTTTATGCCTTACCCTGCTCCCAACCTTCATCCTGAGTCCCCAAAGTCCATTATATCATTCTTTTGCCTTTGCATCCTCATAGCTTAACTTCCATGTGGAAGTAATTGCATACACTATTTGGTTTACCATTCCTGAATTACTTCACTGAGAATAATGTCCTCCAGCTCCATCCACATTGCTACGAGAGACATTATTTCATTCCTTTTTATAGCTGAGTAGTATTTCATGGTGTATATGTATCACATTTTCTTTAATCATTCATTGGTTAGATGGGCACTTAGGTTGGTTCCATATCTTTGCAGTTGTGAATTGTGCTGCTATAAACATGCATGTCCATATGTCCTTTACATATAATGGCTTCTTTTCCTTTAGGTAAATACCTAGAAATGGGATTGGTGGATTGAATGGTATTTCTACTTTTAGTTCTTTAAGGAATTTCCACACTGTTTTCCATAGTGGTTGTACTAGTTTACATTCCCACATGCAGTGTAAAAATGTTCCCTTTTCTCCACATCCCTGCCAACATCTGTCGTTTTTTGACTTTTTAATTATGGTCATTCTTACAGGAATAAAGTGGTATCTCATGATGGTTTCAATTTGCATTTAATTTGCATTTTGCATTTTTTGTTTGTTTGAAATTCAAGTAACTTTAATAATTTTTTCCTGTTTGTTGGCTGTTTGTAAATCTTTTTATGAGAATTGTCTATTCATCTCCTTTGTCTGTATTTTGAAGGGATTGTTTGTTTGAGTTCCCTGTAGATTCTGGATATTTGTCCTTTCTTGGATGCACGGTGTGCAAAATTTTTTTCCCACTCTGTGGGTAGTCTGTTTATTGATTAGTTATTTTGCTGTGAAATAGCTTTTTAGTTTAATTAATTAGCTACTTTTTATTAATTTTGTTGCATTTATTATTAATTTTATTACATGTATTGAAATAAAAATAAAAATGTATGTGAAAAATAATTATTGGCTTTGGGAAGAAGAAACACTGCAGGATGATATTCTTTTTATATTGTATCTTTTTTTTCTAGGTCAGTGAAAGACACAAATGTCCAAAAGAATGGTAAGGCCATTCAATGAGGAAAGGTCAGTCCTCAAAAAATGGTGCTGGGGAACTGGATATCCACATGGTAATGAATGAATATGGACCCTTACTAACATTTGTTACTTATAATTTTGTTACATTTGCTTTTGGCTTAGCTAGTTTTTCCAATGCTATCTTCTAGAATGTTTATGGTTTAAGGTCTTAGATTTAAGTCTTTGATCCATCTTGATTGATTTTTGTATAAGGTGAGAGATGAGGATCCAGTTTCACTTTTCTATGTGTGCAAAGCTCACTATTAAATTATTATTGAATAATTACTAATTATTAAAGTAGGTAGAATATAATGGGTATTTTCAACTTCCCTATGAAAACAAATTCAGATGAAGTTGGTCCAAAGAACTAAATGTATGTACTTTTTATATCTTGAGAAATATCACTGGCATTTTATTCATTCTGTCAGTGGGCATTTCAGTTTCCACCTTTTGGCTATTGTGAATAAGGCTGCCATGAACATGAGTATACAAATATCTGAGTCACTGCTTTCAATTCTTTTGGGTATCAACTCAGAAGTGGAATTGCTGGGTCATATGGTAATTCTATGTTTATTTACTTTTTGAGGAACTGCAATAGTGATTTATACAGTGTCCTGCATCATTTTACATTGCCACCAACAGGGAACAAAGACTCTAATTTGTTCACATCGTTGCCAACACTTGCTATTTTCTGCTTTTGTTTTGTTTTGTTTTTGTTTTTTGATAGTAGCCAACCTAATGGTGTTATCTCATTATGGTTTTGATTTGCATTTTCCTAATGATTAGTGATAGTAAAAAAACTTTTCATTGCTTTTTGGCCATTTGTATGTCTTTTGCGGAGAAATGTCGTTTTAAGTCCTTTGCCAATTTTTGAATCAGATTTTTTGTTGTTGCTGTTGAGTTTAGGTGTTCTCTACATATTTTGGGTATTAACCTCTCATCAGATATATGATTTGTAAATATTTTGTCCCATTCCATGGATTGCCTTTATACTCTGTTAATATAGTTCTTTGATGCATAAAAGCTTTAAATTTTCATGAAGTGCATGCTGTTTTTGCTGTTGTTGTCGTTGCATGTGTCTTTGGTGTCATATTCAAGAAATAATTGCCAAATCTTGATGTTGTGAAGCTTTTGCTGTATGTTTTCTTCCAAAAATTTCATAGGTTAGCTGTAACATTTAGGTCTTTGATCTGCTTTTAGCGAATTTTTGTATATGGTGTTAGGTAAGGGTCTAGATTCATTCATTACCATGTGGATATCCAGTTCCCCACCACCATTTTTTGAGGACTGACCTTTCCCCGTTGAATAACCTTACCACTCTTTTCAAAAATGTTTGACCATATATATGAGAAATTCCATTGATCTTTACATCCGCTTTTATACCGACTGCCCTGTTTTGATTACCGTAGCTTTGTAGTAAGTTTTGAAATCAGGAAATGTAAATCCTCTAGCTTTGTTCTTTTTGTTATCACGACTGTTTTGGCTACTTCATGCCCCTGAGATTCCATATGAATTTTAATTTCTATTTATATAAAAAAGTCTGGGATTTTGATAGGAATTGCATTGAATCTATAGATCATTTAGGGTTATTATTGACATTTTAATATTATTAAGTCCTTCAATTCATGAACAGGGGATCTCTTTCCATTTACTTATATCTTTTAAAATTATTTTTAGACATGTTTTAGAGTTTTCATTGCACAGGAATCTTTTAAAAATGTAGCTGTTTTAAAGCCATTCACGTAGTTTTTTCTTACTGGTTTGATCCAACTTTGCATTGCATACTGATCCATATATTATGCCAGCTTATTCCATTTATAGACTGAAAAATGTATATCAATTGTACCTGTGGGCTAAAACTTCTTTAGAACAGTTAAATGACATTTAATGTATACAGTTGGAAAACAATGCCAGTACACAAATCTATTTTTCTAATAATGTGGTTTTTGAATTACATTTCACACAGCTCAGTATTGTCTTCTACCAAATTTATAAGTCCAATGAAAGGTAAAATAGTTTAATATACATAAACAATTATGGTTCTCATTTTCTTACTTAATGAACCTACTATTTCTGATATTTTTTCATTTATCTTTTAATCAGCTTAAACATTTTAAAATACCCATAATGAGAGGGGTCATATTACAAACAAAGGATGAGAATCTGTGGGTAGCAAAATTTGTTTAGTTAGCTTTTTTTCTGGTTGTAAAGAAATGACGTTGGTATTATCTCATAGAGATTTCCTGTTTTCTCAGCCTTCTGGGAAGGAAGAACCATATGCCACTAAACCAATCCTCATTGAACCAGATGTCTTATGCAAAGGAACACCTTAACATCTCAGAGATTATACGTTTTTAGGAAAGAAATATGTTAAAAGGATTAAAAAATATTTTACATCTTTACATTCTCCAGAGTAATTAGCCCAGAACTTTGCATAAATGTGTTTACTTTGTATTCGTGTCTTTATTTAGTAATTCATTCTCAAATATTTGTTTAGTACCTTATATGGACTAATTGCACTGCTGTGCATTGGTGGCTGTGGGATGCAGCCTCCAAGATACCCACAATGATCCCTGGCTCCTGCTACACACCCTTGGGCTGCATTGCACCAGGGTTGGTCTGTGGGACCCATAAAATATTGCAGAAATGATGGTATATTACTTCCAAGATAGGTAGTAAAAGATAGACTTCCGTCTTTTGTATTACCTCTTTTGGGTCACCCTCTCTGGGAAATCCATGTCAGCAGCAGCTTTGTGAAGTGTCCCAGAGGTGAGGAGCTAAAGCCTTGCCAACAGCCATGCAAGTGAGCTGAGAATTGCATCTTCGCAGCCCAGACAAGTTTCAAGTTACTGCAGACCCTGCTGACACTCTAACCGCACCCTCATCAGAGGCCCTGAGCCGGCACCACCAAGAAAAGCTGCTCTAGAATTCCAAACTCTCAGAAACTGTAAGAAAATAAGTGTTTACTCTTTTGCCCTGAAAAATTTGAAAGAATTTTCTATACAGCAATCATTAATTAATACAGGGGTACATGCATGAACAAGTCTTTTCTTAATTTCAATTTTATCATGGGTTAAGGGGTACATGTGCAGGTTTGTTACATGGATAAATTGTGTGATGCTGAGGCATGGGGTACCAATGATCCCATCACCCAGGCCAGAAGAATAGTACCCAACAGGTGGTTCGTCAGCTTACACTCCCCTCCTTTTCTCCAGTGATCCCCAGTGTTTATCATTCCGATCTTTGCAATCATGTGTATTCAATGTTTAGTTTCCATTTGTAAGTGAGAACATGTGGTAGTTGGTTTTCTGTTCCTGTATTACGTTGCTTAGGATAATAGCCTCCAGCTCCATCAGTGGTGCCGCAAAGGGCATGATTTTGTTCTTTTTTATGGCTGCATGATATTCTATGGTGTTTATGTACCATATTTTCTTTATATAGTCCACTGTTGATGGACACTTATGTTGATTTCACATCCCTACTATTGTTAATAGCACTGCAGTGAACATACAGGTGCCTGTGCCTTTATGAGAGAATGAATTATTTTCCTTTGGGTATATATCCAGTCATGGGATTGCTGGTTGAATATTAGTACTGTTTTAGTGGATGAACAATTCTTGTCCTGCCTTCAAGGAGCTTCTAGCTCAGTAGAACTGGTGAACTGTTGATTTACCACTAAACCAAGGGTAGGTACCACAACAGCACCTAGATGCAGCACCTATCTCAGTCTTGGAGACAAGTACAGCCAAATGAATGAATGATTCATAATTTGTGGCTCCAAGAAGGAGGACGAGGAAGTAGCAAGAGGAAAAGCGTGGACAATTCCAGATAGAAGGGAGAAGGTGAGCCATGGTTGAGGTTAGGGAGAGGTGAGTGCAGTAGTTTCCAGGCCCCGGTTTCATGTGAGCAACAGGGATGATGAATAATGAGGGTGGGGAGGTAAGCTGGGAACAGATGAGGAAGGAAGCTATATAGCACAGGAAGGAGGGAAAGGAGAGCCACTGAAGACATTTAAGCACAAACATGACTACCATTCAGAGTATAAGCCAGAGTAAGTAGGAGACAAGGAGGCACTGGCTGCAGAAACAGGAAATGGTACTGGGAGCCTGAGAGAGGGTAGTGGCAGTAGGAAAGGGGGGAGTTGAGTTTGAGGCATGTTAAGAGGTTAGAATCGACAGATTTGAGGCTGAAATACATAATTCAGCATTTTTATCTTTTAATTTCACCACTAAGACCCCCGGACTCTTAACCCATACCTGCCCCTCCTCTAGTATGGGCCATCTTGGTGATTGACACCACAGATGACTCGGTTGCTCCAGATGGCAACCTGGACATGACTGGAAATACCTCCCTTTCCCTTGTAACTGTATCCAGTTAGTAACCTAATTTTACATGTCTAATGCCCAAGATCTTTCTAATTTCCCTTCTTTCCCCACCTGAGTAGTGTTAAGTAAACCCTTGCCACCTCTTCCCTCAATTTTTGTAATGGTTCCTAACAGTTCCACTCCTAGCCATACCTTCTTTGTGTGAATTCTCTGTACCCCTATCAGGCCCATTCAAAACACTCATATGAGTGTTCACCCACCCTGCTTAGACATATTCACTCGTTCCTCTGCCACTGTGGACACAGTCCACATGCTTTGGCTTGGACGCAAATCATTTCTCTCTATCTTTAGACTTCTCTCTCTGTCTCTCTCTCTCTCTCTACATATATATATATATATGTAGATATATATATTATATATTTATATATAGTAGATATATATTATATATATATATATATAATATCTCCTTTCTTCCTTCCTCTTCTACCTTCTCCTTCTCTCTCTCTGTCCATACACACACACACACACACACACACACACACACACACGTATCTTCCCTCCTCCCTCCTCTTCCACCTCCTCCTACTCCCCCCAGAGCCCTATTGTACAGCCATATTAAACTACTGGGGCATTTATGTACCTTTAAACCTTTTCTTTTCTCTAAATGGATCTTCACTCCCTCCCATCCCCACCTAACTCCTACATGTTAGGAGTTAGAACTCATACATGTTAAGACCCAACTGTGTGTTGCCTCTTTTTGGATACATAAGCTGCCACATGATTCCTATCTTCCCTAGCTCTTACCTCACTATATTCAATTTGTGATTTGCATCCAGTCTCTCCCACAAGTTTCCAAACTCCTTGAAGGCAGGGACCACACCTCATGTGCCTGGCACCATCAGCACAGTGTCTCGCATAAAATAGACACTCCACAAATGTGAAGCCTAGAACTGAGCACTGTATTCAAACATTCTGCTTATTGTCCTGAAGAATACAGTCCAAAGAGGAAAGTACTGAACATTAAGAACCTTTTGATCTTCTTTAAGAGTTAGAAAAGCTTGAATAATTCTTTCTTATCAGGTATAGGAAAATTTTTGATTTTTTATATTAGATACACTGGAAAGTGAACTATCAAGCATGAAGAGACAAACATCTACCATTTGAACTTTTGACAACTAATTTATAACTCCAGGATCAATAGGTTATTATGTATATTGTCCTTGTTTGTGCAAGACCAATCAAATACCGCTTTGTATTTATACTTTTAAAAAGATTAAAATTCTGTTTTTTACATCTTTAACTGTGTCTTCAGATATGAGTCAGCTAATATCTTCTTTGAGAGGAGATTTCTTTGAAGTCTGGGGGATATCCCCAGCTAGAAGACCTGGGCAGAAACATGCTCTGGGTGATCATGATCTGAATTCAAAGGGAGCAATTAAGGAGTTATTTCCATTTTGATTCTATTAGCAAAGCTTTTCTACTTGTTGCCCTTCAACCTGTCTTCATGCCAGCTGAAACTTCAATAGAGCCTCATGACAGAGCTGTTAAAAGACTTTGAAAAGGGAACGTGTGGAATCATAAATGCGTCAGAAATAAGAGAATGTTTCTCAGTCCATTACATTCTTAACCCCTTGTTTCTGCTTTACAGACTTTGTTAAAGGTCAGTGAGAATGTTTTAACAGCAAATGCTTGAGACTTCCAAGAACATATTGTTTCCATTCTAGATACCCATTGCTAATAAAGAGCTGGTTTAGTATATTCCATGCTTATATTTTCAGTAAAAATAAAAAGTAATCATCAGAAAGACTTAAGCACAAATCTAAATTTCAAAATTTAGAGTTAGGATATATTTGAAAAATTTTAATTTGTTGTTACTTTTCCAATTAGGATAATGAATAACGTAACATCCGTATAATGCTGAAAATTTCGGTATGCTTTTCTCATTTTTCACTATAATGGTTGAGTGACATGGATAATAATGTAATTTCATTTTAGATATGAGGAGACTGCAGTTGGAGAAGGTTAGGTCGCTTAACTAACGCTGCTAAGCTGTGAATGAGTTGTGATGAGATCCTAGATTTGCAATCACAAACTGACAAACCTCTGTTCTCTATTGAATGCTTCTGTTTTGTTGTTGTTGTTGTTTATTTGTTTCTAAGAAGTTTTCAACCAGGCACTGTGACTCACACTTATAGTCTCAGCACTTCCATCAAGAAGCCAAGACAGGCAGATCACTTGAGCCCAGGAGTTCGAGACCAACCTGGTCACCATGCCGAAACCCCATCTCTACAAAAAATACCAAACTTAGCTAAGCATTTTGGCATGGCCTGTAGTCCCAGTTACTTGGGAGAATGAGGTTGCCGCAGCAGTGAGCTGTGTTTGTGCCACTGCACTCTAGCCTGGCAGACAGAATGAGACTGTGTCAAAAACAAAAACAACAAAAAACAGTTGTTTTTCCAACACAATTCATGAGATTGTTTTTTAAAATGCCCAAACTAGTCCTTTTAAAGATATTTTTGATTTTCCATTACACAAGTACAGAAATTTGTAATTTCTCTATCAACTTTTCCCTTAAGAAATTAATTTTTTTCATTGTCTGAAAGCGATAGAGTGACCTGTCTCTCAAGGATATTTTCCTCAAGTACTCATAGGCAATTTTGAATTTGTGGTTCATTTCACCTTTTTATGACTCCAGAAATTAAATGATTCTTGGCTGTACATCAAAAGATGATTATGTAGTTATTATTTATTTTTATAGCTCAGATGAATCTGGTACTAGCTTCATTATAGTGCATGTCCCATTGGCCAAATGAACACAATCTGGAAATATGACATGCATTTTTAATAGTAATAAGGCAATAATTCTGCATTTTGTGTAGGTGTTCCAGGGGCTGCTTAAGTTAGGTTTAATGTCAATTAAGAAACACTGCAGTGCCCTTATTGGAATCTTGTAATAGTCACATTTCTCTGGTTGTTTTATGAAGTCAGGTGTAAACAATCACTTTAGAGGAGGACTTGCTAAGTATGGACCTGTGCATCATTTTTCTTAGCTATATATATTAACGTATAGTAAAAATAAGCAGCACAAACTTTTCTTCTGTTTCTAGAGTGACAGGCATTCTGTAGTATTGATAGGGCTATAAATAGACATCATTAAATGCTTTACCTATGGCTTTGGGCCCTAGTATCATTATCTGAAAGCATTTAGAATGAGTAACTAAAAGCCAAGAAAATTTACAAATCTCATTTTGGAGAATAATTACAGTTATCCATCACCAAACTGCTGGCAAGTAATGGCATTGCCTCATTGGATTTTATCCCTTTTTATGACTCTGGCTGCTCCTCAGGTGTAAGATCTATAAGCCATCAAGTGGATTGGAAGGGCCAGGAAGACCAGAGGCCCAGAATGACTTCAAGAAACAGCATATAAAAGAGCATTGGCACAATATGGAGAACCAGCTGAAAAATTTGGAATTTGTATGTACTGAGCCATGTGAAGATTGCTACCCAGTACTAATCGTTTCCAAAAGATGGGTTATAATTAGCATTTATAATAACATGTAAGTTCTACTCTGTGCCACCTGATGTAGGAGACTTTATTAGTTACTCAGGGCTGCAGGAAAAAGGTCCACAAATCAAGTGGCTTAAAACAACAGATATTTATTCACTTACAGTTCTTGGAGCTAGAAGTCCAGAATCAAGATGCCAGCAGAGCCTTGCTCTAGGGAAAGATTCCTTCTCTGTTTCTGGTGGTTGTCAGTAATCCTTGGCATTCCTTGGCTTGTAGATGCATCACTCCAATCTCTGCCTCTGTCTTCACATGGCCTTTACCTGTTAAGACTAGGTCCAAACTTCCCACACTGTGTAAGGACAGCAGTCATTGCATTAGAACCTCCCGTAATCCAGTAAGACTTTACCTTAACTTGGTTGCATCTGCAAAGACCCTTTGTCCAATTCAACAAAGACCGTACATTTCCTAACTCAATGGCTTTGAAAGTTAGTGATATTGAAAATACAAATGTGTATTTTTAGAACCAGTATGAAATATGTTTATTATCTATTGCTACATAACAAATCACCCCAAAACTTAGTGCCTTAAAACAACAGCCATTTTGTTATATATCAGGATTTTGTGGTCATAATTTGGATGGGATTTGGCTGGGCAGTTCTCCATGTGGCATCCATAGTGGTATTCAGCTAGTGACTTGGCTGGAGAGTGAAAAATGGCTTTGTTCACAGCTAGAAGGCTAGGCTTGGCTTAATGTCTCTCATCCTGTCTGTGAGCTCAGGACTTTTCCACACACTCCCTCTTGTAGAGTGACTGTGTATCTTAAATGACAATTCAAGGTTTTAAGAGTAAGTAATTAAAGAGACAGGAACTAAAAACTGATAGTCATTAATAAGGGACAGGCCGCCAAACCGGCACAGTATAGTTTCCATAATACTGTTTGTCGTTATAGTCAGAGCGTACCCTCAGATTTAAGGGGAGAGGTGTAACTCTCTGTGGAAAGACTAATTGTTCACCTTTTGGCCACAGATAGCTTACATTTCTCCCATCTTGGAAAATCTCATGCCAGCAAGGCACAGTGGCTCACGCCTGTAAAAATTCCAGCACTTCGGGAGGCTGAGGCAGATGGATCACTTGAGGTCAGGAGACCAGCCTGGCCAAAATAGTGAAACCCCATCTTTATTAAAAATACAAAAATGACCTGGGTGTGGTGGCTGATGCCTGTTATTCCAGCTACTTGGGAGGCTGAGATAAGAGAATTGCTTGAACTTGGGAGGTGAAGGTTGCAGTGAGCCAAGAATTTTGTGCCACTGCACTCCAGCCTGGGTGACAGAGTAAGTGAGACTCTATCTCAAAAAAGAAAAAGAAAAAAAGTAAAAAAGGAATAAAGAAAGAAAAAAGAAAATCTCATTCCATCAGAGCCCTGCCTTGAATTTAAGAAGCCAATGATAAAATCAGGTCTATGTAGAGATGAGACTCTGTGTGTATGTTTTCTCTCCATCTGAAGACCTGTAGACTATAGGAACAAATCTTGTGCCCTCCCCACAACATATAATGGTCAGAGAGGAGTAGATTCTCCTCTTTAAAAAAGAAAATGGGAAACATGTTCCTCAGTAATTCTAAAATCCAACCAGATACAGGTCACTAGATCCTTAACTAGGCTCTAGTCCTGTTTCCTGGAAACTATTTCACTGGCTCTCCGTTTCTCTCTTGAATTCATCCTCCTTTTCCACAAAAACTTGATGGGACCCCTGTGTATCAGATAATGATCCAATAAATCAAAGAAAAGCCACATATACATTGGGTTCTGACATAGTCCTTTTTTTGCTGGAACTTAGGGCATTCTGGGGAAATGAAAAGAAGCCTTCTTTCTAGTTGAAAGGGTTCATCAGGCATCCTTAAAATTCATAGAGACATATCCTATGATTTCTAGAAGTCCACTGAGGCTTACCTTCAGATCTTTCTGAGAGGCCAACAAAGGAACATCCATGAGCTTTATTTTCCCAAAGTCATGTTGTACAGGTAGCAGCAGCCTGGATTTAACCTTTGTCCTGAGGTCATTTGTAACTCTGCAAGTATATTGCTGGGAGAGCCTGGGAATTTTACCTTCATACCCAGCATGTTCTGGTCCTTTTTCCTCTGAATCTTGCTTAGAAACAGAAAGTTTCTCCTTTAGCTCATCCCTTTCCATGTTTTACCATAGGCAACTAGGAACCAGTTGGCACTTTCTCCATTTTGCCTGTTTGTCTTTCTTACCAGACCTTTGTAAAAGTCCATTAAGTTTTGTATCATGTGCAACATTAATGCCAAACTTTCTGCCAGTACAGAAAAAGTATCACATATTTTCTGACCTCCAATAACATATTTTCATTGTCTCCAAAGGCTTCACCAACCGTCTTTTCAAGGCCCTTGGGGCTTTTGCTAACAGTCCGCTTGAAATCCTCTTCTTTCCACTAACAGTCTCCATGAGGCCCTTCTAGCTTCTTGAAGGGGTGGCCTGCCCCTCCACACCTGTGGGCATTTCTCATTAGGTGGAATGAGAGACTTGAGAAAAGAAATGAGACACAGAGACAAAGTATAGAGAAAAAAAAAAGTGGGCCCAGAGGACCAGCGCTCAGCATACAGAGGACCCATGCAGGCACCAGTCTCTGAGTTCCCTTAGTATTTATTGATCATTATCTTTACCATCTTAGAAAAAGGGAAGTGGCAGGATAATAGGATCATCGTAGGGAGAAGGTCAGCAGTAAGACATATGAATAAAGATCTCTGTGACATGAATAAGTTTAAGGAAAAGTGCTGTGCCTTGATATGCATATGCTAACATCTCCATAAACCTTTTTAGTGCTTAAAGAGCAGCATTACTACTAGCACCTCCCACCTTCAGCCCTAAGGCGGTGTTCTCCTTTCTCAGTAAACAGAACATACAATCGGGTTTTACACCTAGATGTTCCATTGCCCAGGGACGGGCAGGAGACAGATGCTTTTCTCTATCTCAACTGCCAAGAGGCCTTCTTTCCTCTTATACTAGTCCTCCTTAGCACAGACCCAGGCTGGGGGACGATCAGGTCTTTCCCTTCCCACAATAGGCCGTCCGTAAGCTAAGGAGCAAAGAAAACCAGTCTGAGTCCCAAAACTGAAGAACTTGGAGTCCAATATTCGAGGGCAGGAAGGGTCCAGCAAGGGAGAAACATGTAGGCTTGGAGGCTAGGCCAATCTAGTCTTTTAATGTCTTACTGCTTGCTTTATATTCTAGCCAGCCTGGCAGCTGACTAGATGGTGCTCAGCCAAATTAAGGGTGGATCTGCTTTCCCCAGCCCACTGACTCAAATGTTAATCTCCTTTGGCAACACCCTCACAGACACACCCAGGATCAATACTTTGCATCCTTCAATCCAATCAAGTTCACACTCAGTATTAACCATCACAGCTCTTGACACAGGGTCATCAGAGACAGGCTCTCTGCTCTGAGTAGCTGGCGTTAAGAAGAGTCTAAAGAATAAGAAGGAACTGCCTGTAATTAGACCACTAGGAAGAACTTTCCAGATGGTGGGTAAAACATAAGGCAAAAGTTCTGGGGTCAGGATGAGGTTTCTTCGTTTGGGCAACTGAAACCCCAGAATGAGTGATGCCTAGTGAGTGAGTTAAGTGAGACATTGTCTGAGATGAGAGAGAAAGGTGGATAGGAACTGATCTAAAAGGGCCTACTAGGCCATAGTAAGGAGTTTAGAGTTTCTTTCTTTCCTTAGCCAGATAGGAAACTGTTCAGGTGTCTTTGCAGGAGAGGGCAAGGTCTAATTTATACTTTAAGAAGCTCAGTCTGACTGCTGCTTGGAGATTGAACCAGAGTGGAACAAAAGTGGAAGTGGGAAGTACACTGGGCTTATTCCTTTTGAACTTCCAGGGATAAAAGTTCAGCTTCTACACTGACTATTTCCTATGGAATTTTTGGTTCTTGTAAGTTAAATTGAACATAAAAATATGAAGACACCTTAAATTTAAATTAAAAAGGCAAGGGTTTTGTTTAGTTTTGTCTAAACTATCTTGTAAATAGCAATTTGCAAAATGAGATTCATCTTTTTCTTTAAAAACTTGTAGATTCCTTTAAATTTAATTTTGATTTCCCCTTGAAAATGGTAATAATTCCTAAGAGGTGCCAGAAATCAACATGTGTTTATTTACATGCTCTGTACCCCAAGTGAAAAAAGAATGAGCATATTTTCCTTATATTATAAAATCCTTTTCTGAAGAAAGGATTTTATAGGAACCGTGGGCTGATTGTTAAAGAAAAAAAAAAAAAATCTAACATTTGCTGAAATGGTAGGGAAGACTTCATTCAGGAGTATTGTGATAGGTGTCAAAACTATCAGAATTGAGGAGAGAAATGGGTATCAACTGAAAATACACACAAGGACAAGTAGAGATTTATATCATTAGGACAAACAGGTTTAATACCTTTTCCTCACAAAGGTCTAGCTGACACTGATATGGCAAAAGACAGATTAATAAGAAATGCGTATAACAAATTTATTTAACAAAGTTTCGTGTTACATAGAAGCCTTCAGGAAAACTGTATTTTTATGTTTTTTAATGTATTTTTTATGTTTAGGTTTGATGAAGAATAGTCATGTAGAAATATAATTGGATAAAAAGTGTATGATGTGATGATTATAAACCTAAGGCAAAGGAAGCCAGCCAGGACTATTGATTCCAATTCTTCTTGGCCTCTCTTTTTAGAATTTTTTCCTCCTGGGTATGGGACAGGTCACCTATCAAATGAGGGTCTTCAAGGGAGAAAGGAGAAGGTCAGAGAGTGACATTTCTAGGTTTTATGGCTTGCTGTGGGGGAGAAGAGTTCTAGTTTCCTATTACCTGCTTTGGGGAAAAGGAATTCTCATTTTTATGGCCTGCTTTGGGGGTGAAATAGGAGAAGGAGAAAGGAGGGCAGAAGAAGGTCAGAGAGAACTTCTTGCTTTTGAGACCCTGCCAATCCCTTTCAGAAGTTCAAAGTCCTCAGCATGCCAAAGCACTGTACTTTGAGTATCATGCTCTGAGCTGCAGTAACAGCCAAGAAGCAGATTTGGAGGTGATAGCGGATGGAAAATTCAGAAGCCAGGACATCAAGGGTAGGGGAAATCTTGCTAAACTGACATAATGGGATTCCTGCTGAGGGCAGGCTAGGGTGATCAGATATTAAGGATGAGAGGATTCCCTGTAAACTAAGGGGGATTCTTGCTGAAACTGGGCTATGCAGACTTCCCAAGGATGATGGTTTGCGGGGAGGCAAGTTTGAGGCATTGTCAAGAAGAGGGCTTAGGGGAGCCTAATGAAAGTTTGGTCAAGGAAAGCATCTGATCATCTTTATTCATTCTTCAAAACAGACATGAGATACAGGTGCTATGAAACAAGACAGATTGATGGTAATATTTTATGTGCTGCCCATTAAAGTACTTACATTTTTATTTATCCAGGAATTGTAACTACATACTTTGGTGTTATTAGATTACCCTTGGAAACACTCAGCTACAGCAAGTTTTCTGTGCTATTTATTTTAGAATTCATGGGATATATAGACAGCTCACTTGCTAGCTGTTAATTTGAGCTGTCAAAGACAAGTTACACAAGTGACAATTGGGAATTTGAGCTATTTGTGTATGTAATTATGAGTTCAACAGGCATTGTTTTTAGGTACTGTGATAGACCCTTTCTGTTACTTAAAGTATGTGATTTGGTTCCAAAGACATTTATGATGTTAATTTTATAAAAAATCAAGAAGGTGATGTGAGTCCCCATACTGCTGGCATCTCAGCTTGGATGACATGTTAACAATAACAGTTAGTCTAGATGAAATTCATTCTAGAAATAATACACCTTGTGAGTTAGAAGCAAGCTTGAAGTGCATGTAATCAAAATCACCTATTTTACTGACTGAGAGGCAAGAGAGGTCACATTGCTACTTGGTGACTCTTTCTGTCAAGTTAGAGCATCAAAAGCAATTTACTTGAACTACAGTGGATTAACTCTCCAAAGAAATTACCTTTGTTCAAATATGATTCAATAAAATGCCTTTAACCTTTATCCAGAGCTGCTGCAATTTTTCAGGATGAAGAGTCAAACCTGATGTCTTTTTGTATGAAGATCCACAAGAAAAAATTTCTTTTGAAATTTAATGCCAGAAAACAAAACAAAACAAGCAGAAACTACATCTCTGGTGAATAATTGGCAGACTTTCTTTTGACATCATGAGACCCATGAGGTTCATTGTGTTTCTCTTTTTCACTTTGTGTCCAGGGCCTGTGGAGTCAGATGACAAGGGCTAAGGAAATTTTCTCCCTTTTTACTCTATTCTGTTTCTTGTTTCCCATTTAACTTTTCTCTGCGCTTTTGTATGTAAATTTTTATTGCAAGCCACCCCACAAATGCTTTTTGAAAGCTATTAAATATAAATTATTCAGCAATAAAGGTGAAGTGACAAAGTCAAGACTATGATCCATATTTCCTATCTCCCAGTGCAAAGTTCAACCCATTCTATCATGATTGGAAAGGCATTAATATCTCTGGCAATTCTTTTCTCCATAGAAAAAAAAATGTTTCCAATGTTTGTGCAAAAGGGAGATATAAAAGTGGTGTCTTACTCCCTCTATAACTTTGGCTCAAATTTTAAAACTTAACAATTGCACCTCTCAACCACCGAGGCAAAAAAAAAAGAAAAAAAAAAAAAAAAGATAGAGAATAAAATAAAAGGAAGAGAAGAAAAAAAAAATCTTTCTTTTTGTTTGGTTCCTTTGGAAATTTGGAAGTATATTATTTTATTGGCACTCAGAGCGGTGCACAGTCCTGTTGGAAATGCCTATATATTCAAAGTGAAGCTTGAAACAGACTTGGGTATCCTGAATACAGATTATATGTACTAAGACCAATGCAATAAAAACCTTTTAAATCAAGCTTTTCCTCTGTAACAAAAGTGTCTAGTCTCTTGATTCCTGAATCCATTAATGCCCTTTGATTGTCACCCAGTCACATACTGCTGGGCATCAGGTTGCCTTTCCAGTGTGGAAGCCTGAGACTCTTGCACAAAGGAACTCTTAGAGCTCTTGATGTTTCTCATCTGGTGACACTGAATTACAGGGCTTCTCTTTTATTAAGTGCTGACTGGAAGAAGGGTTATCACAGCAGCCCCAGCCAGCGTGCCACAGCTGCCCGCACTCTTTGTAATGTTCTTTGAAAAGAATATATTAATAATATCCAAAGTTGGGTCAGGCTGTCAGTCACAGAAAGAATTACTCTTGAGACGTTAAGATTCACTTTCTTAAAATCAAGTGGGAGTCACGGTAGATATTAGAAGAATGGAGTGAGGCATACTTTAATATAACTATCAATGTGCCAATAATAGACACTTGGGGGAGAAACTGGGAATATCATACTTACAGGAAGCATGTCTGATGAGAACTCAGAGAGTGGAGAATACAAGTATGAGATATTATTTTGGATTTCTGGCTATTACATATCATCTTTCCTTTTTCATCATTATTATTATTGCAGACTAAAACCAAATATTATTATTTATTAATCCTTCAGAAATCACTTTGGAGCCTGCATAAGAGTACACACTCCAGAGTCTGACCAAATCCTGGTTTTGTGACATAGCTCCTGGGCTACCCTGGGCAATTTACCTAAACTAGCTTTGCCCTATCTCTTATGCAAAATGGGGGTAATAATTGTGCCTACTATATAGGATTGTTGTAGGATTAATCGAGTTAATATTTGTAATATTTATAAGTTGCCTCGAATTCTGCCTGCCATAGAGTCAGCCTTCTTTGAGTTGTCATTATTATTTTTACAAATGTATACTATCTATTCAGGTGACAAATTATTTTTATTTCAACATTATTCTCTCATTTATATACATAAAACTACTATAAAATTCACTATTCTATAGTCAGTTGAACATCTCATTTAACAAACATTTAAACAAGTGTTTAAAAATGTATTATTTGCTAGACACAGTGGCACACACCTGGAATCTTAGCACTTTGGTAGGCTAAGGCAGGAGAATTGCTCTAGGCCAGGAGTTTGAGACGAGCCTGGGCAACATAGCAAGATCCCATGCCTTCAAAAAATGTTTTTAATTAACTGGGCATGGTGACACATGCCTTTAGTCCCAGCTACTCAGGAGCCTAAGGTGGGAGAACTTCGAGTCCAGGAGTTTGAGGCTACAATAAGCTCTGATTGTGCCACTGCACTCCAGGCTGCATGACAGATCAAGTCTCTGTCTCTTAAAAAAAAAAAAAAAAAAGTATACTTAGCATTCTGTTTACAGAAACGTTTGAATATGAAAGTGGGTATGAAGTTGCTGTACTTCATTTTGATGTACACATTTTGTACAATTTGATGATCAAAATGTACACATTTTGATCCTTTATGGATGGATGAATAAGGTTGTTATTATGGTCAATGTATAATTAGTATCCAAGTGATACTTAACATTTTAAAAGTTAATGTTATTAGCATTAGAGAATTATGCAAATAGAAGACAAGAAAGAAAACTGGAAAAGGCAGTTCATCTTGAGATGAAAGTTTGGATTGGTTGTTGAGATTCAGAAATCCATTTGACAGCCAGGCTTGGGGGTGGAGGGTTGTTGTGGCTTCTGGGGCAACACAGTGCTGGAGCTGGACCTTGATGGACTCATCTGAAACACAAATAAAGAAATCACTTCTTTGAAATAAGCTTAAAAGAACATTAAATGTCAGGTAGCCCAATCTCTATGACTTCTATTTAGAACAGTTGATGTAAATGGGAAATACAATGTACATAAATGCATTATGTAATTATGTACATATATTATACATAAGTGCATAGTGTATACTACATTTCCAGATGTCAACATTTTGAATTGTTGTTATCACAACAATATTGATGTTTGTGATATTTATCCTTATTTAGCTAGATAGCTTAATATATTTACATAGAAATAGAAAATAGTACATTATATTTTCTCTCCTCTATGCTATTGCTTTTCTTTGTAGTTGGTGGTGGGAAGGGTGAACTGTGTGATTTAGTAAGTACATTATGCTTCTAATTGCTATGTGTGTTATCCTGTGACCCAGTTGCCTCTAGATGTTGACTGCTGTCAGTACTCCAGTTTGCTACACGCTAGTAAAACACTGTTAAAACTAAGAAATTTAGAGTCTTTGGTAGTTCCATATGAATTTTAAAATTTTTTTCTTTCTGTTTCTGTGAAGAATGTCATTGATATTTTGATAGGGATTGCATTAAATTGGTAGATAACATTGAGTAGCACAGAAATTTTAACAATATTAATTTTTCCAGTACAATCCAATATATTTTTACTTATTTGTGTTCTTCTCATTTTCTTTCATCAGTGTTTTATGGTATGCATTGTAGAGATCTTTTACCTCTTTGGTTAAATTTATTCCTAGTTATTTTATTTTATTTTTTGGTAGCTATTGGAAAGGGGATTGCTTTCTTGATTTCATTTTCAGATATTTTGCTATTGGTGTATAGAAACTCTACTGGTTATTGTATGTTGACTTTGTATCCTGGAACTTTACCCCATTTATTTATTAATTAAAACAGTTTTTTGGTGGTGGCCATGTTATATACATATACAAGCCATATACAAATACACACACACACATATACGCACATCTACACACATATAAAATCATATATACACATATATGTATACATATATACATATGTATACTTGGAATATATATACCAGATTATATATAATCAAGTCATCAGCAAACAGGGACAGTTTGACTTCTTTCTTTCCCACTTGGATGCCCTGTATTTTACTTCTTTTGCTTAATTTTTCAGCTAGAACTTCCATTACTATGTTGAAGAAAAACAAAACATAGTGTGTTTGTGTATGTTTTCCTGCATACATACACAATGGAATACTATTCAACCATAAAACAGAATGAAATCCTGTCATTTGAGGCAACATAGATGAAGCTAGAGAACATTATGTAAGTGAAGCAAGTCAGGCACAGAAAGACAAACATCATATAACCTCATTCTTGTGTGGAGTATAAAGAGGTTGATCACATAAAAGTAGATAGTAGAATAGTTGTTACCAGAGGCAGGGGAGGAGAGAGTGGAGAGGAAGGTGGGGAGAGGTTAGTAAACATGTAAAAAGTTGTAATTAGCCAGGAAGAATAAGTTCAGGTGTTCTATTACCCAGTTGGGTCAATGTAACTAAAGTAACATATATTTCAAGACAGCTGAGAAAGAGGATTTTGAATGTTATTGCCACAAAGAAATGATAAATGTTTAAAGTGATCGATGTGTCAATTACCCTTATTTGAACATTTTACAGTATATTCATGTATTGAAACATCACACTGTACCTCATAAATATGTACAATTATGATGTCAATTATAATTAAAACAAAATTTTTTTAAAATCTAAGAAATTTGGAATTGTGAAGTGTACCATATTGCCAATAAATTATAAGATTTCAATGATTTGTACACCTTATGCAGCTATTAAACCAGCAAATCCTATTTTTTCCATGAAAATGATCTTGGAAATAATTTATCACATGTATATTTTAAGGGCTTTGAGATCGTATACATGCAGAAGAAGTGAGCCCAGTGTGAAGAGGCTGACTAGCCCTCCTATATTTTGAAGGTCTTGAAATGGCACGACCTGGATATTACTGAGTCTACCAAAGCCTTTACTTTTCGACATCATGGGAGTTGTGTTCTAGGTGCCACTAGAAAGGTTAACCTGAGTCCGTTTATTCTACATTAGTAATTCACCACAGAACCATCAGGGTTACTGAAAACTGTGACTTAGATTGAATTTTCTGAGGTTTATAGAAAAGACAGAGTACAATAATTCAGCGACCATCACAAGGTATTTGGAATGGGTACAATAACTGCTCAGTAGCCTACTGCAGGAGCAAATGAATGACATAATATCCCCACTTTACCTTTCATTTATTATGGCCAATCTGAAAATCCTAATGACAAGTGACAATTTAAATAGGAGAACTGAGGATATTTAGAGTAGTGAATAAAGGGTTGGTGGCATACGTGTCTGAAGAGCCAACACAAAGATCTTCCTGTGGACAGATAGTTACAAGTGATGCTTTCCCATACAAACTGTAAGTTGGTTCTGGACAGTGTAGTAGTAAGAGGATTTTAATGTGAAGGCATCTACTGTAAGTTCAGTTTACTAAAAGCAGAGAGTCCTTGGCTTATCTATGTGCTGCATAACTTAAAATTACATTTCTATGAATGAAGATAGGAGCTTTGGTTGAATTTATTCTATCCAAAGAGATCAATGTATTGGTGCTGTGGGAACCTTGGGAGCTTGTCATGCTATCAACATAAAAGTTGCAGTAGAGAGAAAAAGGAATTGTTGGGCATCTCCAGATATGAGTCTTGCCTTTAAAAAAAGATATCAGAAAATCTTAAAATAAAAAGATGTATTTCCATGTTCAAAGATTCTACAGAGATTAAGAATTGATAGAAGAGTTTCAAAGGCATATCTTGACTATACAACTACAAATTACCTTAAGGAAGATCAAAAAGTAGGCATTTCTGTGGAAATATAAGTAGATTTTTAATAAACCCAACTTTTAAAAGGAAAACACATAAAAATATCAAAGGAAAATGCATAACTAAGCAAGGATTCAAAAAATATGAATAAACATGTAGGAATAATGCCAGATCAAGTGTAGGATGGGATGATTTTTTGAAAAATGTTTTAAAATTTAAGAAGTATTTTTGCAAAGCTAGTTAGAGTGAAACTAACAAGGAAGATATGATAGGCTCATTCTGGGGTAGATAAGTATGAGGCTGCAAAATGACAATGGGAAAGCAAGAGCTACTCATTCTTCATTTCTTCCATCTTATCCTAGCCAAAGAATATACCTTAAGTTGAAGGAAGAGATTCTTCGTTAATCACATAGGGGATCAGAGAGTGAGAAAACACATAGCATTTAAATGAGTCAAGTCTCACAAGAATTGTCAGGCCTTAAATGAACTTGAAGATATGAATTTGGACTATCAGTATTTTCTTATTTTTTAATGTTTTTATTGTTTTACTATCAGTATTTTATTGTTCATAAATATGGTAGGCTGCCATCGATAGGCAGCCTTGATCCTAATTTCCAACATTTAGGAAAAAGTGAATTTAAGCAGCTATCAGTTATTATATGTATTAGTCTCCAGCAAAGGACTAATAAATAGAGGGCATAAATACTTGGAAAAGAATGTAGTGATGACTAGAAAGCCTCATGAGTTCACTAAGAACAAGTCATTCAACTTAAACTATTTGGTCTGTTTTGAAGGAATACTAATTCAGGAAGCATGTTTATATTTGTACATGACATAATCTTTTAGGCACTGTAGATAAATTCAAAAACATTACCAAATTTGAAAAGAAAATTCTGTTGGCTTGCATGATGGAGAAGACAGACAAGATGATATACTTTGTTAGAAATCATCAACCTCCACAGCACGGAATAGGAAAATTACATGTGTAACAACATAAAGGTAAAAATAGGCAGAGGTTTCGGTTGTTCACAGTTTGTATGAGACTCAGCTGTGTTTTCTGGATTCTAAAATATCTAACACAAATCTTAGGCTGCTCTATGGGACTATATAGCTGAGATTAGCAGAAACTCTCCACTGAGCAGTTCTCATCTGGAGTATTTGGCTTACTCTGGATGTGAATTTTAAGATGAATTCTCATAAGAATATCCTCACCTGAGATGAGTGAAAACTATGTTGTATAAGAAACTGTTGAAACCATTGGAGATACTAGTTTGGAAGGAATTACACATGATGACTATTTTTAAATAAAAGAAAAATAATATCATTTACTCATTTCTCATCCAAAATATTGAACTAAGAAATACGAGCCAAAGCCTGCCTGTCCTACTCAACAAAGGCAAGAAATGTCTTGCTCGTGCCTGGCTTTCAGAAAATTCCTCTGTGTTTCCAGATTTTCATTTTAGGTTAGCAGAAGTGATGGTCCCTTCTGCTTAAGTGGCTATGTAACCCTTGAACAGGTCATTACTCAAACACATCCTGATCTGGAATATGTAATTCTAGTATTAATAGTTGTCATTTAAAAAATAACTCCATATGGACAAAAGGAAAAACCTGAGTATTTCCTGAGCCTCATTAATTCTCAGGACTATCGTGCATCATCGTGCATCTTCTGCCATACTTAATTGTGCAACAAAATTTGTGGCACAGTTGTTTGGAGGGTCCAGGTGTCTTCATGTGGAAGTGCAGCAATGGGATTCTTTAATATTTGATCCCTTTGGGAAGGTCGGAGCAAGCTGCCTTACTTTAGAGGGACTGGGAGACTGGACTGCTGAAATTAGGGGTGGGAATTTATTCAGGAAAGTTTAAGCCTGGGTTGAGGCAAAAACCTAACTATACAGGTAAAGGTTAGAACTAGATATAGGTGTTAGATATGACAGATTGTGATTTGTTCAGTTGTTAGTAATTAGTATACATCTGGTGAATAAAATTGGCTTTAAATAGAAGGTTTAGATAAAGCTGAAGAAAATATAAAATTTTAGGAAAAGTGTAATTGGAGAAGCAGATGTTGAAATTTGCTGTGGGTACAGACAGTAAAGCATATGCGTCTGGTACAGACCTGGGTCCCAGCACACACACAACACTAGTCGGGGTCCATCTGGAAAGAATAAGCAGGCCAGGCTCAGTAGCTAGGCCATTACAGTCCCTGAAATCCTTGTTAGGATGAGTTGAGGGAAAGTAGCCTCTCAGGCTTGTGCCAGCCAGAAGACAAACTTCGAATTCTTCCCAGTCTCAAAGGGTGAAGGTAGATACATCAGACCTTCTCCAGGTGAAGCCTTGTTTCATCTCTTCCTCCTGCTCCTCCCAGGACCTGAAGAGACACATCCACAACTTTATTACTCCTTTCAGGTTTGGATTTGTGTTCTAGCAAGGGGTCTACTTGTCTTGACAAATTACTGCTTACGTGTAATTTCATGTGATCCAAGATATGTTGTCTTATGAAATTCTTGTGCATAGCTGATGGGAATGTAAAATGGTGCAACTACTGTGAAAAGCTTTATGGCAGTTCTTCAAAACATTCGACAGAATTACAATATGATCCAACAATTCCATTTACAGGTTATATATGCAAAAGAGTTGGGACTCAAACAGATATTTGCACAACCAAGTGCATAGCAGCATTATTCACAATAGCCAAAAGGTGGAAATCATCCAAAAGTCCATTGAAAGATGAATGGATCAACAAAATATAGTATACACCTAACAATGAAATATTATCCACCCTTAAAAAGGAATGAAATTTCAATACATGCAACAACGTGCATGAACCTTGAAAACATTATACTAAATGAAATAAGCCAGACACAAAAAAACAAACAGCATATGATTCGAGTTATATGAGGTACCTAGAGTAATCAAATTGGTAGAGACAAAAAATGGAGTGGTGGTTACTGGGGGCTGGGGACAGGAGCGAATGGCAAGTTACTGTTAATGGACAGAGTTTCAGCATGGGATGATGATGACAAGTTCTGGGGACAAATGGTGATGATGGCTGCACAACAATGTGAATGTACTTAAGGGCACTGAAATGTACTCTAATAACTGGTTAAAGTGGTAAATTTCATGTTATGTATATTTTAATCATCAAAAAAATCAAAATATATTGCCTTAGAGAGTAATGAGCTTTTACATTTTTATTTATTTATTTATCTATTTGAGACGGAGTCTCCCTCTGTTGCCTAGGATGGAGGACAGTGGCGCAGTCTTGGCTCACAGCAACCTCTGCCTCCCGAGTTCAAGCGATTCTCATGCCTCAGCCTCCAGAGTAGCTGTGATTACAAGCACTGCCACCATGCCCAGCTAATTTTTATGTTTTTAATAGAGAAAAGGCTTCACCATGTTGGCCAGGCTGGTCTCGAACTCCTGACCTTAAGTGATCCACCCACCTTGGCCTCCCAAAGTACTGGGATTACAGGCATGAGCCACTGCACCCGGCTGAGTAATGAGCTTTTCACCACTGATAGTGATCAAGCAGAGCAATCAAACAGAAGTATGTAAAAACACGTATAAAATAAAAATGTGAATAGTATATATAATAAATGTGTAAATATATATTAACATAGATACTATAAAAAGTTATGTAAATGTTAGAATACATAATATAGTCATCCCTCAGTGTTCCCTGGGGACTGATTCCGGGGTGTCTACAGATATCAAAATCCAGGGGTGCTAAGTTTCTTGTATAAAATGGAAGAGTATTTTAAATAACCTGCTCACATTCTCTCATATACTGTTTAATCATCTCTAGATTATTTATAATACCTAACACACTATAAATGCTATGAAAAGTTGCTACATATATTTTTATTAGTATTATTTTTATTGTTGTATTATAATTTTTTACTCTTACTTTTCCTCTGAATATTTTTGATCTTCATTTGGTTGAATTCACAGATGTGGAACCTGTAGATACAGAGGCCTAACTGCTTATATTTTAATATGTAAAATAAATATACATATAAATATATAAATACATTTAAATATATAACATATCATATATAATAAGAATATATATGTATATTTGTGGTTATTTGTCTTTAAAGCATCTTGTAGTTTGTGTAAATTGGACAAATTATAACTTCGCTACTCCTCAGGTATTTTATTTATAAAATATAAATCAGTTCCTAAATTGTAAAGATGTTATAACAACCAAATAGCATCATAATATGAAATTGACCAGTTTTTGTGGTTTATCAAATGTCCATTAAATGTTAATTTCTATTGGACTGAACACACTGAAAATGACCTTTCAGTTTTCTGGAATTTATGATTGTAAGAGGAGGTAGCATCACCACAAAGTAATGACAGATTGATTTTGAGATGCTATGCAGGCATCCTGGGCAACTGTGGAAGAAGCAGGTTTACAGAAGTTATGTTCGAGGATGGAGACAGAGGTGTTCCTCCTGGGCAGGGTCCCCGTGTGTATGGATGAACACTAGTGATGAAGCTCATGGTTTGGTCAAAGACCAAATATTAACTGGCAACACTAACCAGGCAGGGAAATGGGTTGAAAATAAAGAATCAGCTACAAATTGGAGAGAGGACAGTTAGGAAGAGACAGTTATGTTATTAGCCCAAATTAGACTTCTTATGAGAGCAGGAAGGGATGTTTAGGGAAATCAGGCAAGGAAGAGGACAGAGGTGCTGAGACACTTCTGTCGACCCGACTCCTTCCCACTGCTGAGCTTCAGCTCAGAGTTGACCCTCCTTGCCTGTGACCCCTCATCCCTCAGCACTCTGATCAAGATCTCCTTGCTGAAGCTTCTGAGAGAAGTGACAACTCTCTTCTGCATCTGACACACATTTCTCTCTTAGCACATGGACCGTTTTATTCACTCATGCTGATTCCAATATTAGACTTGAAGTGCTTTGAAAAAAGAAGCAACATTTTCTTTGCCTCTTCAGGAGTTATGGAGCAAATGAATCAAATATAAACATGCACAGACAAGAAGGCTCTGGAATGCTTGAGCCAGTCAGAGGCTCTGGAGGATTCTTTGAGGGAAAAGAAGCTGAGCATCGTCTTCTGAAATAGCCTTCTCCCCCCAACATTAAAGATAACTGGCATTTGATCTACATCTTCGAGAGTCAGAAAATGTTGCTTTTTATCTCTTGAAATTACTTTATCTCACATTGTTTGAAACTTAACTGAACTGCTAACCACCATGAGGACACTGTACATCATGTTATAATTACAGGTGAGCATCCCTGTCTCCCATCTCCACGGCAAATTCTCCAGGTCTGCAGAGAGACCATTCATCTTTGTGGAATGCCCACTACTTTTTTACCTAGGAAGTGATTGGAAGAAATATTATACGTACCGCATTAGTATTTTGGAGTGAATGAATTAATTATATAAAGCTCAAGGATTTAGCCCCTTACAAACACCTACTGCGTAACAAAAACTCAGGACATTCAGGCAGACTGATGACTTCGGGGTCTGTACTAATAGGAAGAACAACAATCCATCTGCCTTCTTATTACTTGATCAATAATAAAATCAAACCAGCAGTCTGCACCCCCAGATGTTGTGTAGGCTGTGTCTTTAAGTTAAAAAACTACAAAGCCTCAGTGTGCAGCCCAGTGCCCAGTAGGCCTGTGCCATCAGTGTAGAACACTGTGCTATAGAGATCTGTGACAGGGGTTAGTCATGCCTTGGTATATATACCCAGGTGAACCTTGGCCTGTTTTACAAAAAAAGAAAAAAATAAGTCAACCCTAAGACAGGGTTAGTTTAAGTGTAGTTTAATAGTTTTGATGTACATTCTTAGTAAGAAATATTAGCCCAGGGATTTTAATGCAATTAGAACTTAAATTCTATTTCTGCAAAGAAATGAGATTTTATTAACATTACTGATCTGAAATGATTTCAGAAATCCCCAGGCTGCCAACACTTAAATTTGATCCATACCCTCAATTCTCCTCAGTTTGCATACTTGTATTTATTCATTCATTATTCATCTATTCATTCATTAAGCTATTAGCCACAAATTTTTGTTAATGTATGAATGGTATATTATCTGTTTTTTAAGGAAATGATAACTATGAGATATATCACTAGATTATAGCCTCCCCTATTTCATTGGGCATTTTAGGAAGGCAGTAATTGATAATGTGGCATTAATTTTTATGTGATAACATCTATTGCAGTTTCTGGCACATAGTAGGAACTCCATAAATACTTATTAATAAATAAATAATTTTCCTACCCTTATAGAGAATTTTTTGTCAAATGTGAGTAACTAATTTTTCTTATCCCATATGGATAATAACTTTTCTTGTGACTAATATTATTGGGATTGAAACAGACACAAAGACAAAATTTATAACATAAAATAGATAACTTGGTTTAGGATTTCACAGGCATGATGTTAATGAACATTTCAGATGCTGGGAGAAATTTCAAAACTAAAGCTACATTTTAATGACTCCTTAAAAGAAGCGAGTGTGTATGAGGGATTTGTGAGGAGAGGGGTTGATTATAGCTCAATCTGAGATGTTTAAGAGTGGATCTTTAACTGAGTAGAAGAGATTGTGTTTTGAAAATGGAAAGCATACAGGTTATTTTCGTTTTTGGAAGGAGAGGCCATGAATATCTCAAAGCTTTAGAGAAGTGAAATTCTTTTAGAGAAACAACATTGTGATTAAACAATAAAAACAAAATATAAGCACCGTTCTTGCCATGGTTGTTGTTATTTCTAATACAAATTATATGTAATCATCAAGCTGGAAAGGGCACTAAAGATCTTTTAGCCTACCTTCTTTTTTGAGATGAGTAAATTGGAGAATATAGAGATTTTTCAAGAACTGGGAAGGGTCTGAGATTTTAGGCTATTTGCAAGCTAGCAAGTTAGCTTGTCACAGTTTCATGAATGCTGGTAGAAGACGCAAGGCTCCTGGATAAGAGGTGAAAGACAGTTTGTTTTTTCTTTCTTTCTTTTTTCTTTTTTGAGACGGAGTCTCTGTTACGCGGGCTGGAGAGGCTGGAGGGCAGTGGTGCGATCTCGGCTCACTACAACCTCTGGTTCCCAGGTTCAAGCAATTCTCCTGCCTCAGTCTCCTGAGTAGCTGGGACTACAGGCATGTGCCACCATGCCCGGGTAATTCTTGTATTTTTAGTAGGGAAGGGTTTCACCATGTTGGCCAGGCTGGTCTCAAACTCCTGACCTCAGGTGATCCACCTGCCTCGGCCTCCCAAAGTGCTGGGATTACACACGTGAGCCACTGCGCCGGGCTGACAGTTTCTTATACACAGGAATGACAATAACCAATGTATCAGCATCTGTGCATCCAATCCTTAAGCCCCATTCCCACAGGGGACATAAAGGAGGCTCCCTGATACATGTACAGGCAGAGCTGCAGACAGGAGGAGAGCCCTGCACTTAGGACCCAGGACCTTTTCCACTGGGTAGAAGGCAAGTCGGCCCTTTCTCCTGGAGGGAGATTTATCTTTATTATGTTAGAGAGTAATCTAGCTATCCCTTTTCTCTGGAGGGTGATACTGCCTCTATCTTCTCAGGTTGTTTGCTTTCCAAATACCTTCAAAAACTTTATCCAGAACATAGGGCAGTCAGCACTTCACTGTCAAGATGCACAGAAATGTGAGAGGTTCATAGAGAATTATTTTTCAATAGGGATGAGTCACTTGTGGAAGACCACACAGTTGTCTTCAAGCTGAGGGTTCTTTTGACATCATCACGTTGTTTCCCCATAAATACCTGAAGCCACATCAGCATTTTCATGATATGCAGATTCCTATTTTCTGGAAACTTGTTTCTTCCATTGGAGAGGCAAACTTTGAAATCTTCATAATAAGATTCATGAAGTCAGGAGAGTTTATGCTGTTCCTAAATATCCAGGTTGTTTTACTGCTAACTTTGCTTCTGGGATCAGCATCGGCATCCCAGTTTTACCTTGGATAGAATGTGGCTTAAGCTGATGGAAGCAGTGGAAGTAGTTAAGAAGGAGATGGAACCAAATGTCTAGTAAGTCTGAATACAAGGTAACTCAGCATCATAGATGATTTTCCTATTTTCTCAATTTTTCTAATATTTGTGGCCAGTCTAAATGTATAAAGTCTTAGGGATGTAGATGAAATTCTGTGGCTTACTTACAACACTTAATTTATGATTTTAATTACCCATACATACTTCAATCACATATGCAATTATATGGTATGTTAGTGAAATTGCTTTTTCTCCCGTCTCCTGAAAAAGTGTTACTCAAATTCTACACATGCATTTTCGATATTTAGAGCCATTTTGGGGCCATCTAACATAGTTTTCCAGGACCATCATTTCTACATTCACATTATTTTTAATATAGCAGTTGTTGTTTCTGTGCACAAATTTTATCTTAAATATAAATATATTAGAAAGCTTTGTTTTTACATCTGTGTTGTGAATATGTCATGATCTCTAAAAATTAACAGTGTAGTTTGTGACTTTTCAAGACAATATTTAAAAACTTTGTGAATGGTAACTTCCAGCGGTGGCAGGTATAAGGGCATAACCCTAGCGAGTAATCCTACATCCAGGTCACATTTCTTTGCCCCACTTTCTGTCAACTCATTTAACTGAGTACCAGAGCATCTCAACTAGAATTAGCTGAGAACATTTCAAGATAATGCAGCTTCTTCAAAAGAAAGGGTCCTGGACCATAAGTAACTTCCTAAGAACTTGAATATAGAAAAATTCCCTCTTTACTAAGAGATGATCCTCACCTCATTATGCATGTGATATTAGCTTACCTTAACTAAGTAATTTACAGTTCTAATCCCATTTTTCTCATTAAAATAAGAAAAATGTATATACTGCTGGTGTCTGAGAGTAGTTATGAGTGTTAGATAAAATAATGAGTATGAAAATCTACAAAGCATAGCTTACATGTGTTTATGTATTTGTTTATGATGTTCCTCCCCTGTCATTCTCTATCTTGATTGTTGGCATCCATATCCACCCAGGCACCTAAATTTCACACCTGGAAACAGTCTTTGATTTACTCCCCCTACAAACCATTATCAAGTCCTGCCAAATTTTTACCTTAGTATATTCTCATCTTTATGGTTCTTTTATCCTAACTACTGCCTTGTTCTGGCCTTAATTCATTGTGTCTTGGCAGGCTCCCTGATCACCTGAGAGCCTCTTTTTCACAGAGCTTTCAGAGTAATCGACATAAAGGTGAATCAAATTGTGTCACCCATAAAATTAAAATCTTCAAGTGGTTGCCATTTGCCTAAACACATCCAAAGTGCATTCTGTAATTCCAAGTCCTATAAAGAAACCTCCTCTTAATAAATAATTCCCGGCCAGGCACGGTGGCTCATGCCTGCAATCCCAGCATTTTGGGAAGCTGAGGCAGGTGGATGGCTTGAGCCCAGGAGTTTGAGACCAGCCTGGGTAACATGGCAAAAACTAGTCTCTACAAAAGTTAGCTGGGCATGATGGCTCTCACCTGTAGTCCCAGCTACTTGGGAGGCTGAGGTGGAAGAATTGCTTGAGACTGGCAGGTTGAGGCTGCAGTAAACTGAAATCATGCCACTATACTCCAGTCTGGGCAACAGAGTGAGACCCTGTCTCAAAAAAAAAAAAAAAAAAAAAAAAAAAAAAGAAAAGAAAAAGAAAAAGGAAAAAAAAAAGCACTCCAGCACCAGGTGGTGTGGCTCACACCTATAATCCGAATGATTTGGGAAACTGAGACCAGGAGTTTGAGAACAGCCTGGGCAACATATTGGGACCCTGTCCCCTGTCTCTACAAAAAGTAAAATAAAAAGATTAGCCAGCTGTGGTGGTATATACCTGTAATCCTAGCTACTTGGCAGGCTGAGGCAGGAGGACTGCTTGAGCCCAAGAGTTTGAGGCTACAGAGAGATGGTGCCAGCGCACTCCAGCCTGGGCAACAGAACACGATCCTGTCTCCATAAGGAAGAAAAGCATTCCATAATAGAAATAATTAGAAATTCTGTGTAGTCAAAATTTTTGTTACTGAAAAAACTCTTATTTGCATAGTAAGGCCTTAGAGGAGGCCTAGAATAAAGGCATCTCTTTGTTTTCCCAAATAATGTGATATTCCTAAATAAATTTTTTTTTTTTTGTTTGGCAAAACATCTGTTATTGCTCCAAGAAAGGCACACATCAAAACACAAGCCTATAAAATAAAGCCCAAACTCCTAAACATGGTCCAGAGTCTTCCTTTCATGACCTTGACCTGCCTGGTTCTCTCTCTGCCTTTCACCTCTCCTGAGTCACCGACTCCAAATTCTTGTAACTGTTAGCAGAGTTTGCAAGAAAAAGAGAGATAGGTTTGATGTCCTCCAAAATTGAGGTGTAGTCTACACTCTTAAAATTGTAGTAAGTTGTAATATTTGTTAGTTATAATTTATATTTAAAATTGTTTTTAGATGATAACATATCACCTTATCTTTCTCTTTGACACATGTAGATATCATCAGGCTCTTTGTTCTTTGGAGGTAGCACATAAATTTTAAAGGACTAAATTAAACACCAAGATTGAAATTTTGGTTGATATTTTAAGAGTCAATATATTGGCATACCATACAGATTCATACCATGGAGATAACAGATGGGAAAGCAGCATAAGGTATGCCTAATTTATCAAACCTAGGTCGTGTTCATATCTCAGGCATGCATATGGAGGAAAGGCCTGAATTATGTCACTGATAGTTTTACCAAGAAGTACTTAACATTTGTAAGATTGAGAGTGGAAGCTAATTAATGATCTTATACATTTTTTTAGTACTCAAAAGATCCAAACTTAGTAGTTTGATAATTAGACTGTACTTCATTTTCAGACAGAAATTAGACATGATTAGGAATGCCAAAGCACCGGGCAGGTCAGTTGCTCAGCATTATTAAAGCCATTTAATGCATTTTAATGGTTGTTGATAAGGTACAAAATGCTACGTAAGCCAAATGAAAAAGTTTTATTCCATTATATGTTAAGCGTAGATATAAATGAGTTCCCATTTGCATTTTTATGCATTAGTTCAAAAAATTAAACATTTTTTTCTTAGATATGAGTAATAGAACGTGTAATTTGTAAGAGATGGGCACTGCTGAAGCCAGCACTGCTTCACACTGTGCACCTCAGGATCCTCAGATACAAACTGTCATGTAATAGAAAATTAAGGAAAAGATATATTCAGCATTTGTGTGGCTAAATAATCATGCTTTCGGCTCTAAGATCAATTGCTTGTGTAAGTGGCTTACATTTATTAATAATACAAAATGATAACTTAACCTATGTGTACTGTCTTATTTATGCTAGGCTTAGAGACTTTGTTAATTTATGGAGGTAAACAAACAACAAAAGTGATAGTGCATAATATAGTTTCTGGTGAATATTCTATTTTCTTAGCCATGTTTTAAAAATATTTTACTAGTTCCCATCTACTTTAGATCAAATTCTTATATTTTAAAATTATTTTTCTTAAATAACTTAGTGTTGGAATTGGAGGATACCAATAAATACTATCCTTTTTACTTACCTGGTTTAGAAACCATTGAGACACAGTTACAGACAGATGGAGATCAAAATTTTCCTTTTTTCAACTGATAAGAAGCTATTGGAGCTTGTAGCTTATATGTGAGGTCAGGTCAAGTGGATCTACTAACACGTTCTGATACACAGGCTAACCTGAGGATCAGTACTTGGGAGGGAGAGTTGAACCTGCAGAGCAGAGAGACTTCCTCAGGATCGCTGCCTCCCTTCGGTCCAAAGGAGGAGGACAGATAGAGACCATGACTCCCATGCTCCACTCACATGAGAGGACCAATGACTGTCATCCACCAATGGATAGTTCATTCCACTACTATGAAGAGTACTAAGAATTAGACAAGAGTCAGAACAGGTCTTCTGTTCTGCCAGAGAAATAGCAGCAAGCATCTTTTATGCTTCATAAACCTCCTGATGTGGACAATACATGTAGTTTATGGTAGGGCTACACACACTGCATATTAATTGATGATGCCACTGCCTTGTATTGTCTTAAGGGAGGCAATGGGCAACACAGTATATCTTTATTATATTTATTGTGTAAAAAGTAGATGGAAATGGATGGGAACATCCTTGGTTGAGGGGACAGAGGTTGATTTCAAGGCTCTTATGACATAATGGTAAAAGAGGAGAGGTCCTGGTGTTGAGCTCATCAGTGTCCAGCAACCTCACCCACAATGTGTGTCTCTGACCTACTCAGAGCTGTCCACATCAGAAAACTGGAGCATAAGACAGTCTGTCTCCAAATGCTGTTGTCTTGGAGGTATTCCCAGGCTTCACTCTCTGTAGCCACCCAAAGGGAAAGCCTGCCAGGAAGGCGGGGAGGAGGCATCTGTCCTGATTATTGAGTCACTGGGTAGCTATCAGTGGGCATCCCTGGTTCTTCATGTGACTGTCTGCACATTGCATGGGATCTCCACGTGGATGGGCTGGTTAGTGATCAAGACTCCCAAGAAGATTGTGTCTAAATCCCTGATTATTTCATATCAAAGCAAAAGGTATCAAGACATAACCAGGAAAGTTTGTTAAAGGCGAAATCACTGTTTCATAACAGCTGTTGAGGGCATAAGAAAGCCAAAATAGTTGATAAATCTCATGGTGATTCTGTACAAGCAAAGATCTTTACTGTCCTCTTAATGAAGTGTAATGCAAGTAGCTAACATGTTTAGAATGTGCCATTTTCTGATAGCCTAACATGAATTAATGAATTTAAAGTAAATTAATTCATTTTAAGTCCCAGTAAAGCCCAAGTTTGGGACGATTATTAATATTATTCTGTTGTTTTGAGGTGGAGAGTTCTGTAGATACCTGTCAAGTCTGCTTGATTCAGAGTTGAGTTCAGGTCCTGAATATCTTTGTTAATTTTCTATCTCAATGATCTGACTAATATTGTCAGTGGGGTGTTAAAGTCTCCCACTATTGTTGTGTGGGAGTCTAAGTCTCTTTGATGATTTCTAAGAACTTGCTTTATGAATCTGGGTGCCCCTGTATTGGGTGCATATATATATCTAGGGTAATTAGCTCTTGTTGAATTGAACCCTTTACCATTAGGTAATGCCCTTCTTTGTCTTTTTTGATCTTTGTTGGTTTAAAGTCTCTTTTGTCAGAAACTAGGTTTTGTTTTATCTTCCCATTATGAAAAAGGGACTGAGGTTCTTCGAGGGCTAAATGGCCTACTGACATTCCCCAGTTTAAAAAAAATGGCAGAAGAAGGACAAGAGCCCATCTCTATAGCTAGAGCACCAAACCCCCATATCACACTGCTTATCACCAGTGTAGTAGAATCGCTGGTTATTCCTATTAAACTGAGTCCAATTCTAGAAAAAAAATCTGTTACTTGTGATTGTTTATTGAGTTTTAAAGGAAATATAACTAATGTCATTTATTAAAAGCAATTTTTAGTGTTGGATTTAATTTCAGCAGCATTTTAGCAAATGCTCATTTTTATATGACCTCATCTTATGTTTATGGATCATTTGCTTTGCTTTGCCTTTGATGTTTATATTTGAAGTGCTACCAAATTGATTTGTTTACTTGTTTGTGTGTTGGTATTTCCTTCCTTCCGCTGACAGCATAAGCCCTGTAAAAGAAGTGCCCAGCAATAGTAGGAATTTTAAAAATATTTGTAGAATGATTAAATGAATGAATGAATGAAGTTAAAAAGTTAATTGTTTATTTAGCTTATAGTGGCCTGGTATCTTGATAAACATTGTCTTAAATAGAGAACTACTGTTAATAACTCAATTCTTTTAGAAAGATGAGACAAATGAATTATTTAAAATCCTTGCAGATCTATGATTTTGTAAAATGAAATGTACTTAATGACTCATATTCTTAATATAAGTGTGTGGTTAATGATTCATATTTTTAACACAAGTATGTACTTATTTATTTTTAATTGATATAAAATGAAATGATCACTGAAGAGTTGTGTTTAAAAATAAAGTTTTCCCTACAATTCCCAACAGCTTTAATAAGCAGCCTCATGCTTGTTTGTTTTTTCCTCCAGACTTTGTATATATGATTTCCTCTCCCTATAATGCTCAATGTGTTCCCCTTCACTGTATTAGCTCCTTTTTATCCATTAGATATTAGCTTCCACATCTTTTCCTCCAGGAAACATTTCTAGGCGCTTCAAGTTGGGCCAAGTGTGCATTCTCTGCTACCTCTCTGGCTGCCTTCACAATGCACTGTAGCTTATTGGTCTTACTGGATGGTTTCCCCAAACTCACATTGTTCTTAATGTTAAGACTCTCTTTAGCACCTAGTACAGGAGCTGACAGAGAAAACCACAAATATTGAGTGAGTTGAGTGAATAAATGAATGAGCATCAATGACTAAGAAAGTGGGCATGCTGTAAGAATTATTCTCAAGTAACAGTAAATGAGTTTGTAAAACAGAATAGGAGCCCCAGGCAGGAATCAGAGGGACACATTTAGACTGCCCTGCATAACTCAAATTGTCATAATGGTTTCTGGCTTTTCAAAAGTTGGGCATTGATGTATCAGCTCATGCCAGGTGATTTCCAGACTTCTATGCCAATTCCTGAAGCAAGGAGAATGAACATAAAACCAGGGAAAATGAATAAGAAACACTTGGTGAGGAAACAACAGCTGCAGGAAGGGCACAGTGAGCCAAATGCAAGGACAGTTTCCCAGGTGGGTGGAGAAACCCATGAGACATTGGAAACTGTAAGAGCAGCAAGCAAGAGAAACTGCAGAACCCAAGAGAAACTACACAGTACACCAACAGCAACTGAAGTGAAGGACACCACAGGGTAGTGACACCATAAGGATAAAGGAATAGTGGAGGAGGGCAAGAAAGTATTGTTAAAAGTAAAACTTCGGCTGAATTAAATTCAAAGGACTTTAATTGAGCAATGAAGGATTCAAAAATCAGGCAGACCCCAGAATCACAGCAGATTCAGAGAGACTCCAAGAGTGCCTCATGGTCAGAACAAATTTATAGACAAAGAAAGTAAAGTGAGGTACAGAAATCGGAAGTGAGGTACAGAAACAGCTGCATTGGTTATAGCTCGGGTTTGCCTTATTTGAACGCAGTTTGAACACTCAGCAGTGTATGACTGGTTGAAATACGGCTGCTGGGATTGACCAAGACTCCGAGATTAAAGTAATGTTACAAGCGTATACTCCTAAATTAGGTTTTCAGTCTTGTCTACCTATTAAATTAGGTTGCAGTTCATCCACAAGGACTCAAATATAGAAGTACGGATGCTTCTCAGTCTATACTTAGTTTGCTGTAACAGTATGACTAGTATTATGTACAGAGGGCAATACAGCTCTAAGAGAAACAGTTATAATTGAGCTCTGTTCTGCTGCAGACAATAGAAGTTTCCTCTGACACATACTTGGTAACGCTGTTGCCCTTCACTTGCCTTTGTGCATACCTAAGACATCTTCCAGGACTTTTGATTCTCTTGATAATGAGTCAGCATGATGATAGGCCAGGGTCTTGTAAGGAGAGCTCACTTTTTGGAATGGATCTTCCTCTAACTTTGTTATTCTCAGCTCAGATTTCATCCTGCCTGAGCCCTTATGGTAGGAACAGTAGGCGGCTACCTAACAATGTCTGAGACCCTGAACATTCTGCCTTTCTCCTCAACACACAGTTCTTCAATGCTACCCTGATAGCTGTTTTCTTTAAGGACTTAGGTGAAGCTGCAGGCTGTCTCATCAAATGAATGTGTCATTAGCTCTGACAGCATATTGTAGAGTACTTCTCAAATGGTAATGATCATTATTGGGGTAGATAAAATACATATTTAAAAATTACAGTACAAAAAATTTATGTTATAAGTGCCTTGAATTGTCAGAGAAAGAAAAAATAATTTATACTTGGAGTGATTAAACAAAAACTCCAAGGGGATTAGATGAAAATTATTTTGTTTCTGTCCAATAAGCTACTCCTTGAGCAATCTAGCATTTATCATAAATTCTGTTGGTGAATCTGCTATCTCAGTGACTAGCTCGATTTGAAAGAAAAAGATAGTTTCTATTTTTAAGCAGAAAAATATGAGTTACTCATCTAAATATTAATAGAAAGATGTTTAATCAGTTCGTAGTCTCTTTCTATTATGCAATACAGATTAGAAATAATTTCAAAAACAATGTGGAAGGATGTAGTGTGCCATGCTAAGGTGAAATGGTTACCCAGAAGACATCTCTTATTTGGGTTTCCTTCTCTGTATATAGGCTTATGTGAGCTTAAATTTTTTCCTGTATACTTTTCTTTAAAGCCCATCAGAGTATAAGAAAAAGTGAATGTCTATTAGCCATAATAATGAGTGAATGAATGGTTTCCTGTATGTGTTCTGTTGTAGGTCCATTAAATGAAAGCACTGAAACAAATTAGGGTTTTACTTAATGTGTATATTAATTGGCTCAAGCCTATTAACATACGAAAAGTTAATTAGCAAGTCAGGACTTGTAGTAATGTCTTAAAGGTGGTTGTAAAACTTTTGTAAAAGAGTTTTTCCCCAAACCATTCTACTTCTCTAACTTGGAAAGTTTATGTAATTATGAAATCTGATCCTAAAGGATTTAGCAAAACCAGTGGTCTTTCTTACTAAATTTCTTAGCCCAGCACCTAGCCTCCAACATTTTTATAATGGTGTTTCTCCTTCATGGAGCTTCAAAAGTCATTATAAGAAATTCTACTCCTTTGTTCTTCCCTTTTTAATAATTAAAAAAATCATCTGGCTGGGTTTGGTGGCTCAAGCCTGTAATCCCAGCACTTTGGGAGGCCGAGGAGGGCGGATCACAAGGTCAGGAGATCAAAACCATTCTGGCTAACACCATGACACCCCGTCTCTACTAAAAACACAAAAAATTAACTGGGTGTGGTGGTGGGTGCCTGTAGTCCCACCTACTTGGGAGGCTGAAGCAGGAGAATGGCGTGAACCCGGGAGATGGAGCTTGCAGTGAGCCAAGATTGCACCACTGCACTCCAGCCTGGGTGACAGAGCAAGACGCCATGTCCAAAAAAAAAAAAAAAAAAAAAAATCATCTATGGGATATTTTACTTCCATAGTACACTTAAGTTTTTCTTGCTTCAATCAATTAAAATATACATTTGTTAAAAACCTTTATTTGCAGAGTGATTGTCCAAGGTGCCCTTTAGGATGAATCACTAGAGCTTAAAGGTGATTTGTTACAATACTAAATCTAACAAGCAACTGATTTGTAATTTTCTAAAGATATTACGGGGTGAAGAATCAAAATGGACAGCATCTAGAAATCTGTCAAAATCTAGATGCTTTCTTATTAAACTACTTCCTTCATGTTAATATTGAGAAGTTAGCTTAACTTCAAAAGATTTCATCTTATGATACTCTATTGTTATTCGTTTGATAAATTTCAAGTATACAGAAAAGTATAGAGCAAATATCCCAAATACCTGTGTGTCTTTTGCCAATTTCATTCTCTCCTGTCTTCTACATTGCAGCATTTGGTGTTTATTTTTTCCAATAATTTCTTAGTGTTTCACTCTATAGTTATAGACTCATAAACAATATGGTATTGTTTTGCATATTTAAGCTTTATTTAAATATTAGTACATAAAATTTAAATATGTGCAGTATGACACCATTATTGCTTTTTCTGCTGAACGTAATGTTTTTGATATTTATCCATATTGATGTATGTAGCGCTAGTTCATTTACTTTAACTTCTATGTTGTATTCTATATAGAAGAATGAACATTTATGTTGTTTCTAATTTTTATTCTTATAAACTCTTGCCATTTTATGGATATCATCTTGTACACATGCTACAAGAATTTCTGTAAGCTTATCGGCATGAAATTGCTAAATCATAGCATTTGTGCAGATCTTCAACTTCACTAAGTCTGGAGTTTTCAGTTTGCACTTATCCCTGCAGGACATAGACTGTATATTGCACTAATATCAATCTGTACTTTCTCACTATTTTTTTTTTATCTTTTGAGTGTGAAGTGATATCCAGTTGTTGGCTTAATTTGCATTTGAATGATCAGTGTGAGCTTGAGCATTTTTGCTTATTTGCTTTATGTATTTTTTAAAAAATATTAAAGGTAATACTGGCCTCCTAAGTAAATTTGGAAGTATTCCCCCCGCTCAAATTTTTCAAAGTTTGAGAAGAATTGATATTCGTTCACATTTAAATGTTCTGTAGAATTCAGCCCTGATGCCATCTGGTGCTGTGCTTTTCTTTGATGTAAAGTTCTAAATTACTTATTCAATCCCCTTATTCACTATTGGTCTTTTCAGGCTTTCTATCTCTTCCTAATTTAGTCTCAGTAGGTTGTATGTTTCTAGGAATTTATTGTTTTAGTTTAAGTCATCCAGTTTGTTGGAGTATAATTCTTTATAGCAGTCTCTTGTGATTCTGTTTCTTTCTTTCTTTCTTTCTTTCTTTCTTTCTTTCTTTCTTTCTTTCTTTCTTTCTTTCTTTTTTTTTTTTTTTTTTTTTTTTTTGAGGTACCTCGCTCTGTCACCCAGGCTGGAGCTCAGTGGTGTGATTTTGGCTCACCACAACCTCTACCTCCAGGGTTCAAGCAATTCTTATGGCTCAACCTCCTGAGTAGTTGGGATTACAGGCACGCACCACCATAGTTGACTAATTTTTGTGTTTTCAGTAGAGACGGGGTTTCACCATGTTGGCCGGGCTGGTCTCGAACTCCTGACCTCAAGTGATCAGCTGCTTCCGCCTCCCGAAGTGCTGGGATTAAAGGCCTGAGCCACCACACCCAGCCGCTTCTTTCTATTTCTGTGGTATGATTTAATGTCTCCTTTTTCATGTCTGAGCCTTCTTTTTTTTTCTAGTTAACCTCACTAAAGTATTGTCAATTGTCAATTTCATTTTTATTTTCAAAAAACAGCTCCAGTTCATTGATCTTTTCTATTTTTCTCTAGTTTTTCTTTTTCTCTGCTGTGATCTTTATTTTTTCTTTCCTTATACCAACTTTGGTTGGTTGGTTGAGATCTTTCTTCTTTTTTAATGTAGGCATTTATAGCTACAAACTGCTCTCTTTGAACTGCTTCTGTTGTAGCCTGTAAGTTTTGGTGTGTAATATTTCTGCTTTTGTTTGACTCAAGATATTTTTTGATTTTCCTTTCGATTTCTTTTTTGACTCGAGTTATTTAGGAGCATGTTGTTTCATTTCCGCATATTTGTGAATTTTTCAGATTTCCTCCTGTTATTGATTCTCATTTTGATAGCATTGGAGTCAGAAAAGATACTTGATATTATTTCAGTCTTCTTAAATTTGTTAAGACATGTTTTATATCCTAACATATGATTTATCCTGGAGAATATTTCAAGTGTGCTTCAGAACAATGTGTATTCTGCTGCTATTGAATGGAATGTTCTGTGTGTATCTGTTAGCATTGCCATAATAACAAATAATGCTAGCTTACCACCCTCATACCAAAGCCAGACAAAAAAGTATAAGAAAAAAAAAAAAAATAGGCTGATGTCCCTGATGAACATAGATGCCAAAATTCTCAACAAAATACTAGCAAACCAAATTCAAAAGCACATTAAAAACACCATACATCATAATCAAATGTGATTTATTTTGGGGATGCAAGGATGGTTCGATATGTGCAAATCAACAAAGAGTATTCATTACATTAATAGAACAAAGTACAAAAACCAAATAAACATATCAATAGATGCAGAAAAATGTTATAACAAAATTCAACATTTATTTATGATAAAAACTCTCAACAAATTAGATATGATTTAATATGTAAGAACTGCACTTTAACACAATAAAGGTGCAATCTTATATGTGATAAGCCTACAGCTAATATTTATGCTCAATGGTGAAAAACTGAAAGTTTTCTTTTTAAGATTGTGCATGAAGCAAGGATACCCCCTCTCAACACTAGTATTTGGTATAATAACTGGAAGTCCTAATCAGAGCAATTAGACAAGAGAAAGAAATAAAAGAGCTCCAAATTGGAAGGAAAGAAGTCAAATTGTCCCTGTTTGCAAATGGCACAATCTTATATATTGAAAACCCTACATACTCCATAAAAAAATACCAACTTTGAGAACTAGTAAATGAATTCAGTAAAGTTATAGGGTATGAAGTCAGCATACAAAAGTCAGTAGTGTCTCTATACACTAATGAGGAACTATCAGAAGAAGAAATTAAGAAAACAATCCCATTAAAAACAACTACAAAAAATAAAATCCTTAAGAATAAATTTAACCAAGGAGGTAAAAGACCTGTACACTGAAAGCTCAGTAACACTATGAAAGAACTTGATGACATAAATAAATGGAAAGATATCTTATGTCCATACATTGGAAGAATTGATATTTTTAAAATGTTCATATGCCCTAAGGAGATCTACAAATTCACTATAATTATTATCAAAATCCCAATCATATTCTGTACATAAATAGAGAGAACACTCCTAAAATTCATATGGAGCCACAAAATACCCAAAAGACAAAAAGAACAAAGTTTGAAATATCACCGTACTTGATCTCAAAATCTACTATGAAGCTGTAGTAATCCAAAAAGATTGGTACTTCACAATAACATATACAAGAGTAGACAGAATAGAAGGCCAAGAAATAAATTCATGCATTTACAGTCAACTGATTTTTGACAAATGTGTTAAGAATACACACAGAAAGGATTGTATTTTTAATAAATGGTATTGGAACCTCTCGATATCCACATGCACGTGAAAGTTGTCAGAGGCAAAATGAAGGCACTGGTGTTAAAAAACACCACAAATACAGCTGGGGAAGGGCATGAAGTGGGGCTTCTCAGGAACAAATGCCTGATAACAAGAACTGTCATAAAAGATTCTGAAAAAACACGTTGTGCAAAAGCCATCGCAACCTTACACACACACACACACACACACACACACACACACACACACACATAAGTCTTGTGGACATCTGCCTGTCGTCTAGTTATCCAAACTCAGATTGGTGTCATATTTGTTATTAATCCTTGTAGTCAAGGACAATTATCTCAAAACTATTATTTAATTTTTCTCATTTTTTCTTTAAAAACTTTTTCTTGTTTTTTTTTTTTTTTTTTTTTTAACTTCCCTGAATACACATGTGGTTTACTATGGCATATGTATTCCCATTGCAATGGCTATTCTAGGAAGAATATTATTTTCTTTTAGAGAGTCTCCCTTGCAGTTTGTTATTTATTGACAAAATGATGTCAGAAGTTAAACCAAAGTGAGCTCACCTAGGTTGAATAGGTGGCTCCTGGAATCATGTAAGGTAGCAATTGAGCCCTTTGCACTCTTCATTTCGATGAGTCACCTTTTCTCTGCTGGTAAATCTCCTCTCAGATTGTTGGACTCCCTCCTTTGGTGAGTTCTTTTTAACTTTTTTCAATATCTGATTTGGCTATAAATAAGGCTGCCCTAAATAAAGGACCTTGTATCCCTCTTAAGACTACAAAAGTTTTGTCTGTTGTTATTTTTGTGGCAATCCCTTTCTGGTATAAAGACAAATGTCCTTCTGATTGAGTACTCTAGTTTTACAGAATTTACATTCTGTCTATGAGGTATGTCTTTTTTGGTGAATTCACTTTTGATTCTGCATAACTGGTTTAATTTTTTTTTTTTTTGGTCTGCATACCTGGCTACAATGTTTGTGAGTATTCTGATTTTGTTTTCATTTTGGTTATGCATGTCTGTAAATGATTTGACTCCTTTTTCCCCGCTTGTTTCTGAACATTTCCAAGAGCAAAAATAAACATTCTAAATGGTGGATATGGAATGGCCAACAGAGCAGTCACACTACTATCTACAATACCCACTGAAACTATTGACATTCCCTGAGAGAATTTATAGGAATGTCTTTGCTCTTGAGAGAATAATAAGAAATGGAATGGGATTCTTAAATATTAAGGCATGCTGAAACTTTCTGTGACTCCTGATGGCTACACAGACTTTCCTCATGCATGTTTTCAAATCCGTAACCATCACGGGGATTATTTGAACTCCCCAAGTCTTGTTGTTGTTGTTGCTTTTTTTCTCTTTAGAGATAATTTAGAAAATTGTAAGTATACGGTTAACAGAGCCTTCCAGATTCTGTCTATCTCACTATTTCTTTGCTTGCCTACTTTGAATCTGCTGACTTTTCTGCTGGTGTTGAGATAAACTTACTTCTTATGGCATTCCAGCCAAGATAGGAAAAAAAAAAAGTCTTAAAGAACTTTCAAATTAATGCTTTACAAATTACAGTAGTTCCATGGCAACCAACACCTAGATTTCTTTTTGAGATGTTAATTTTGGTTTGCCTAACAATTTCTTAGTGTGATGAAGCAGTTAGTTGAAGAGTTGATATTTTAAAATAAAAGAGCTACATACATGTTTGTAAAAGTTACCTAATCAACTGTGTCAAAATCTTGAACTCAGAGAAATAGTATAAGGTATCTCTGTCAGTATTAAAATTGCTGTATCTGTCACACAAGGTCCAGAAATTGCTGAAGAAAAAATAATAACTTAAAAAAATGTATAATGCCTTCGCGGCCACATTGACTGCAAAGCAGACCAACAAACAAATGAATAATCTGTTAGTAGTTCAAGGATGTTTGGACAGTTTGTTTTACTTATATGATTCAGCCAATCCTACCTGAAATGTAAACATTTAAAAATTTAACCCCTTAAACTCGTTTGAAGCTAAAAAAAAAAAAGGAGGGGGTAACAAAAGATGAAAAGCATTAAAAAATCAAACTGCTGTGGAAATGGCACACACACATATATATACATATCTATGCACACACACATACACACACACACGATCAAATATGTATTCCTCAAGTAATTTCTACTGAAGTGCCTTGACCATATTTATTTTCATAACTTGGCTTTTATAAAAGGAAAAATATCTTTTCACTGGTAATTGGCCTAGTATCTGTTCAATATTGTTAAGGATTTTTTACCAAGAATGAAACAACTAGCACTAACTATTGTATTACCATTGTAAAACATTATTATTAAATTTTTAAAATTGTAAAACATTATGTACATCTGAACTATGGGCAAGAATGCGGTGTTAGAAAATCATTTTCTATGACTGGACTTGGAGCAGACCCAGAAGAAAAGGGGCAGGAATTCTACGAAGTCCGGTCACCTTAGACGTGGAATTGCTTCTTTTGAAATTTAAAACCAAAGAGAGTAAATGCACCAATCAAGTCTGTTTATAAGCCTTCAGTTGCAAATGTGTTTCATTTTAAGACTGTCTGTAGTAAATCTTAAAGAACATTTTTAAACATAGGCACATAAACGTGGCATATTGTGTCATAGCATAACTTAACTTACCCTTCTGTTGCTTTATTTTATTAATGATTACTGGGTTGATGTCTTACCATATCATCTTATCCTCAAAGCCTGTCAAAATTATGCTCCTGTTTTCTGCTTAATACCCCTGCAAAGCCAAATTCAGACAACATATTTTGTTGTTGTTTTAAAGGCAGCCTGTTTTCTTATCTCTCTCTCTCCATCTTTTCACTTTCCTTAGTCTATCTTTTTGTAAACAAATTTTTTTTCTTAATCCTTTCAAGAACCATCTACATAGATTCTTTTTAGGTGTTTTTGGAATACAATGAAATTAGTTTTTACATGCATAGTATGAACTTTTTAAGCCTTCTTGATTAAAAGACTTAGTTCCATTGTAAAAATTGTGATTCTACTTCAGTTACTGTTTCTTCCTCAGAGACAATCCACTGATTACCTGTTTTCTACCCTTCAGACTTATGGTCCCCTTGTTTCACTGTCTTTAGCTTTTCTACTGAATTCTGGGAGAACTTTCCCCGTATCAAGTTCCTTGATTTTATGTTCTGCAATATAAATTCTGCAATGTAAATTTTTGCCTTTCAATATGGATTTTAATTCTGAGTTTCTGTTTTGTAATAATTTCATTTAATAAACTTGAATTCATTCTTTATTTCACATATCTCCATTATTTAATACACTTTAACATAATTATTTAATACACTAATAAATAATTTGTACTTAATACACCTTAAGTCATTATTTCACATACCCACATTTTATTGTATGTTGCTGTTTTTAGTTTCAGACTATTCTGCTTTCTGTGAACAGCGAGAATGCTAAGAAAGTTTCTAAAACTTTCTTTCAATTCCCATGGTAAATTATTTTCAGTGTTCAGCCCCGCCTTTATTTCTTTTTTTTTTTTTTTGTATTTTTTATTATTATTATTATACTTGAACTTCTAGGGTACATGTGTACAACATGCAGGTTTGTTACGTATGTATACATATGCCATGTTGGTGTGCTGCACCCGTTAACTCGTCATTTACATTAGGTATATCTCCTAATGCTATCCCTCCCCTCTCCCCCTACCCTATGACAGGCCCCAGTGCGTGATGTTCCCCTTCCTATGTCCAAGTGTTCTCATTGTTCAATTCCCACCTATGAGTGAGAACATGCGGTGTTTGGTTTTTAGAGACAAGGCTCCATTTACCTTCTTTGCCAAAGGATTATCAAAATGCCATTCCTTTTCTGTTTTGCTTTTTTTCTATTTTCTATATTTGATGATAGAAACCTGTATCAGAGATATATCTTAGTTCTCATTTAAACAATCAAAACATAGTGGTTTTAATTCTGATTAGATATTGTGAGACAGAGAAAGCCAAACATATTAACTTGGAGATCTGTCAGATTTTAACAAAGTATTTATAAAGACTGCAGATAAACATGAATCTTTTGCCTTTCTGTATAGAGCATTTACTTAAAAAAAGAAAAAAAAGTTGTTTTAGGTCACACACACATATATTCTTTAAGTAATATTTAGTGTTTAGGTATATACTGAAGATTATTAATCTTCAGTCTTATTTCTCTAAAAAGACTTAAAATGTCATAAATAGATGCGACTTGTTTTCTCTTAATTTTGTAAGATGAGTAGAAAGTTAGGTCATTATTTTCTCTGAATTTTGGTACTGATATCTTTCCTTTTCATGTTTCTAAGAAAATATATGGTATTCTTCTTGAATGAGGAGAAAACTGTCAGCTAAGTGAATACCTTTAGACATTTATCCATTTATCTGGTTGTGGAGATTCACATCATATATTTTGTGTCATAATTAAGTAGTTGAAACAATAGATGTTATTTAACTATGGGTATACTTCCTTATAGTTTTGATAACTATAATTTAAATTTTATATACTTGTTTATATGCCAGATTCATTCTAAAATTGTATTTCAATTCATTTTTATTTTGTTTCCTTGTTGTTTTATGAAGATAGCAACCAATTAAATCTCATAAAATCAAAACTTTATAAAGTATTTACAAAAGAAAACACACATAGAGGCACAGATAGACCACTTTTTAGAATAGTCTCCATCAAGTATGAAGTATAGTTCATATTTTATTAAATTCAATTTACATAAAGACATTTTTAAAGCAGTAGCTAGGGTTACTTTGATCATGGCACAAAGACAAAATTTTCAGTAGTGGGGGACTCTGAAAGGAAATCTAGTTCCATCTCTTCTCTGTGAAAGGAGCAAGTCCCACATGCTTGCCTAGACATAAAGGCAAAAACAAACATATTTTCATTTAACAGGGCCTGATTTTCTTAAAATTGTGTAATAATAGGTTCAAACATGTTCCATTATTAGAAACATGTGCACTTATTTGAAGAAATACAACTTTTAAATGTGGAAGTGATGGTAACATTTGAAAGAAGTATGTACCTTCAAGTTTGCAATAATAGGAGAATGCCATAAAAACAATTATCAGAAGGTTTTTTTAAAATCTAGAGTAAAGATAAATATAATCCACATGCCAGAAGCTCTAAAAGGAAACATAGGTTAACTGTGATCTACAAATGGAAAGTTTGAACACATAATTGTAAATGAAGGAAAAAAGGACACATAAAAATGTGTTTCGTAACTCAAATGTTCTTCAATTTTGGAATAGATAGAGAATGATACGTCTACACAACGAAATACTATTCATCAAAATACAGGAATGAACTTCTGATATTGAGAGCAAAATGGATGCATCTCAAAGGCATGTGCTAAGTAACAGAAGCCAGACCCAAAAGACAACATAGTATATGATTCCTTTTATATGCTACTCTGGAAAGTCAAAACTATAGGAAAAGTGCTTGTCAGGAATAAATGAGGAGGGACTGACTGCAAAGGAGCACAGAGGAATTTGGGAAATTAATGGAAATGTTCCTTATCTTGATTGTGGTAGAGGTAATTGGACTGTATGCATTTATTTCAACTTGCAAAACTATCCACTAAAATGAGTGAATTTTACTGTTATGTTAATTATGTCTTAATTTTTTAATGGAAAATATATGTCTTCAAAGGGAATTCAAAATAACAAAAAGACAGTACAAAAATGAAGAGTATACTAATACGTTATATTTGTAATCTAGGTGTAAAAACAAACATTGAGTTAAGAGTGTTTATATGTGTGCCTGTGAGTAATCATTTCAACAATTGTTCCTAATAAATTAGATTGAGGAATATTGAGTAAATACTGGGACTTAAATTTCCTTCTACTTTTAGTTCATCTAAACCCTAGAAAGATAAATTTATGGGACCTAAAATATAGTTGTATGAAAAATATGAGAAACTGGGAGCAGACTGCTCATACGAGGCTTCCATGAGGGAAAGCTGATTGAGTATTGATAGGATTTGGTTTTGATATGAACCAGTCAGGACATTCTCGTGGAATTTCTGATAAGTGAAAATATAGGCTCTACCTCTCAGAAACTGCTAAACTAAAGTTGAATTCTCATCTATGCTGTAGTGCCGCCAATGTTTGTCTCCAAAGTATTTGCCTTCCCAAAGTGGTTTAGCTGCAATTTAATTTGAGTGCAAATGAAAAATTTTAGATGATTATGTACAACTCATGGTGGTATACTGCTCTTTATTTATCCCTGAGGAACTGTTGGAACCTATTAGACTTAAGAAATTACTGCTATAGTTTTCAGCACCAGAAAAAATACTATGTCTTCTAAAATTGAAAGGGAGAATTTATGTGTTTTCTTTCTTCGACTCTCGTTTTTGTGCATGTATTATTTTTTCTCACAAATCTTTCAATAAACAGGCAAAAAAAATGTATCTTTATGTAAGTTTCAAGTGACTATTGAGATTCTAAGTACTTAAATATTTTGTTAGTGATGTGTGACTTAAAAGTCCCCTTGAATGTAAGTCCACCAAATAATTCCAGAGACTGGCTAAACTGTAGTAGAGTATTTCATATAATTTTTATCTTTACTTAGATTATTTACCTTCACTTTATTTACAGTTAAGAAAATCAAAATAGCAGAAAAGCTGATACAGAATACAAAGCTAACCATGACCTCTTGCTTTATCTCTGCCTTTATTTCTTTCACATTTTGTTTTTAAAAAAACCACTTAACAGTCCCTTCTCTCTCTTTTTGCAGGCATTTTAAAAAATTATATTTTCTATTGTTGGTTTTCCTTTAGAAAAGAAAGAACATTCTTACACCTACCAGTAGGACAAGGAAATTCTGCAAAACAACTTTGCAAAACATTTTTAACAATTGCTGAATTTGTATCTTTCCTTTGACTCAGGATGTCTACTTCTAGAAAATTAACTAGAGAAAATAGTCTTGGGTTATTCAAAAATATCACCAGAAAGAGAGGCATTATGAAGCTATTCAAGGTAGTTAAGTGCCAGGATCTGTATAAAGTGCTACATTTCATCCCAAATATTATCCCTTTTTGGTTCGGATAAATAGAGGTTACTCTAAAGGACTGCCAAATTTTAGACACATTTCTTAAAATAAAAAACATTTTATGTTGATAGCTCTACCATCAAATGAATAAAATATGTGTTTTAAAGTCTTCCTGGCCAGGTTTACTTTTAAGATTTCAAGATTTCTAGGCTGAAATTCTACTAACTTTATTCAAAATAGCTGTGTGATTTCATAATTGTTAAGAGAGTTCTTAGAGAAAATATGAGAAATCTTGGCTGTCTACCAATATTTTCGGATCCCTTTATTCTCACCGAGAGAGGAGAGATTATACTGATCTGTTTTGCTCTTATGCCTTATTTATACTCTGCCAGTTTGGAAATTTAGAACCCTTCCAAACCAAGGTTTTTTGGAGATGTTATTTCAGATTTACAGTTTAGGTCCCATGAAGGACCTTTATAGTTGAAATAATGGATCATTTGATGTAAGGTTGCAAGGCAAGCAAAGCAAGTCAAACACTTAAACGAAGATTACAGTTACACATCTATTGCACTGAAGAAAATGAGTTGCCATTAATTGCAACAGTCCATCAACAAATGTACTTTCTTATCACAAAGGTGTGCACTGTCACTTCAATAAGCTGTAGACTGAATCCCAATACCCTCTGTAGAAATTACACTTCTTGGCCAGGCGCAGTGGCCTGTGTCTGTAATCCTAGCACTTTGGGTGGCTGAAGCAGGCTGAGCTCAGGAGTTTGAGACCAACCTAGGCAACATGGTGAAACCCCGTCTCTACTAAAATACAAAAAATCAGCCTGGCGTGGTAGCGGGCGCCTGTAGTCCTAGCAACTTGGGAGGCTGAGGCAGAAGAATCACTTGAACCTGGGAGGCAGAGGTTGCAGTGAGCCAAGATTGCACCACTGCACTCCAGCCTGGGTGACAGAGCAAGACTCCATCTCCAAAAAAAAAAAAAGAAAAGAAAAAGAAAGAAATTATATTTCTTGACTTCGAAAAGACAATTAAAATACAGTTCTCAAAATGAGAAGGGTTTGTGGCCATCTCTGGAGTTAAGTCATGTTTAGCTAGTGCTATTCACTCAAAATTCCATTTAAGGTATTTTCATTACTAGACTTAGTAGACTTCTGCAAAGACTAAGAATATTCATAAGTACTGGCAATTGCAGCCTAACTCTAGTTAGCATAAATTGGCAAATGAAGTTCAAATTATGTGTTGGCTTCTGCAGGAGTGATGCAGTACATCAGTTTCGTGAGAATTCAGGAGTCCAGGCTAAGGAAGATGGTTTGTCAGCTTTAATCAAAATAAGAAGCATTTTCCCTCCTAAGAAGGTTGCTTCTAGGTTTCAACTGTGAGTGCGAACCATGAAATGAGAGCTTCTTGGTGGCAAATTGCACATTGACACAGTCAGTTTTCATGGTTTACTTAATAGCTTCACATTGTTTAACTGTTAAAGGAAATCTTGGCAAATTAAACAGTTCTAGCAGGGTTAGGGGAGGACTGAAGGACTGAAGTAAATCTGGCAAAGCCCAAATCAGTAGAAATTCAAACAAATGTGTGTTAAAATTGGCTATGTTAACTAAACATTAGTCTGTAATGTTATAGCATATTGTCTACCTAGTCCATTTATTTGGAACAAAGTGGATCTTTTGAACATATGATATTGAACTTGGGAAAAGATAACCACAACTAAATCCCATATGCACATAAAAAAAGCTGCACAATTTTGTGGCAACATTTGCACAATTTTTGCTTCTTTCTTTGTGTGTTGTTAATCTTTAATTATTTTATTTTCAAGACTTCTTATGTGTGTAAATGCTCTGTTCCCCTACACCAAATTAAATAATCCACACTACTTTAATGAAGATGCATTATTTGAAACAAATTGATTATTCTCCATATTGAATTCAAAGTCAACCTTATACATTTTGAATTAACCAGATCAGCTTTTTTACTCACCAGCTGCTGGATCATAAGCATGCCATCTAAACTCAGAGATTTGAATCAGTCACCTATTAAATGGGACCGATGTCATCAGGCCTATGTTCTTCACATAGTGTGAAGATCAATTGTATAAGGTCCATGAACACTATGAAGTACAATTCAAATGCTGTGTATCAATATTGATAAGCACTGCAGGTTTTTCCTTTGAAAACATATTTGAAACCCACTGATAGCACACCCTGGAAATGAGTAAATCTGAACCACAGGCCATGACAATCATTCAAGGTGGTGTGCTGGAGGGAGAGCTCAGACCTGAGAGTCAGACAGATCTGATTTAGACGTAGTTTAGGCTACTTAGTATCCATGAGCCCACATTTTATATATTTAGCCATTCTGAACTTCAATTGATTTTTTGATTCATAAGAGTAAATACTAGTATTATATTTAGGACTGTCAAATGTTAATTCTACTATCTAAATTACCAATCAGAGAGACAGAAGATGACATTTCATAAGACGTATACGTATGCTCAGAACACACCCTACTACCTGGACAGATTGTACGGGATAAAAGAAAACCAGTTACAGAAAGAGTCTTTAATGATATTAAAATGCTTAATTTACATGTACTCCTAAAATTCTAATTGAATATATGTTTAACAAGAAATTCTCAGGATTCGTTTTTGACAAAACTTCAGTCCACAGACTTTGAGGCTGCTGTTCTGAGTCATTTGTTTGCAGCAGTTTCAACCTGTTCTTTCCTTTATATTGTACTTGCTCTTGTTCACTTAAGGAGTTCTTACTTGGAGTTCTTACTTTCTGTCAGGCACTATGTTAGGTGCTGGGAAGACAAAGAGAAGAAGAGACACAGTCTCTCTCCTAATGATGCTCATATGCAGTCACTAATGAAAATTGTTCCAACAAAATGTAAAATGTTGAACTGCAATTGGTATTAGGAGTGAGGAGCACTATGCTGGGCTATGAGAACTTTCCTACCCCAAAGAGTTCCCCCAGACACAGGGAGCTTCTCTGACTTTATTCCTGAATGTATGTGCTTTATGTTTGCAGATCCTTCATGCATGGGAAACACTGTGGTGTATGAATGGGATTTTAATGACTAACACCTAATATGGAATTTAAAAAATATTACTCTCTGCAGAAAGACTTTCCCTGATGAACTAAATGCTTTAGCTTCTTTCCTTGTCTTAATCCTGAACTTAACTCTTTTCATGAAATGGGCCCAGGCCTTACTTGTACATCTCCATCTATTCTGACACCAGCTTATCATCTAAATGCTGTCTCTAGTCTGCTAGTGTTTTCAAGAACTAAAATTCTCACCTTTAATAAACAGATTTTCTGTGATAGGGACTCCCAAGTGAGTCCTTCTTAGTCCACAGGTGCTTGCACCTGTCTGGGACCACTCTGTATCTTGGCCTGTCTACCTTGCTCTCTGTGACATAGTACCATTTTCTCTAGGTACTTATCTCAGTTCCAACTCAAGGTTCCTAATATAAAGCTGTAATAACTGTCTCTCAATCTTCTATATCCAAATGTCCAGCCTAGGGATCATATCACGGGGATTAAAAATGCAAATATGTTTACACTCTATTGTTTAGGTAAATCAGAGTTGTTTAGGCCATTGTAGGATAATTTGGTAAATATAAAAAAAATTTCTCTAGATATTGGTAAATTTACATATAATCATATTCTCTTATCTAGAATTAATCCTCTGTGGAAGATAATTAAGTCACAACAGATACTTTTATACTGACTTTATATATATATTTTGGTTTTTCTACATAAAACAAAAAATAACCCTGTAGGAAGACCTACATTGTATGCAGATAAAGCATTCTAAACGTTTTTCATGAAGTTCAAGAAGTTCAGTGAAAAAACTTTAGTACATAAACATTAAGTTTTGATGAGAAGGTTAATGTAATGGAAAATTAACAATAGACTAAAAGCACATTTTACTGCCTAATTCGCATTTAATTAGAACTGGGTTTTCATTTTTACTATGAAAAAAATGTTGATTGCTGAAAAATATGCCTCTTCTTTTAAAAAAAATTCTTCCCTCTTTGTTTCTTTGTATTTCCTATACACACAGAGAGATGCATAGTTTCATATACATAAACACAGCTTTTTCCTCTACTCTTTATTCTTTCTTCAAATATAACCTCCAAAATTCTCTTATTTATTAAGAGCTTATTTAGGCTCTTACAATGATTAAAGTCTTATTTTTCTTTTAAATGGTTTGACTCTCAGAACGATTTTGAGTGTAAGAGTAAAGGTGAGGTTTCAGTCGTTTTCAAGTATATGAATAGCATTAATGCACTAACACATTGTTATTGCCTTCATGGAGTAGAAAATACAAAATAATGGGCTTTAAGTGTAGCATGGTGATATGGTTTAGATTTCTGTCCCCAACCAAATTTCATCTTTAATTATAATCCCGTAATTCCCACAAGTTGTGGGAAGGACCTGGTGGGAGGTAATTAAAACATGGGGGTGGTTCCCCCCATGCTGTTCTCATGATACTGAGTGAGTTCTCATGAGATCTGATGGTTTTGTGAGTCTGGCATTTCCCCTGCTTGCACTCATTCTCCCTCCTGCCACCCTGTGGAGAGGTGCTTTCCACCATGATTGTAAGTTTCTTGAGGTCTTCCCAGCTGTGCAGAATATGAGTCAATTAAACCTCTTTTCTTTATAAATTACCCTGTTCTGGGTATTGCTTCATAGCAATGTGAGAATGGACTAATACAGCAAATTGATACCAGAGATGGGGTGTTGCTATAAAGATACTCAAAATGTGAAAGTGACTTTGGAACTGAGTAACAGGCAGCGGTTGAAACAGTTTACAGGGTTCAGAAGAAGACAGGAAAATGTAGAAAAGTTGGGAACATTTTAGAGACTTGTTGAATTTCTTTGACTAAAATGCTGATAGTGATATGAAAAATGAAGTCCAGGCTGAGGTGGTCTCAGACGGAGATGAGGAACTTGTTGGGAACTGGAGTAAAGGTCACTCTTGCTATGCAAAGAGACTGGCAGCATTTTGCCTCTGCCCTAGAGCTCTGTGGAACTTTGAACTCAAGAGAGATGATTTAGCACATCTGACAGAAGAAATTTCTAAGCAGCAAAGCATTCAAGAGGTGACACATCATAAAAGTTTGAAAAATTTTCAGCCTGACAATGCAGTAGAAAAGACACATTCAATTCAAGCCAGCTACAGAAATTTGCATAAGTAATAAGGAACCAAATGCTAATACCAAGAAAAGGGAAAAATGTTTCCAGAGCATGTCAGAGAGCTTTGCGGCATCACCTCCCATCACAGGCCTGGAGGCCTAGGAGGGAAAAATGATTTCCTGGGCCAGATCCAGGGCACCCCTGCTGTGTGCAGTCCTGGGACTTAGTGCCCTGTGTCCCAGCATAGGCTAAAACGGGCCAAGGTACAGCTCAGGCTATTGCTTCAGGGAGTACAAGCCCCAATCCTTGACAGCTTTCATGTGGTGTTGGTCCTGTGGGTTCACAGAAGACAAGAATTGAGGTTGGGGAACCGCCACCTAGATTTCAGAGGATGTATGGAAATGCGTGAATATCCAGGCAGAAGTCTGCTGCAGGGATGGAGCCCTCATGGAAAACCTCTGCTAGTGCAGTACAGATGGGAAATGTGGGTTCAGAGCCCCCACACAAAGTCCCCACCAGGGCACTACATAGTGGAACTCTGAGAAGAGGGCCATCGTCCTCCAGAGCCCAGAATGGTAGATCTACCAACAGTTTGCACTTTGTGCCTGGAAAATCCCCAGACACTTAATGCCAGCCTGTGAAAGCAACCTGGAGGGGGGCTGTACCACACAAAGACACAGGGGTGGAGCTGCCCAAGGCTGTGGAAATCTATCTCTTGCATCAGTGTGACAGGGATGTGAGACATGGAGTCAAAGGAGATAAGTTTGGAAATTTAAGGTTTAACGACTGCCCTGTTGGATTTTGGACTTACATGGGGCCTGTAGCCCCTTTGTTTTATGCAGTTTCTCCCATTTGTAGTGGGTGTATTTATCCAATACCTGTACCCCCACTGTATCTAGGAAGTAACTAACTTGCTTTTGATTTTACAGGCTCAGAGGCAGAAGGGACTTGCCTTGTCGCAGATGAGACTTTGGACTTGGACTTTTGAGTTAATACTAGAATGAGTTAAGACTTTTGGGGGACCGTGGAAAGGACATGATTTTGTTTTGAAATGTGAGGACATGAGATTTGGGAGGGGGCAGGGGTGGAATTATATGGTTTGGCTTAGTGTCCCCACTCAAATCTCATCTTGAATTGTAATTCCATAGTCCCCATGTGTTGTGGGAAGGACCCCATGAGAGGTAATTGAACCATGGGGGCATTTTCCACCATGCTGTTCTCATAAGAGTGAGTGAGTTCTCTCACGAGATCTGATGGTTTTACAAGAATCTGGCATTTTCCCTGCTTGTACTCATTCTCTCTTCTGCCATCCTGTAAAGAAGTGTCTTCTGCTATGATTGTAAGTTTCCTGAGGCCTCCCAAGCTATGCAGAACTGTGAGTCGATTCAACCTATTTTCTTTGTAAATTACCCAGTCTCTGGTATTTCTTCGTAGCAGCATGAGAACAGACTAATACACATAGGGAAAAGGGGCCTTCATTTTTTTCAGAACAGACTTTCCACCAGGGACCCCTACACAGTTTACCTCCTCTAACTGACTATAAATAATAGACATTCTTCACATTTTCATATTACAGGTGAGGATAAAGAGGCTCAGGCAGGGCTCAACAGGTGAAAGAGCTGGAAACTGAATCAAAATAAATGTCCCTGTCATTATATCTCATGTCTGAGGCTATTCAGTGTATTTAAGGAAAAGTGCCTTGCAATTCAGGTTGTTAAATAGTAAAATAGATTGATAAAGGCGTTGGTAACTAGTATTTTAACATGTATTGTATGTTAACATTGTTAATATGTTTTGTTTGAAATAGCTTAGGCAGACTCCTGCCTAAATAATGAAATACAGACAATGTAGCCTTTACTACAAGCTAGGATGTTATGAGAAGATTTTTTATTTAATAAATAGTTTGCATTTTCAAAGGTTAAATCAACTCATGTCTCAATAGGATAACTTAGACAACCACTTGGACCTTTAGAATCTTTTGCTATAAGTCTAGCTCTCTTTGTCCCTCGTGGAATACCACTCTTGTATACATAATGGGCTTTTTCATCTCTTTCTCCTATCAGATGCCAATGGGAAGAAAGATTGAAACATTTCTTTTTTTTTTTTCTGGCTCATTAGATAATCCAGCAGGTGCATGCCCCAGTTTCTAGCACTAGTCTTAAGCACTCAAGGCCCTAACCACCCCAGGTACCAAGCATATGCCTGTGTCAGAGCTTTGCCAGAAATGACAGTAAACAGGGCTGAATGTCTCCTGTGCTGGTCCTAGGAATGCCTTGTTGCAGGAAAGTGGTAGAAAAAGTCTTCTAAAGTTTATTAGATAAGCAAAGTCCCAGTAAACTCGAAGATAAGTCAACCTTCGAGTTTCCAAATTTGAGTAATTACTGTTTAATATTCAAGTGCAAATAAAACAAAGGAAAAGCTCTTGAATTACATTAAAATGTTATAAAAGCTTTGGCTTGGCAATCTACAGCTCATACTGAAAATGTGGGCACTTAAAGCAGATCACAACAGGTGAATTCAATCAAACATTCATGTGTGAAATATAAGCTCGGTTGTAAGCCATTCTGAAGAACTATTATGTCAGTAAAGAGAAAATGGTAATGGATTTTTTCCCTGTGAAGCACAAATGGAGACTTTATAATTTACTTCTTATGGGGTCTATTGAGAAAACCCATTGTGAGGTACTTTTGAGTATCCCCGCTTTAAAAAATATAAATTACTTGGTTTTCCAATTAAAAACATAAATTAACTATGCTTTATTTCATATTACATTTTCCAGAATCATAAAAGTGAATAAAGTATTATTTCCATACTTTCCAAGACTCTTTATTGTTTCTGAATGCATGGATCATTAATCAGTTTGCTTTTCCTTCCCTTGTCATTGATAAGTTCTCCAGTAATTAAAATTTTTACCTATTTTTCTTTGTATGAAGACTTTTTAAAATACTGAGAATCAGTTTTCTTCTCCATTCACCAAGACATTTTTATCCTGTCAATCAAATTCAAGCCAAAATTTTACTCTTAGCCTAAATCATTGATTACACATTTAAATCTTCTTTATAAAGGGATGCCCTTTACTATTTTCTTCTCTACCCTTGAAAGTCAAGCTTATCCTTTAGGTTTAGAATGTACTGTTTGACTAGATGGTACTTTTGATATATATACATACACATACATATACATATGTATATTAGAACAAGGAAATTAAGTGGTGTTTAGCCATATAAAGGCACATCTTTTCCCAAAGCCTGCCCCATAGTAGGTAAAATGGCTGGTTTTCTAAATAGTTTCATTTAATAGACTCACTCCAGTCTAGGACTCTGATAGATGGAGTGGAGAGACTTTGATCTACAGACAAGACTAGAACTCAATTCTCCTAACTACTAGCTTAATGTTCTTTCCACTACATGATAATTGGTTAATATCAGTGACTGTATAACTCTCAATGAGTTCTTCCCTAGGCATGAATATCCTCTTAATATTTTTACCAATCTGCATGTATAGGCTACTTTTTCCTTTTTCTAACTTCTGGTTAAATTCCATCAATTCTAAGTTTAAAAGTTCTTTGGTTGGAGGAGTCAGAGTGCTGGAGACTCTTCCTTGCTCCTTCTACTAAAGTAATGCCCTCTGTCTTTTGGGACTGCATAGCATTCAGATGTGGGCTAGCACTTTGTTTTAGTACAGCCGATCCTTGAAGAACCCAGGGATTAGGGAAACTGGGGCCCTGCACAGTTGAAAATCCAAATATAAATTTTGACTCTTCAAAATCTTAACTACTCATATCCTACTGTTGACTGGAAGGCTTATGGTTAACATAAACAGTCAATTAACACATTTACATGTTGTATAGTATGACTGCGTAGTATATACAGTTATTTTGCATACAATAAAGTAAGTTAGAGAAAACAAAATGTTATTAAGAAAATCATAAAGAAGAGAAAATATGTTTACTATTCATTAAGTGGGTCCTAATAAAGTTCTTCATCCTTCTTACCTTCACATGGAGTGAGCTGAGGAAAAGGAGGCAAAGTAAGGGTTGGTCTTGCTGTCTCAGAGGTGGCAGAGGTGGAAAAGGTGGAGGAAGTGGAACTAGAAGCAGGCATAATTTTACGGAAATTGGTATAATTTTACAGAAATACATGATAATTTCTGTCTTGTTGCTTTTCATTTCTCTAAATATGTTTCTATATTATACCAAACTTTCTTCCACCGCTTTCTTTAGTCTCATTAACCATATCAAAGAAGGGTTCAAGTCATAAATGAAGTAAAAGCAACCTTTAATTATTGGAACCCTTCTTCCAATTTGTCTAATGTCAATTCGTTTTGTGACACTGCTTCTTCTGTGTCTCCTTCCTCATTGTCTGGCACTGGTTTGGAAGCTCTTATCTTCAAGTTGTCTTCTCCTCTGGTGTGGTGGCTGTTAGCTCTTTAATTTCTCCAATATCTATATGTTGAAACCCTTCACCCTCCACCTTTTTGCCATATCCAAAATTTCTTTCACAATTTCCTTGATTGGCTCTGTCGCAAATCCTGTGAAGTCATGTGCAACATCTGAACACAGCTTTTTCTATAATAATGATGGCCACTTTGATAGTGTAATCTTCATGGACTTTCATGATGTTCTGTCAGGGTTCTCTTCCATAGTGTTGATAATCCTTTCCATAGTGTACCATGTTTAATGAACCTCAAAGGTCCTTATAATCCTCTGATCCAGAGGCTGAATTGGAGACATTGTGTTTGGGGGTAAGTAGACCACTTCTATGACTTTGTTGTTGAACTCAAAGGGTTTTGGGTGACTGGGTACATTACTCAATACCAAAAGAACTTTAAAAGACAGTCCCCTACTGGCAAAGTACTTCCTCACTTGAGGGACAAAGCACTGATGGAACCAACCCAGAAAAATGATTCTCATTGTTTAGGCCTTTTTGTATGACCAGAAGACTGAAAGCTAGCAACTTTATAGGTAAGGGGACTCCTGGTCATCAACCCAACTACATTTGGCAAAAAAATGGAATTAGCCTCTACCTTCCTGCATTAGATCCTGGTGCTCACTTTTATTTCATACTAATAAATGTTCTTTGTAGCTTTTGTTTCCAGAATAGGGCACTTTTGTCCACATTAAAAACCTGTTCAGGCAGATCTTTCTCCTCAATGATTATCTTAATGGCACCTTGAAACTCTGCTGCTGCGTTTTGGTTGGAAGAACATGCGTCTTCTGTTATCTTGACAGTTTTTTAAGCCAAGTGCTTTTCTAAAATTATCAAACCATCCTTTTCTGGCATTAAATTCTCCAACTTTTGGTCCTTCACCTTCCTTTTGCTTTAAATTGTCATCTAATGATTGTTCTGTTTCTCAAATCATTTAGAGTCCATAGATATGACTTTCTTATAGCAATCCTGCACCTACATAAAAGCTAAATTTTCAATACAAGAGAGTATGTATTTTGCAAAAAGCACAAGGTTTTTTCACCTGCTGGTTTAGCTACAGTGACAATTTCATGAATTTTCTTTTTTTTTTTCCACAGTGGTCCTTGGGCTGGATTTATTTATCTTGAAATGCTGGGCAACCGTATCTACAATCCTCAATCTATGGTACATACCAAGCAATTCAACTTTTTCTTGTAGTTTCATAACTTTTCTCTGCTTCTTGGAAGGACTTTCAGCATCACTAGTGGCACTTTGTATGGATTCCATGGTGCTACTCAAGGTTTACTGTGTTGCAGTAAATATGATGAAAAATATGCAAAACTATGGGAGATCACTTTTTACTGTGATACACTATTTACTGAGGAGATGAACTTCTCATGTGAAGATGATTAGCGTCACATGGCATTTTGAGCAGATATTCAGAACACTTGATAGCAATAAGAGGTGGCTATGAATTTATTGTAGTAGTGCAGTAGTTAATATAGTTAACGTTACGCAGTTATGATTTAACATTGCATGTTTACATTTGTATACATTTCTCTTGACTTTGAATGATGCCATCTATGGTCCATAAATGTTTGTTTGCTTAAGTTTCAATAAATATTAAATTTTTATAAAATATTCATACATATTTTATAATAGTAATAGACAAATATCTAAATATATGCATTCACAGCATAACTAACTTTTTCTTAATTTTTTCAATATTTCTAGGCTACAATTTTCTTCTGTGAATTTTTTCAAATTATTGCAAATCTCAAAAATAATTTTAAATGAATTTATTGGAACAACTATGCATATAGGGGGACCCAGGCAGATCAAGCCCATATTGTTCAAGAGTCAATTGTATTTTGAGCATGATCCAAAGATTGTGTCTTCAGACACTTTTCTTGATTCAAAGAATTTGCTATAGGCAAGGAAACTGACATAATATAAGCAGTGTACACTTAAAAATTATGCAAAGACTCTAGAATTCCATAAAGCTTTAGAATTCAGGGACTGCAGTTCCCAAAGGATGACCTCAGAGGTAATGAGTATGATTACAGTGGGACCTCCTAAATCAAGTATAAATCAAAGATGTATAAGATATCATTGTAGTTTGTTGTAAAAAATTTCTTAGATATTATCATTGTAATTACTACATAGAACTCCTGTTTGATGGTGTTTTGTATGTAATAAGTGTCTAGTAGATATCTGCTGAATTTATTCATTTTGGGACCCTCCATTTGTTGAAAGTCTCATCACCTACAGGACATGAGGATCTTTTAGATAAACAGATGACACAATGTAAATTTAGAATCCGGAGTGCGAGTCCCCCCAGTTTCCCAGAGCAATAAATACTCTCCAAAGAGTGCTTCCCTGATGGAGATCATCACTGTCATTATCATAATCCTCTGCAACATCATCATTTCCCTTTATTGAGTACTTACTTATGCCAGGCCCTCTGCAAACATTATCCCATTTAACTCTCATCATAACCCTGGAGGGTACGACTCAACTCCATCACAGATGAATATGTGGAAGCCTAAGGTGGGTATTGTTCTCTCCATTTTTCATATTATAAACTGAAACTCAGAGAAATGATGATGACTTAAATAACTCAAATAGTAAAATGCAGATCCAATATCTAAATAATCCAGATCATTCCACTTTGAAATCCACCAACTCACATAGTTTCACAGTTAACATGGGGAAGGGGGGGAAAGGGAAGTATTTTTAAAATTTCGTTTTCATTTATATTCAAGAAAAGTTACTCATTTTAGTTACAGTTCTATAAATTTTGGCAAATGCATAACGTTATATAGCATGACCACAATCAATATACGGAATAGTTCTATGATGGGCACCCTGAAGTTTCCTCATGTTGTCCATCTGTAGTCTAACACTTTCACATCTCTAACTCCTTGGAACTACTGATGCGTTCTTTGTTCCTGTACTTTTGCCTTTTCCATAATGGTGTATAAATGGCATCTACAGTATGCAGTGTTTTGGTCTGGCTTCTTTCACTTATCAGAAAAAAGTCTGAGATTCATAGGTTACTGTGTGCATCAGTATGTGTGAAATGCATCTGTACATGCACCATAGTTTGTTCATCCATTCAACACTTTAGGATGGTTTTGCTCCTAGCACTAGTGGTCAGCAGGCTATCAGCCAGGGAGCCTCAGTTTTCCTCTACGTTGCCTCCCCAATAGCAGCTTGGGCTCCTCCACATGATGGTTTCAGTGTTCCCAAAGCACTGGGTACAAAAGTGCTTGTGTGCTGAGACTTCTCCTCTCTTGCTTGTGGGTACGTTTACTTACATCTAATTTGTTGCTATATATGGGCCAAAGAGAGTCACTTGGACAACCCCCAGGGTTATGACTCCACTTTTTGAAAGCACATGTGAGAAAGTCACATTGCAAGTTGTGTGAAATCAGGTAAATAGCTTATTACTCTCTTCAAATCTCAGTTGGCTGCTCTGTGAAGTAGTTATAACAATACTCACCTCTTATGATTGTTTTCAAAACTAAAAATGTTTAAAAATGAAAAGCTCCTAATAAAATGCAGTCATTTCATAAATAGTAGCTATGATTATCCCTGGAGTATCTGGAAAGAACAGTGTTAGGCAAAAAACACTAAAGTACAAAGAACATGAAGAACATGACTCTCTCCTATAGGAATACTAGTTCCTTATTGTTCCACGACCTCAATGTATGATTGCAAGTTAATTAGTTGATTTGTTTCTAATTTTTAAAATAAATTATAAAATGAGTAATAAAAATAATGAATACATGAAGGAATTTTAATGTGACAAATCTTGCTTTGCAATCTAATATTGTTATTAAGGATAAAGTTAGAAGCATTATTGAAATACACATTATTATTATAATGGGTGACATGGTAAGGCAGCAGGATACAGTTAAATGCCCGTTGGTCTTAGAAAACCAGACTCTGAGCACCAGCTTTGCCATGTAATTTATGGCCGTGAGCAAGTTATCTTACCTTTCTAAGTCTCCGTTCTCTCATCTGTAAAATGTGGCTTATACAACTGATACAACTGACCTCCATGTTATTGTGAGGACCCAGTGAAATAGTACACTTGGTGTTTCCAAACTGATGTATGAGAGAGAGAGAGAGAGAGAGAGAGAGAGAGAGAGAGAATAAGTCATGAGTCCCTTGCACTTTATAATAGATGATACTTCTTAAAGAATTGGGATAAACATCAAAGGTCATACTGACTATGGTACAGTGTTTTATTAATTTATAGGATCATCTTTTCAGATAGTCACAAATACTACCCAGGCCAGGCCAGGCAGTTGACATAATTGAATGAGTGTCATACAACAGGAAATGGTATATCCTGTAGTAAATAAGGGAGTTTTTGTCCCATGAAATTCAGGGAATCATCAACCACTACTTAGTTTAATGAAATGAATCTTGCCACATGGGAGTGTGGGCCACATGGTAAAAGGGCCCATGTGGTTTTGCAATAAAGCTGGAATATTAGAGTTTCTGATGGAGTTGTTATGTCAAACACAGAGCTGATAAAATAAAAATGTTGCCAAAAAAAAAAAAAACTGTGGTAGATTCAGCATGCAGGCTGCCGTTTTTGACCTCTGATTAAGTCACTGTCACCTGCTTTCTGCATGTAAACACCCATCCACATTGAACGGCCATGTGAAGCAAGCTCAGCAGTTCATCTTACCTTCAGCATTGATGCTTACATTCAGAAAGACCCATTATATTATGCAAGACACATAAGACGTATGAAAGAATAGATCATGTGTGTTCATCACCACCTTAGTTTCTGTTAAGTAGGATCCTAACCCCAATTTGGAGGAGAAAGATGCAGTAACTTTTCCATTGTGATAACATTCCCCCAAGTTGGTACATATTTTGGTGATGCTTTAGTGCTTTGAGAAAGTCACTTAACTATGTTCCTTATCTTTAAAATGAAGGCAGTAGATTAGATTAAAAATACAGTGATTTTCACCTGTAATATTCCATGAGTCTACAGTGAGATTGGTAGTAAATGTAATTTCAAACATACTTTTCAATATGCTTTTCTGTCTTACCTTGAAAAAGGAAAAGCAAAAAACTCTGCTGATGGCTTCTTGTTATCTTAGTAAATATCCTGCAACAAAAATATTTTCCTTTTATATGAATTTTTAAGAATTCATTTTCAAAAATCTTCCCATAGGCCATGGTGGTTTTAGCCATGGGTAAATTTCACTCATATGCCTTACTATGTAATGACATTGTGGAATGTAACTGGCTTTTTAATACAGTTAAATAATTTTCCAAAATGTTTTATTTTAAATAGTTACAGACCACCATTTACTAACTTGCTGCTAAAAAATGTTAAAATATCTGTTTCATGTGAATCAACATTTACCTTCCAAATATTGGCGTGAAAATCCACCTGTTATATGAAAGGCCTTAGATTTTAGAAATGTATTTGGGACCCCAAAATTGTTCTTATTTTTCAGATTATGTTTATATCTGATTATTCCTAACATATAAAGCCTGTTAGATTGCCTTGTCTTTGTTCATTTAAAATTTAGCTACCTCCAATTTAATAGTTGAAGGTTATATTTGAAGCATGGATTTATTTCATGATTTGAAAAACAAAGCTAAGGAAAAATTTGTTTGAAATTCTTGGTCACTGCCTGTTCAGGCCCTAGCAAAGGTAATACATGGTAACAAACGGAGATGGGCAGGCTTGCCATGCATATGTGAATTAACTAAAGTTCACATTTAATTGGCTACTTTTATCAAGCCCTGGCCATGATATTGATAATGCCAGGTGCTACTTTAGACACTTGACAATCATGATGATCTAAAACAACCACGTTTAAATAGTTTTTTAAAACATCCATCAAAGTTGCATTATCCTAATTTTAAAATTAAGACACCAGACTGAGATTACATACCTTTCTAATTACCATGTCTCCAAATTGGGATTTCAGCCAGCTCTGACTGCTGTCGGGTCTCTGGGCTTTCCATTCTGCCATGCGTGCTGGTGAGTGTAAGGTGCACTGTTGGCCTCCAGGGTTTTAGTGTTTCCAGTTGTAATAAAATCTCTAGTTGACCAAAAACTCTGTGGTCAAATAAGCAATTGGGTCATCAGCTTTATTGCTGGGCCAGACCTGTGCCTCACAGACCCAAATACAGGCTTCTGTGGTAAAAATGTAAAGAAGACCAGAGCAAGGCCTCCAGGGAGCCGCCCATATTGAGCTCACGTGCTTTTCTGCGGGTAGAGAAACTGAAGGGCAGCCAGCCTGTCTGCATGGAGGTCCTGGAGAGGGAAGGGAGAACTGCTGCATGGAAACTAGAAAGCCAACCTGAACATAACTTCATCTGCAGGAAAATAAGAGCTGCAATGTTATATACTTTATCTAATTTTATTTTTATTAGATAAATAATATTTTTGTATATCTATGGGGTAAAATTTGGTGTTTCAATATATGTATACATGGTAGAATGATCAAATCAGGTTAATTAGCATATTCATCACCTCAAATATCTATCATTTATTTGTGATGAGAACATTTAAAACCTAGTCTTTTCGCTGTTTTGAAATGGAAAGGATTGGAAGAGCAAAGGAGGTGCTGGAAGACATGACTTTTATATTAAGGCCAAGGTAGGAAATGAAAAGAGAGAAAGGTCTCTGTGTCTGACCATCTCAGGGCAGCCACTGTCACATCAAACTGAGGGAATTCTTCTCTGGGCTCCCTGCTTTTTAGGGTACAGAAAAGGTTTAATATCACTAAATAATTATCCCATTGCTCTTTCTGACATCTAACAATAAATATATTTGCAGAAAGGGAAAACTGAGTAAGTCTGTGGATCTATGTTGCCTACCTGGGTATAGGAGTACCTACAGGTGGGCATGAAGGGTGGATGATTCAGTGTTTCTGCACTCTGCATAAAAAATGCAGAGTAACTGTTTATTATGTGACTTCCTGATACAGTTTGGTAGAGAATCCAATAAGTGTCCAGGCATCCTGGGTGTCATTTAGGGCTCAGTAGCAGTAGTGCCTTATCTTAGATAATTAATGTTTTATCTAGTTTTTGTTGTTGATGATCTTTTTTGCTCTTTGTGTTTGAGAATAATGGGCATTCAGTCCAAACTGAACTGAACGGACAGCATACTTTGCCTTTATTGCCTGTTTGGGGACAGGCAGTCTTGGGAACAAGTCACCTGTATAGATATATGTACCTTTTTCTTTCTTTTTTTAAAATTTAACTTTTGTTTTAAGTTCAGGGGTACATGTGCTGGTATCACTGTTATATTGGTAATTTGTGATATAGGTAAACTTGTGTCATGGGGTTTTTTGTACAATTATTTTTTCACCCAGGTTTTAGGTCTAGTACCCATTAGTTATTCTTCCTGATACTTTCCTTTATCCCACTCCCCACCCTCCAATAGGCCCCAGTGGGTGGTGTTCCACTCTATGTGTCCATTTCTTCTCATCATTTAGCTCCCACTTATAAGTGGGAATATGTGTTCTTTGGCTTTTTGTTCCTGCATTAATTTGCTAAGGATAATATCTGCCAGCTCCATCCATGTTCCTGCAAAGGACATAAGCTTGTTCTTTTTTTTAGGACTGCATAGTATTCCATGGTGCATATGTACAACACATTTTCTTTATCCAGTATATCACTGAAGGGCATTTAGGTTGATTTCATGTTTGGCTATTGTGAATAGTGCTGCAATGAATATAAACATGCATGTGTCTTCATAATAGAATGATTTATATTCCTTTGGATAATACCCACTAATGGAATTGCTGGGTTGAATGGTGTTTCTGCCTCTAGGTCTTTGAGGCATCACTACACTGTGTTCCACAATGGTTGAACTAATTTACACTCTCACAAACAGAGTAAAAGCATTCCTTTTCCTCCACAACTGCATCAGCATCTATTGTTTTGTGACTTTTAAATAATAGCTATTCTGACTGGTGTGAGATGGTATCTCATTGTGGTTTGGATTTGCATTTCTCTAATGATCAGCGATGTTGAGCTTTTTTTCATATGATTGTTGTCCGCGTGTATGTTTTCTTTTGAAAAGCATCTGTTCACGTCCATTTACCCACTTTTCAACAGGGCTGTTTGCTTTTCTTCTTGTAAATTTGTTGTTTCTTACAGATGCTGGATATTAGAACTTTGTCAGATGCATAGTTTGCATAATTTTTCTCCCATTCTGTAGCTTCTCTGTTTACTCTGTTGATAGTTCTCTTTGCTGTGCAGAAGCTCTTTAGTTTAAGTATATCCCATTTGTCAATTTTTATTTTTGTTGCAATTGCTTGTGTCTTCCTCATGAAATCTTTTCCCGTTCCTATGTCCAGAATGTTGTCTTCTAGAAATTGAAACTAGACTTCATCCTTATACCATATACAAAAAATAACTTAAGATTGATTAAATACTTAAATGTAAAACCCAAAACTGTATGTACTTTATCTTTTGGTATCCTAGGAATTTTCCTGAATTGTTTTGTACAACCAAGTCTCCCTTGTAGCCTTAGTGGTCAAAGGACTGCTTTTATTTGAAACAGTTCTTTAGAAGACATATAAATTAAATGGTACTAATTTAGCTGAGGAAGACAAAGATCCAATTCCAGCTGTGAAATAAGGTCAAAGTCATAAGACAACATTAAATAAGAAAGATGAGCATTTAATATTATATTGGGAAATAGAAAAATAGATAAAAGATAAGAACTAGATAAAAAGGCAGCATTTAAATAGGGACAAGTAATATGGGCACAATGAAGGAAGAAGACAAAAGATACATAGAAATGGAATAAAACAGGAAAGTTATGAGATTCTCTGGATAAGAAATGAAAAGCATATGTAATATTATTTTAAAATAGATTTTATGAAAATAAAGGAAATGATATAAGTAAGGGCAAATGGCAGTTTTTGAAATACAATTTGCAGATCACGATGGATAATAAGAAATGTTATCTAAGTTTTTGAAATCTCTCATTGTTTAATGCATTATGAAGATGAATGTGTGTGAATGTGTGTGTGGGCGCACAAGTGTGTGTGTGTGAAAAATATTAGACTCATTTAGGAAATATACATAGCATCAAAAATGTCACACATATCTTGTCATGTTTCACTAAATAATATTGGTACTTGGCTCATTCTGTCTCAACTGGAATAATTTATCTTTGGTGTGTTAATCTCTGACCCTCTCTCAATGACAACAACAACAACAACAACAATAAAACATTCACTAGACAACATAAGAAAGTTCTAATTAAAGCCCTAAAAAGTATTTAGTAGAAGAAAAAAATTGATAAAATATCAGAGCTGCCAAATATCTCAACATTTTAATAGAATAAGACTATGAAAAAAATGTGTAGGAAAACTCCATGCTTTTGAAATTGTTATTACTGGTCATTTTACTCTGAGTAGGAGTTAAGTTTATTGGCAATCACTTGGCTTCACAATAATTTAAAATCACATAAACATGTAACAAAGAGAAATACATTTATAATATCATCATAAAGAGCATTTTGCTAACTATAAACTTTCAAAAATGTGTATGATTTGAAGGAGGTTTCTGTAGTGGAGTGAAGCTCACTTTTATTGCCAATTTGTAAGTTTATGAACATAATTTAGATAAGTTTTATTACTAGTAGTAATGGGAAGTTGAAATATTGAAATTTTTTGCTGTATTTTATATATACTTTATTTTGGCTATATTTATATTTTGGCTGTATTAACTTCAAAAAGTTATCTCGCTTACCTGGCCACTTCATTATGCAAAGAAAAGCATAAATGTATTATATTCATTGAACCATTAAATAGGAGCCTAGCAAAGCAATTAAAATTAATAGGTCATTCTGGAACAGGATAGATATAGTATGAAAAAAAGAAAACCTGTGTTGATTAGCTGTCAAAGTGTTGCATCTGTTTGTCAAGATGAACAGAGAAGCAAATATTTTTGGTAACTGTCTTTCCATTTTTGTCATTATAATTCATATGGTCTCGTCATCTTTTAAAACTGCAGATTAGAATTTTAAAAATATTTTAACTACCCTCTTCAAAAATACTACAAATCAACTATATGACTTAGAGATAAGGAAAATTAATTTTATATTCAGCATTCTCAGTCTCCTGGACTGTAACAGCAGCACAAATCTTCATGTTGACAATGTGCAGAAGTGTTGGTTTATTGGCATAAAAGTTGAAGTGAAAGGTTAAGAAAGATTAACATAGTGCAGGAGTCTACTTTAAATATCAGTAGAATCCCTGGTCATAGATAGTGGAAAATGTAAATGAAACATTGTTAGTTTATGAAGAGACACCAGAGTATTGCATACCCACGATTTTTCTTAAAGAACTAAAGTGTTTTCATTTGTAATGTAATATTCCATGGTTGGTATTGAGGAAATTCATAAAGATTTCTCTCAGATTTTCTTCTAAAAGCTTTATAGTTTTAGCTCTTATATTTAAGTTGATAATCAGGTTTGTGTATTTTTTGTGTATAGTATGAGGAAAGGGTCAGCGTTTTTTTCTACATAGATATTCATTTATTCTAAATCCATTTATTGAAAACACAATCTTCATTTCATTGAATTTCCTTGGTATCTTTGTTGAAAACCCATCTACAACATAATAATTGTGGGTATATTTCTGGACTCAAAATTCCTTTTAATTGATCTATATGTCAATCCTTACTCCTTAGAGTGCTTTTATTGTAAATCTTAAATACCAGCTAATTTGATTCATCTGATTTTGTTTTTTATTTAAAAAAATTAAGCTATTCTAGATTATTTGTCTTTCTGTACAAATATTGACATTGGCTTGTCAAATTCTTACATAGACACTGCTAGGATTTTGATTCTGAACGTATTCGATTTATAGCCAATTCTAGAAGAATTGACCTCTTAAATATGGTGAATTTTCAAATTAATAAAAAAGTATATATCTCCATTTAGATAAGCCTTCTGTAACTTTTTAAAGCAAAGCTTTAGAGTTTCAGCTCACAGACATTGCACATCTTTTTGTTAAATTTATTTCTAAGTGTTTTTCTTTTTATGGTATATGGTGTAGTTAATTAACATTTGATTTTATTGTCAGGTTGTTGATTTCCAGTGTATAAAAAGTTGATTTTTGCATGTTAGTTTTATATCTTGAGAATTTGTTAAACTCATTAGCTTTAGGAAGCTTTATATTAGGTTCTTTAAGATTTCTATATACACCATGTCATATGCAAATAAATGCACTATTGTTACTTCCATTCTAACATGTGCCTTTCAGTTATTTCTTTTTTTGTCTTGCTATTCTTGTAGCGATGAGAGTGGACATTCTTTGCCTTTTTCCCAATTTCAGGAGAAAACATTCTGTTTTTCATCATTAAATATGAAGTTAGTTTTACATTTTTCATAGATACCCTTTATCGGGATAAAGACGTTTTCCTCCATTTCTCATTGCATTTTTTAAAATCATGAATGGTGCTGAATCTTGTTAAATAGTTTTTCTTCCTTTACTAAGATAATCTTACAGTTTTTCTCTTTATTACATTTAGGTAATATGTTTAGATATGTTACCTTTAGATAATACTACATTTATTAACCTTTGGATGTTAAACCAGCTGTGCATACATGGGAAAAATTACATTTGTTCTTGGTGAGTTACTATTTTTTTTTTCTTGCTGTATTTGGTAATTTTTTTTTTTTAATTTAAAAGTAAACTTTAATGTCAAAAATGCAAACCTGGGGAGGGCATAAAGATCACACACAAGGCTGCCACTTCACACTCGGAGGGTTGCACAGCGGCCAGGCAAAGGCGCTCCTCACTTCCCAGACAGAGAGGCGGTCAAGCAGTGGCACTCCTCACTTCTCAGATGGTGGGGTGGGGCGGGGCGGCTGAGCCTAGGCACTCCTCACTGTTTAGGCAGTGTGGCCGCCAGGCGGAGGTGCGCCTCACTTCCCAGATGGGATGGCGGCCTGGCAGAGGCTCCTCACTTTCCAGAGGGTGCAGCGGCTGGGCAGTGGCACTCCTCACTTCCCAGACGGCTGGGCAGCCCAGCAGAGGCGTTCCTCACTTCTCAGACAGTGCGGTGGCCAGGCAGTGGCACTCCTCACTTCCCACACGGTGGGATGGCCAGGCAGTGGCACTCCTCACTTCCCACACGGTGGGGTGGCCAGGCAGTGGCACTCCTCACTTCCCACACGGTGGGATGTTCAGGCAGTGGCACTCCTCACTTCCCACACGGTGGGGTGGCCAGGCAGTGGCACTCCTCACTTCCCACACGGTGGGATGTTCAGGCAGTGGCACTCCTCACTTCCCAGATGTTGGGCAGCCCAGCAGAGGCATTCCTCACTTCTCAGGCCCTGCGGGAGCAGGGCAGAGGCGTTCCTCACTTCCCAGACGGGGCGGAGGCCAGGCAGAGGCGCTGTGTATTTGGTAATATTTTTAAAAATTCATGAAAAAAAGTATATGAAAAAAACAAATTGAGAATGGTCCCACTGTAGAGATTTAAAATTATTTTAAGCAAGAGACTTTATTTATATCTAAATATCAGAGTTTTTTTGTAGATGCTTATGTAAATTCTGGAACTTTGTTTTCAATTTTAATAAAGATATTTATCCAAAGTTCTACACACATCCACATATCCACACACATGCCTATATATCCTGATATCTATCTTCATTAGATACATATCTTAATTACACATATATCTTTATTCGATAGATATCTTAAGAAGCTTCTCTGAAGTGGTAGGTAGATATACAGTTCAATTAGATATACAGTTCAATTAGATATACATATTAGAAGATAGAAATACTTGAGCAATTGATCAATAGAGGTTCTGTTTATTAAATTAAAAAAGTAGTTGCATACCTATTTTTACATGTTAATTATTCTTTCAAAGACACTGGTGAATTTTCATGTTAAAAAAATTATAAAATGTGTATTTAAATCACCCATATAGTGAGTCTTAAGTCTCCAGATTTATTACTTTATGAGCTACCAGAATTATAGAAATGTGGCAATTTATTTTGAAGGAAAAGGAGGATTTTAAAAATGTACTACCATGTGATTTTAATAGCACACTATACAGACATCAGTACTTACAGGGAAAACCTTAATAATCCTTTAGTGTAATGGCTAGTGTTAATTATCTCTCACACAGACACATGCACATACACACTCTCTTAGAGCTACTTTATTTTTATCCTCAGAAGACCCTTATGCACAAAGGCGATTGTTTCCGTTATAGAAGCTTCCCTTGTGTGATTATTTCCCTTTTAGAATCTTAGGCATCACAGTTTAGAGAAGTCCCCTCAAAAGCCCCGTTCTTATATGGCTAAGCCACAACCCGGTGCCTAAGTCTATTCTCAGTGTATCAGTGCTCATCAAGACAATTATACAATGAAAAGCTTAGGCTTTTTTTTACAAAGTCAGTTTATGCTATACTATAAATTAATTTACAGAATTAATTCTCAGATATTCCTTGTATTAAAAGGACCGGGTATTTCCTGGGTACTTCATAGCTTAAGATAACAATGTGTTTATCACAGTATTTTTATTTCACTTATTTGCTTAAACAACTGTGGCTCTTAATTTATAGTAGAATAAATTTGATGTGTGTGTTAACTTTCTACTACTTAATAAACTGATAATTTTAGCCCTACTTGCCCTGTCTATTCTGCCAAACCAAATTACAAAATTTACACTTTACTCCTACGACACATTCTTCATTATTCTTCCCCTGTGACTTTTCTTGTGTTAATCGCTATTAGGAAAATGTCTCTTACTTGTCTCTTCAGAGAAACTTCTTACTGTGGCTTTATTTTCCAGGTACCAGGTTATAACAACTTACTTTGGTATTTGTTATACCAAGCGATTGTGATGCCTGAACTTCCTTGACCTCAGCTGATCATCAGAGGGAGAGAGGACAAAAGCCCTTGAGCAGGCAGTGAGATACATAGAGTTTTTAACAATTTATTGTGCACAACAGATGTCAACAAAATATCATGTAGGTTATTGGGATATTTGGGGTGTTCTTTGGAGTGTTCTAGAGGAATCATCTCAAAACTCTCCCAGCACAGAAGTAGTGTGTCTGTTATCAGTGGTGCCATCACAGATCTTTAAGGCTTTAAGGTTTACTAGGAATGCCACTGGCCTCAGTGCTCGAAGGACCACTGATCCTTGCTACCATCCTGGTATTTAATTAGAGTAGAAAATAAACTTTATCATCCCATTTGTGCCTTTTATTATCTTTTTCCTTAAAAAAAAAAAAAAAAAAAAGCACAACAAACCAAAGCTTCTAAAATTCACCTTTTTTTTTTTTCTTTTTTGGTGGAACAAAGATGTGATAGTATTAGAGTTGTTTATTTTGTTTAAATTAAAGGATTTCTATCTTGAAGTATGTACTTTGTTTTCCTCAGGAGCACAAGCCACTCTACAGATAATAACTCACTTAGATCTTTCAAATTCTGCAGAGAGTTGTAGTGATAAGTAGTGTATACAATTTATAGGGAGGACAGTTGAAATAGAGGTTGCCTCTAATTGCTCAGATTCAGAAACCACAACTATAATGGAACTCAGAATGGAATCTGGGTCTCTTGACTCCCAATTAGTTCTCTATCCACTAGATCACACTCCCTGCTCCTCAGTCTTAGGAAAATAGATGATAAATTTTATATAAGGCTACCTCTCAATTACCTACAGTTTGTAACGAGCTCCTACAGATGCTGGTTTACATTCACATCATTGCCCTGGAGTCGGCGCTAGGGCATCTGCCAGAATCCTGCGGATCAGCTGTCTTGTGCTACTGTGGCAAAGGAAGGAAGAAAGGCAAGCAGGAGGAGAATGAAGGGAGCAGAAGCAGCTTGGATGTGGGAAGCACAGAACTAATAAAAATCAGGGAAACTTTAATAGTTGCGGAGTTGGATGTCAAGATTATGCTGCCATCTATGTGCAGATGGAGACAAATTGAGATAGAATTCCGTCCTTATACATCATTTTCCATACCAACATAAGGGTAAACTTAACATAAGGGTAAACCTGTTGGGAGAGGGATGCAGGCATCATGTCTGGCCACGAAACTGGGAAGAAGCCCCCAAAACAGCCCAAGAAGCAGGCTGAGGAGATGGACAAGGAGATAACATTTTCGAGCATAAGGAGAAAAAGGAGCAGAAGAAACTCAAGGAGCTAAAAGCAGAGGCTGCAGGGAAGGGCCCCCTGGTCTCAGGTGGAATTAAGAAATCTGGTAAAAAGCAAGCTGTTTCTTGTGCCTGAGGCCATGGCGACCCTGGATTCCAACCCTATTTAAACATCTGAATTTCCTGCTGTAACATCCTTTGCCACCTATAGTTAGAATGAAGTGTCATCTTGGAGACTGCTGCACATTTAAGAATAAACTTTTGTAAAAATAAATGAAATAAAAATAAAAGCAAATCTAAACCACAAAATAAGCAAGTAACATTAAAAGCTAGAGCTTTGGCAGTTCTGCAAGGACTTCCGTTGCATAGGCAGATTTCATGTAAGCTGTTGAATCTCTAGTATCAATGGTATGGCATGACTCAAAGTACATGGTAGTAATTTAAAAATTTCCAAGTGAGAGTGGTGACAAAGCAAACACATTACAAAGCTCAATAGGGAGATTATTCACATAGTTAGTATTTGGACGTGGTGCCTTGCAGCAATAAACTGTAGCAGAGTGAACTGTTACTGTCCTGTTTTAGTTATGATTGTCTTTATTTTGATTACTCAGAAATTTCTAATATATCTTCTTGAAAATCAGAGTGGGTTGTGATGTTTAATATAAGAAATTATAGGCCAGGAGCAGTGGCTCATGCCTGTAATCCCAGCAATTTGGGAGGCCGAGGCAGGCAGATCACGAGGTCAGGAGACCGAGATCATCCTGGCTAGCATGGTGAAACTGTGTCTCTACTAAAAATACAAAAAAGTAGCCAGATGTGGTGGCACATGCCTATAATCCCAGCTACTCTGGAGGCTGAGGCAGGAGAATCACTTGAACCCAGAAGGCAGAGGTTGTAGTGAGCCGAGATCACACCACTGCACTCCAGCCTGGGTGACAGAGCAAGACTCCGTCTCAAAAAACAACAAAAAAATTGTTGTCAACATTTATATGGGATAAAACTACTCAACCTTTTTTGTTTCTATTATCTGGAGATATTTACATCATTGTTTTTTAGAAGATAAACTTAAGGCATGAAATACATGTTCAGGGCCGGGCGTGGTAGCTAATGCTTGTAATATCAGCACTTTGGGAGGCCACGGTGGGTGGATCGCGTGAGGTCAGGAGTTCAAGACCAGCCTGGCCAACATGGCGAAACCCTGTCTCTACTAAAAATACAAAAATTAGCAGAGAGTGTTAGTGGGTGCCTGTAATCCCAGCTACTTAGGAGGCTGAGGCAGGAGAATTGCTTGAACCTGGTAGGTGGAAGTTGCAGTGAGCTGAGATCACACCACTGCTCTCCAGCCCGGGTGTAAGAGCCAGCCTCTGTCTCAAAAAAAAAAAAAAAAAAAAAAAAAGAGAGACAGTGAGAGAGAAATACATATTCAGTGATGAGATTTGCTTAAACAAGCAACAATTGTATAAAAGAAGAGAGAATGGAGAGTGTGGCAAATCTTGAAAGTATAAATGACTATATGATCTCTCAAAGGAGCTTTTGGTAAAATTCCTGATGATTAGAATGTGTGAATCTCATTAACTGCACCTTAGAATGGTGCCTGGTGCATAGTCAGCTCTCAGTAAGTATCTGCCTAAATGAAGGACGTAGAAAAGCCAGCTTTTAGTGAGTTCCAGGATGCAAGAGCATTGAGAAAATGGAGAGAGTCATTATGGAAACATCAGCTAACATGCTTGAAGTAAGGAGGAACCATGAATTGTCTCAGAGATGTGCAAGCTTTTTCACAGAGTTAAAAGCTGAGACAATGGTCTAATATAGGGGAGACAGTGTGGATGATACAGGAGAGAGAGGGACAGTATATAAGACAACACTCCTGAACATAGAGGGGCTAAGACTTCCAGCAGAAGTAGAGAGTTTGGCTTATATGAAAGGAGGAACTTGTTTTTGTTTTGTTTTGTTTATTCAGGAGTGAAGGGAAAATAAGAGATCACAATTCAGGCTGGTCAGTTGTGCGAGTTCCTGTGTGGTAGATGCTATATTTTCTTTTCTTTTTTTCTTTTCTGTTTTGTTTTTTTTTGGTTTTTTTGTTTGTTTGTTTGTTTGTTTTTTTTTTTGAGACAGACTCTCACTCTGTCACCCAGACTGGAGTGCAGTGGTGTAATCTTGGCTTGCAGCAACCTCTGCCCCCTGGGTTCAAGTGATTCTCCTGCCTCAGCCCCCACCTAGTAGCTGGGATTACAGGTCCACACCACTACTCCCAGCTAATTTTTGTATTTTTAGTAGAGACGGGGTTTCTCCATGTTGGCCAGGCTGGTCTCGAACTCCTGACTTCAAGTGATCCACCCGCCTTGGCCTCCTAGATTTCTGGCATTACAGGCATGAATCACGGTGCCCGGCCAAATGCTATATTTTCTAGAAATTGGATGTTTTGTTGAGATTGACTGAAAGTATGAACCACAGGGGTGCAGAGGAAGCATTGACAAGGGGAGTGTCCTAGCATTTTTGTAGGACAGGTCTTGTGTTCATGAAATCCCTAGCTTTTGTTTGTCTATGAAGAGTCTTCCTCTCTCCTTCATCTTTGAAGGATATTTTCACTGGATTTACTATTCTACAATAACAGTTAACAGTTGTTTTTTTCTTTTGACATTGTCTCCTGTCCTGTAAGGGTTCCACTGAGAAGTCCGCTGCCACATGTATTGGAGCTCCATTGAATATTATTTGTTTTATTTATCCTGTCACTTTTAGAATCCTTTCTTTATCTCTGGCCTTTGGCAGTTTCATTATTAAATGTCTTCAGATAGACTTACTTAGGATAAATGTGCTTCGTGTTCTATAACCTTCTTGTACTTGGATATTGATATCCTTCTCTAGGTTTGGGAAATTCTGTTAGTATTCTTTTGATGAAACTTTCTACACTTCTCTCTCTCTCTCTCTCTCTCTCTACATCCTCTTTAAGGCCAAGAACTCTTAGATTTTTCCCTTCTGAGGCTGGCTATTTCCCAGATTTTGCATGCATGTGTTATTCTCATTTATTCTTTCTTTTGTCTTCTCTGGCTGTGTATTTTCACGTAGCCTCTCTTCAAATTCACTAATTCTTCTGCTTGATCAATGCTGTTACAAAACTCTTATGCACCCTGCAGTGAGTCAATTGCATTTTTTAACTCTAGAGTTTCTGTTTGATACTTTTAAATTATTTCAATCTTTTAAAAATTTATCTCATAGGATTCGGAATTCCTTCTGTGTCATTATGAATTTTGTCGAGTTTCCTCAAAACAACTCTTTTGAATTTTCTGTCTGTAAGTTCACATATCTCTCCATAATGTTTCACTGGTGCCTTATTTAGTTCATTTGGTGAATGCATGTTTTACTGGATTGTCTTGATGCTTATGGATGTTTATCACTATCGAGGCATTGAAGAGTTAGGCATTTATGGTAGTATTTGCAGTCTGTGCCCATTCTTCTTGGGAAGGCTTTCCAGGTATCCAAAGTGACTTGAGTGTTTTTATCTAAGTTTTTGGTTACTGCAGCCATATCTGCCTTAGGGGGAACCCCACGCCCAGTTTTTATCTAAGTTTTTGGTTACTGCAGCCATATCTGCCTTAGGGGGAACCCCACGCCCAGTAACTCTAAGGATCTTGATGACTCCTAGAAGTACTGCCTTTGTGGTCTTGGATAAGATCTGGAAGAATTCTCTGGATTATCAGGCAGGGACTCGTTCCTTCCCCTTACTTACTCCCAAATAAACAGAGTCTTTCTCTTTGAACTGAGCTTCTAGGGCTGGGAAAGGGGTGACACCATCATGGGGACTCCACCGAGTTAGGCCCAAAGCCAGCACAACACTGGGTCTCACCCAAGGTCCACAATAACCACTGCCTGGCTATTGCCTTTGTTAACTCAAGTTTCTAGAGTTCTAGAATCTGCTGGTGGTGAAACAATCCAGGCTTTTATCTCAACCTTCAGGGCTTCAAGTGTCCCCTGATCACAGTTAGGTCCAGAGATGCTGTCTGGCAGCCAGTCCCTGGAGTCACAAACCTTAGGTATCAACCTGGTGCTCTTTTTTATTGTGGTTCAGCTGACACCAAGGCAACAAGAAAAAATCTTTCCCACTTTTCCCTTCACTTTCCACATGCGGAGGTGTTGCTCCCACTGGTCACCACCACCCAAGCCTGTGGTGAGTAATGTCTGATTACCACCAATGTTTATTCAAGGCCCACGGGCTTTTCAGTCAGCCTGTGGTGAATGCTTCCAGGCCTGGAACTCTCTTTTCAGAGCAGTGGACTCTTCTTTGACTCAGAGTAAGTCAAGAAATACTGTCTAAAAGCCAAGACCTGGAATTGGGTACCTCAAGAGCCCACTTGGTGCTTGATATGGTTTGGCTGTGTCCCCACCCAAATCTCATTCTGAATTGTACTTTCCATAATCCCCACATGTTGTGGGAGGGACCTGGTGGGAAGTAATTGAATCATTAGAGTGGTTTCCTCCACGCCATTCTCATGACAGTAAGTTCTCACAAGATCTGATGGTTTTATAAGAGGCTTTTCCCTTTGCACTTGGCTCTCATTCTTCTCCGTCCTGCCGCCCTGTGAAGAAGGACTTGCTTGCTTCCCCTTTTGCCATGATTATAAGTTTCCTGAGGCTTCCCCAGCCCCACAGAATTGTGAGTGAATTTAACCTCTTTCCTTTTTAAATTACCCAATCTTGAGTATGTCCTTATAGCAGCGTGGGAATGGACTAATACAGTAAATTGGTACCACAAAGAGTGGGCCATTGCTGTAAAGATAACCAAAAATGTGGAAGCAACTTTGGAACTGGGTAACAGGCAGAAGTTGGAACAGTTCGGAGAGCTCAGAAGAAGACAGGACAATGTGGGAAAGTTGGGAATTTCCTAGAGACTTGGAGGGCTCAGAAGACAGGAAGATGTGGGAAACTTTGGACCTTCCTAGAGACTTGTGGAAGGGCTTTGACCAAAACGCTGATAGTGATATGGACAATGAAGACCAGGCTGAGGTGGTCTCAGATGGAGATGAGAAACTTGTTGGGAACTGGAGTAAAAGTCACTCTTGCTCTTCAAAGAGACTGGCAGCATTTTGCCCCTGCCCTAAAGATTTGTGCAACTTTGAACTTGAGAGAGATGATTTAAGGTATCTGGTGGAAGAAATTTCTAAGCAGCAAAGCATTCAAGAGAAAGCACAACATAAAAGTTTGGAAATTTTGCAGCCTGACAATGCAATAGAAAAGAAAAACTCATTTTCTGGGGAGAAATACGAGCCAGCTACAGAAATTTGCATAAGTAACAAGGAACCAAATGTTGATTCCCAAGACAATGGGGAAAATGTTTCCAGGGCATATCAGAGACCTTCATGGCAGCCCCTTTCATCACAGGCACAGAGGCCTAAAAGGAAAAAATGGGCCAGATCCAGGGCTCCCCTGCTATATTTAACCTCAGGACTTGGTGCCCTTCATCCCAGCCACTCCAGCCAAGGCTAAAAGAGGCCAAGTTACAGCTCAGGCCGTTGTTTCAGAGAGTGCAAGCCCCAAGCCTTGGCAGCTACCATGCAGTATTGGTCCTGAGGGTGCACAGAAGACAAGAATTGAGGTTTGGGAACCTCTACCTAGATTTCAGAGAATGTATGGAAATGTCTGGATGTCAGGCAGAAGTCTGCTGCAGGGGTGAAGCCCTCATGGAGAACCTGTGCTAGGAAAGTGTGGAAGGGAAACGTGGGTCAGAGCCCCCACACAAAGTCCTCACTGGGACACTGCCTGGTGGAGCTGTGAGAAGAGGGCCACTGTCTTCCAGACCCTAGAATGGTAGATCCACTGACAGCTTACACCACAGACCTGGAAAAGCAACAGACACTCAATGCCAGCCCATGAAAGCAGCTAGGAGGTGGACTGTACCCTGTAAAGCCACAGGGGCAGAGCTGCTCAAGGCCATGGGAACCCACCTCTTGCAATAGCATGCCCTGGATGTGAGACATGAAGTCAAAGGAGATGTTTGTAACTTTAAGGTTTAATGACTGTCCTGTTGAGTTTCAGACTCACATGGGGCCTGTAGCCCCTTTGTTTTGGCCAATGTCTCACATTTGGAATAGGTGTATTACCCAATGCCTGTACCCTCATTGTGTCTAGGAAGTAACTAACTTGCTTTTGATTTTCCAGGCTCAAATGCATAAGGAAATTGCCTTGTCTCCAGTGAGACTTTGGACTTTGACTTTCGAGTTAATGCTGGAATAAAAGTTTAGAGGACTGTTGGAAGGGCATAATTGTGTTTTGAAATGTGAGGACATGAGATTTGGGAGGGGCCAGGGAGAAGTGATATGGTTTGGCTGTGTCTCCACCCAAGTTTCATCTTGAATTGTAGATCCCATAATCCCAACATGTCGTTGGACGGAGCCTGTAGGAGGTATTTGAATCACTGGGGTGGTTTCCCCCATGCTATTCTCATGATAATGAGTAAGTTTTCTTAAGATCCGGTGGTTTTACAAGGGGCTTATGCATTTGCTTGGCTCTCATTCTTCTCCTTCCTGCCAACATGAAAAGAAAGAAAGAAGGACATGTTTGCCTCCCCCTTCACCATGATTTTAAGTTTCATGAGGCCTCCCCAGCCCTGCAGAACCATGAGTCAATTAAACCTCTTTCCTTTATATATTACCCAATCTCAGGCATGTCCTTATACCAGTGTGAGTATGGACTAGTACAGCGCTGTACCCTACTGTGCCTGAGCTCTTACCTATGCTGTAAGATAAAATACCCTTTTAATTTTCTCTTTCCTTTTCTCAATCAGAAATAGTTTCTCCCTATGGCCACCACAGCTGAGAATGTGTTAGGTCACACCTAAAGTAAGCACATCTCTGAGTCTCACCTATGGCCCATGGTGAGCACTGCCTGGGTATCACTGTTGATTATTCAGGGACCAAGGACTCTTTAGTCAGCAGGTGATGAATCCTGCTGCGACTGAGTCCTTCCTTTCAAGGAAGAGGGTTTGTTTCCTCCCACCCCAGTGTATGTTTGGAAATGTCACCTGGAAGCTAGGGCCTAGAATAGGGGCCTCCATACTCTGCCTGGTACCATATCGTACTGTGGCTGAGCTAATACCCAAGTTGGAATACAAAGTCCTCTTTACTTTTCTGTCTCGTCTCCTCAAGCAGAGGGAAAGAGCCTCTCCTGGAGCTTCAAGTTGAGTTTTCTGGCATTGGGCTAAGGGTGACACAAGCACTCCTTTGGCCACCCCTGCTGGTATCTCACTGGGTCATATCCCCACCAAGTTTACTGGCTCTGAGCCCAGCACAGTACCAAGACTTGACCAGGAATTGCAGCCTTTGTGGCTTAAGCCACTTTTCAAAGTTATATAGGACCACAGAGTACTTTATTAGCCTGTGGTGGTGGAGCTGCAAGAATTCAGGTTCTAACCACTTGGATTAACAATTTTCCTCTTACTGGTGCTAGCATAATTGCTCCTTCTGCAGGTGCTGGCTGAGTTCTGCCTGGTGTTACTATCCATTATGACACAGAAGCACTGAGTTCCAATTCAGAATCCCACAATCAGTGCTCTCTTCGTGCCCTAGGCACATAGATTCTCCATGCCACAGTGCTGCTGCTGGGTGGTGGTGGTGTGGGGGCGGCGTGGTTGCCTTTCCTACCCTCTTCAGTGCCTCTTTCAGTGATGCCAAGCTAAAACCAGGTACTGTAATTGCTCACCTGCTTATTGATTCTTATGAAGGTGCTTTTTTGTGTGAATAGTTGTCCGATTTGTTGTTCTGATGGAGACGATCATCAGTGGACGTTTCTATCTGGCCACCTTGCTCTGCCTCGACATTCAAGTTTTCTTGATGAGCCATTCTCATTTTAGAAGCTCACTGATTTCTCTTTTCTTTTAATTAACAAGCTATTAATAATTTACACCATACAAGTTATTACTTGGCTGTAAATCATTTTTAAACCAGTATCCAATTATTTGAAATTTATGAGTCTCCTTTCTCCAATAAGAATATAAGTTCTTTGATCAATATGGCTCACTACAGTAAAACCAAGGATAATTTATCTTAGTTACCATAATGTTTAATGAAAAATATTGTTCCAAAGTTTTTCCAAAGAGAAGTCACTCCTTATACTGAGTGTCTATCCTCGGTGCCTAACATGTGGCTGAGTACGTACAAGGTATTTAATAAATGCTTATTGAACTGATATGGGCAACTACTTAATATTTAACTCATGTGTATAATTTCATTCCTTATGCTTTCAATGTCTTAAAATGGAGAAGGCCTCACCTCACCTGAATTTGTCTGCTGTAAAATGCGAACTATGTATGTGAGCTCTTAAGAGAGAACTTACATAAATTTAAGAAATATGTAAAAGTTAGATCATGCCCAAGATTTGTTTTTCAAACATAAGAAAATAAAATACATCACTGAGGATATAAGTCTTTTATGAGTCTTTTCTTCCTCATAAAAATAAAAGTAAGATACTTTAGTCACTTTTTTTTAAATAAATATACATTTATATTTGGAAGCTGTTGCTTTCTGGGCTATAAAATTTGCTTTATCACTGGCCCTAAGAAAGACCTATAATAATAATGTTACAATGTTATGTTTCAAAACATCATATTTATATACATTGAGATACCATTTACGTCATTTTATTTTAGACCTCAAAATATATTTTAATGAATCTGTTGATTTATATGAAGTATTTATGCACACTAAATACTTAATAATATTCCTCTATTAGGTGTTCCTGTCTCTAACTGTGCATCTGAAAAGGGGAGTTGAATTTTTCTCAAATTCTTATGTGATCATGGCAAATAAATTAAAACAGACAATTCTGTTGTTCCATATGTAACTTTCTAGAAACTCTTTCATGAACAATATTCATTTAGAATAAGTTTCAAGCAATGTTTAAATTTATTTCAGTTGTAAACAAGATATTTTCCTTTATCATTATCAAATTAGCCACAATGCTGATACTGTCATCACTAGCTGAATTAGAATATTTGTAACAATATAGACATTTGAACATAAACATTTGCAATACTTTTTCTATTTAGGATTCTTTTACTGGACGTTTAGGTATTCATTTTAATTGACTTTCCAAATATTACATGCTTACTGGAATAAAAAGAAAATAACAGTAGGCATTAACAAAGTAAAAAACTCATAAATCAACCATTCAGAGATAAATGTATTAATATTTTAATAGATTTTTTCCAATATTTTATGTGTGTATATGTATATATATACATAAAATATATGTGTGTGTGTGTGTATATATATATATACTTGCATGCTTTTTTTCTATCTTTTCGGATCATGGTATATAGAGAATTTTAAAAAATTAACATTGCATTGAATTTATTATCTGACAAGACTACATACTTTGCTTTTATTTATTTATTTATTTGTTTTTTGAGACAGAGTCTCGCTCTTTCACCAGGCTGGAGTACAGGGGCGCGATCTTGGCTCACTGCAACCTCCGCCTCCCGGGTTCAAATGATTCTCCTGCCTCAGTCTGCCGAGTAGCTGGGGCTACAGGCATGCACCACCACACCCAGCTAATTTTTGTATTTTTAATAGAGACGAGGTTTCACCATGTGGGCCAGGATGGTCTTGATCTCTTGACCTCATGATCCAGTCACCTCAGCCTCCCAAAGTGCTGGGATTACAGGCGTGAGCCACCGTGCCCAGCCTGACTAGATAGTTTTCAAAAATATAATGTTTAAGCTTATGCCTGTAATCCCAGTGGTTTAGGATGCTGATGTGGGAGAATGGTTTGAGGACAGGAGTTAAGAGACCAGCCTAGACAACACAAAGAGACCACGTCTCTACAATACACACATATTTGATCTATGTGGCGGCATGTGTAGCTACCAGGAGGCTGAGACGAGAGGATCACTTGAGGCCAGGAGTTGGAGGCTGCAATGATTTAGGTTCGCACCACTGCACTCTAGGGTGGGTAACAGAGTGAAACCCTGTCTCTAAATACATGTATGTTACAGAGTGACATAGGATTTCACTGTATTATAGTCTATATATTTACCCATCTATTTTATTTACTTTCACTACATATTTTAGATGTTATTGTTTCCCATTTTCCTTTTATGTAATAAACTTTGAACACAAAATTTTGAATATAGCTCTACTTATTCATCCCACTACTTATTACAGTAGAATTTAAGTGGAATCATCATCTCTCAGAATCTTGATCAACACTTTCAAAATATATTTTTAAAGGCTGTGCAAATTTATACATCCATCTAGGGCCAATAGCTGTATTTCTGTATATATATATGTGAATATATACAGCCCTTGGAGTTGTGCAGTGTGCAGCCCACAAAACTGAACTGGTGATTTTACTCTCGCCTGTAGAGTATGACTGTACCCATCTCACTATCACTAATATTAAATGTAATAAATTTAAAATTATTAATAGTATAAAAGGTTAAAAATAAACATGTTTCTTATTGAGCACTCAAGTTCAATTACATTTAGCAGAGATCTTTAAAAACTGTGGTATAAACATTATAGACATTTATTTTTTCTCACTTAGTGGTTTAGAGGAAGTACAGGTGATTCATGTCTGGCAGTAGCTTTTTCCACCATGTTGTTGAAAGATCTCTGTGGCTGTAAACTTTTTGCTGTCACCCACTTGGTCTAAGTTAGTACACCACTGCCTTTACTGTGTCCAAACAGCATTATGGAGGAAAGTGAAAAAGTGAAGGGAAGTAGAATTTCCTTTCTATTTAAGGGAACAATGCAATTTTCTTTATGAAAATTTCTAACTTTGTTTAAAAAACTTCTGTTCACATTCATTAGTCATAAATTAGTCACCTAGACAAATCTAATTGTTAGAGAAACTGGGAGATGTAGTGTTTATTTTGAGTTTGTCAAGATCCAGCTGAAAACTAGGAACTAAATATTGGTGAAAAAACAGAAAAATGGTTTTGAAGAATTATTACTCTCTGCTGTACAGTGAATCTTACATTTGCAATATATTTGATCACTGGTGAAATTGACATTTTTTCATGCATTTATGTAATTTTTTATATCAATTACACATTAGTGCTCTGTGCTATTTTTGCCACAGAAGTGTTTTTAAAAATACTTTTGGAAAGGGCTTTCTGTTTAATATTTATATTAACTTGTTCTTTTTTTTTTTTTTTTTTTTTTTGAGATGAAGTTTCGCTCTTGTTGCCCAGGCTGGAGTGCAGTGGAGCAATCTCAGTTCACTGCGACCTCCATCTCCCAGGTTCAAGCAGTTCTCCTGCCTCAGCCTCCTGAGTAGCTGGGATTACAGGCATATACCACCACACCCAGCGAATTTTGTATTTTTAGTAGAGACAGGATTTCGCCATGTTGGTTAGGCTGGTCTCGAACTCCTGACCTCTGGTGGTCCTCTTGCCTCAGCCTCCCAAAGTGCTGGGATAATAGGCATGAGCCACTGCGCCCGGCCTATGTTATCTGTTGTACTCATTTTAAGTATTATTATTGTACTACTTTTTATTTATTGGAATTTTACAGGCCTATAATCACATTTTTATTATCATTATACTTAGAAAGTTTTTCTATTCCCCAAGATGTTAATATTCATTAATATTTCATTATAGGATTAAATAAATTTAGATTTTATTTAAAATTTTATTTTATCTTTAGGCTTTTTGTTTGTTTTTGTTGTTTGCTAAGGCTAAGAAGAAAAATATCCAACTTCAGAGATTTTTAAAATACTTTTCTTTACTAATTTTGAAATTATTTAACACTAAGTAAAAATTCAGAAGATTTTATATTGTGCTCATATAGTTTACCATGTTTTTTTTGTTGTTGTTGTTCACTACCTTATAGTCCTGGCTCACTTTTTATTAAATATTACAAAATTATACACACATGATTTTAAAAATAATAAGGTTATCCTCCAATATTTAACAACTTTTTAAAATGTTTGATGAGTTTTTTTTTTTTTTTTCAACTCTTTTTAAGATACAGGGAGCACATATTCAGGTTTGTTACGTGGGTACATTGCACTCAGGTAGTGAGCATAGTACCCAATAGGTAATTTAGGAACCCATATCCGCCTCCCTCCCTTCCCCCTCTGTAGTCTGCATTGTCTATTGTTTCCATGTTTATGTCCACGTGTGTTCAATGTTTAGGTCCCACTTTTGAGTGAGAATGTGTGATATTTGGCTTTCTGTCCCTGCATTAATTTCTGATCCTGGTTAGGATAATGGCCTACAGCGCCATCCATGCTGCTGCAAAGGACATGATTTTATTTTTTATTTTTTGTGGCTGTGTAGTATTCATGGTGTGTATATGTAACATTTTCTTTATCCCATCTACCACTGATGGGCACTTAGGTTGATTCCATGTATTTGCTATTGTGAATAACAAGGCAATGGACATGTAAGTATATGTGTATTTTTGGCATAATGATCTATTATCCTTTGCATATATACACAGTAATGGTATTGCTGGGTTGAATAGTAGCTCTGAAATTATAGAACTGAATGAAACTGAGATGTAAGTATTGATACAAAAGATCAGTGAAACCAAGAATTGGTACTTGGTACTTTGGAAAAAAACAAACAAGAAAAGATTGATAGACCATTAGTTAGATTAACAAAGAAAAAAAAGAGAAGATCCAAATAAGCACAATCAGAAATGATAAGAATGACATTATAATTGATCCCACAGAAATATAAAAGATCCTCAGAGTATACTATGAACAACTCTATGCACATAAATTAGAAGATCTAGAGAAAATGGATGAATTCCTGAAAACACATAATGTCCCAAGACCAAATAAGGAAGAGATTAAAACCGTGAATAGACCAATATCAAGTTCTGCTATTGAGTCACAAAAAAACAAAACAACAACAAAAAAACAGTGAACTTACCAACCAAAAAAAGCGCTGGATGAGATGAATTCACAGTTGAATTCTTCCAGACATGCAAAGAAGAGCTGGTGCCAATCTTACTGAAAATATTCCAAAAAATGGAGGCAGAGGGGCTCCTCCCTAAGTCTTTCTATGAAGCTAGCATCAGCTTAACACCAAAATATGTCAGAGACACAATAACAGCAATAACAACAAAAACTTTAGGCCAGTATCCCTGATAAACATAGATATAAAAATCTTCAACAAAATACTAGCAAACCAAATCCCGCAGCATATCAAAACATTTAACACACCATGATCAGTCAGGCTTTATTCCTGGGATGCAAGACTGGTTTAACATACAGAAATCAATAAATGTAATTCACAATATGAACAGAATTAAAAGCAAAACTATGACATTCTTTCAATAGATGGAGAAACAGCTTTTGATAAAATCCAACATCCCTTCATGATAAAAAGCCTCAACAAACTAGGCATTAAAGGAACACACCTCAAAATGGTAAGAGCCACCTATCACAAACCTACAACCAACATCATATTGAATGGGCAAAAGTTAGAACTATTAAATCCTCTTGAGAACTTGGAACAAGAAAAAGATTCCCACTCTCAACACTCTTATTCAACATAGTACTGGAAGTCCTACTCAGAGCAACCAGTCAAGAGAAAGAAATTAAAGGCAACAAAATAGGAAAAGAAGATGTCAAACTATCTCTCTTCCCTGATGATATGATTCTATATCTAGAAAACCCTTGAGGTGATGTCAAAAGACTAGTAGAACTGATAAACAATTTTACTAAGGATTTAGGTTACAAAACAGTGTACAATAATCAGTAGCATATCTATACACCAATAATGTCCAGGCTAAGAGTCAAATAAAGAACACAATTCCCACCTCTACAATAGCAACATAGAAAATGAAATACCTAGGAATACAGCTAATCAAAGGGGTGAAATATTTCTACAAGGAGAAGTACAAAACACTGGTGAATGAAATCAGAGATGACAGAAACAAATGGAAAAACATTCCATGCTTGTGGATTAAAAGAATTAGTATAGTTAAAATGGCCATATTGCCCAAAACTATTTACAGATTCAATGCTATTACTACAAAACTACCAAAGTCATTCTTTACAGAATGAGAAGGAAAAAAATAAAAACTATTCTGGAATTCATGTGGAACCAAAAAAGAGTACAAATAGTTAAAGCAATGTTAAGCATAAGGAACAAGGCCAAAGGCATCACACTACCCAAATTGCAACTATACTATAAAGATATGGTAATCAAAATAGCATGGTACTGGTACAAAAAGAGACACACGAACTAGAGGAACAGAATAGAAAATGCAGAAATAAAGCTACAAGTTTACAACCATCTGATCTTCAATAAGGCTGACAAAGAAAACAAACAAAAAACAAAACAAAACAAAAAAATCAGTGGAGAAAACTCTTCTTATTCAATAAGTAGTGCTAGAATAACTGGCTAGTTACATGCAGAAGATTGAAGCTGGACCCCTGCCTTTCACTATATACAAAAATTAACTCTAAATGGATCAAAGATTTAAATGTAAGACCTCAAACTATAAAAATTCCAGAAGAAAATCTTTAAACAGACAATCTACAGGATGGGAGAAAATATTCCCAAACTATGTATCCAACAAAGGTGTACTATCCAGAATCTATAAGGAACTGAAATCAACAAGCAAAAAACGAATAACCTTGGCTGGGTGCGGTGACTCACACCTGTAATCCCAGCACTTTGTGAGGCAGAGGCAGGTGGAACACTTGAGGTCAGGAGTTTGAGACCAGCCTGGCCAGCATGGTGAAACCCCGACTCTACTAAAAATACAAAAATTAGCCGGGCTTGGTGGTCGGTGCCTGTAGTCCCAGCTACTCGGGAGGCTGAGGCAGGAGAATAGCTTAAACCTGGGAGGCGAAGGTTGCAGTGAGCTGAGATCATGCCACTGCACTGCAGCCTGGGCAACAGAGCGAAACTCCGTCTCAAAAAACAAACAAACAAACAGAAAAAAAGAATACACCATCAAACAACAACAACAACAACAACATAAAAACCTCATGAAAAGATGGGGAAAGAACATGAATGGAAACTTCTCAAAAGAAGACATACAAGTGGCCACCAAACATATAAAGGATGCTCATCACCAGTAATCATCAGAGAAATACAAATTAAAACCACAATGAGGTACTGTCTCACACCAGTCAAAATGACTCTCATTAAAAAGTCAAAACCGACAAATGCTAGCCAGGCTGTAGAGAAAAGGGAGCACTTATACACTGCTGGTGGGAATGTAAATTTGTTCAGCCATTGTGGAAAGCAGTTTGGAGATTTTTCATAGAGTTTAACATCTCTTTAAGGACTATCAGTTCTATTTTGTTGCTTTCTCCAGGGCTGGTGTTCAGTCAGGGCACATGTCTGGAGTGTGGTATATTCTACCAGGATACATTCTGAATATTTGGGACAACTGCCACACCACTTGTTAAATATTTTTGATTATCACCCTTGGGTCTATTGGTTTTTGCCTGAGCCTCACATTATGTAATTTTTCTACCTTATTATGTTGAATTATTAAGTGTTTTTCCTATGTAGAGGGTATTAAAAGATCAATACATTTTAAGGCATTTTTTATAACTTTGGTTTCTCTATTCTATTTTAATCAAGAGCTAAATAAATAGAGGCTAATGTCAAAACTTGATTATTTAAATCTCTAAATATATTCAAGGAAAAAACTAAAGTATAAAATTCAAATCAAGTTTTGACTAAGCTTATATTCTTTGTGAAAGAAAATGTTTAGTTGTCTCAGAATAAATGTACATTTTAATAAATAAAAAATACCATAATATAGGAATGTCTTTATATTACTTTAGTATACTTTAAACAAACCCCAACATAGGAGATGATATAACTTATGATTTATTAATGAGTTATAACTTCTTATTCTAATAAATTCCAAAATATTTAATTTTATTGCTATATGCTTTTACAGAAAGCCTTATGTGATTTTGTTTTTTATTATTTTTCTCATTAATAGGAACTTATTTATATATTTAGACATAGATAATAAATTACTGATTAGTACTTGAATAAATCAGTAATGACCAAAATCTGAAATAAATGTTGATAAAGCTTTGGAATATCTTTTTGTACTTCTGTGTGCATATGTATATCTTTGATTTGGGACTTTTTGTAAAATAAGCCACCTGAATACTATTCAGGATGAGTAAAGACATTTTCTGTTTTTCTACCTTATGCCTCCATTCCTGCCTGCAGTACAGACTATATTTACCATAGATTGCTTTATTTTAAGCTGTATAATAAGATTTTCTTTAAAATGTGTTACTTCTGTTTCAATGGGATTTTCTGTATACTGTGTAAATAGAAGGAGTTGCATTATCCGTGAAGCAAATATAATGTATGGTTGTCAAGACACTTGAAGATTTGATTAAGTTTTCAAATATTTCACCATTTACATTGAGGAATTGGAAGTGTGGAAAAAAATCAACAATACTGTTCTTTTGATGCTTTATTTTAGTATATAATTGCCTCTTAATAAAATATGTCATGTGACGGTTAGCAACAGTTCTGCTGTTCATCGCATGAATGCAGAAGATTTGATAAGAGGAGTTGAAGCAGTGTGAACAATGATTCAGCTTTTCTAGATGTTTTCTACAAATTCGATCCAATTAAGTACAATAAATACTTCTTCAACTGGTCTTATAAAGCTTTTACCTGAGTTAGATATAGGTAAAAAGAACTATATTTCATGAAATCTCCTATTGTTCCTTTTGTTTCAGGGCCTTAGTCAGCAGTCAGTATTTAATTATGATACATGAAATGCTATTTCTTTTAGGTTAGAGGTAATAAGAAAAATCAACAAATATTAGGAAACATGTTATATACAGCAGTAATTTATCATATATACTCTTTAAATATTATCAGAGTGGAAATTCAGAGACTGACAAGGACATTTACCCAGCACACTTTCAAGTCAGTCATTCAGTGTGTAGTATTAGGATCATGTATTTTGAAACCTACGTATTTTGAGTTGAATCTCAGGCAACTATCTGACTGATCTAGATATCATCTTACTCATCCGTGAATTGGAAATTAATTAGAAATATTATATACATCTACTTAATAGGCTTGTAAAGCTTGAGATGTTAAATAGATAATGATGATGATGAGAGAGAGATCAGAAAAGTCTGGATTATAATAAGTGCTAAATAAATAGTAATTCTTCATTATTATTAGCATCATCATCATCATCATCAGTTGTCTACATAGTTGTCAAGAAGCTGAGCATCTTGGCTTGCCATATTTTTATTTTCTAAAATAGTAAAGTGATTAGTGATACATTAAAAGCTAGTGTTAACTACATATAGACTCCAGTCTTTCAACACCTTCATTTTTTAATTGTGGGTTACATATTACAGATGATTTAAGGCTCAGTTTTGCAGTAAAGCACTTGTTGATGTGTATGCATATCTCACAAGGACATGTTGAATGTAATCTACATTTATAACCTATGGAAACTGCTTCTTCCTTTTGCAGGTACAAATGATTCATTATAATAATTTTATTAAGAATTATTATTATTATTATTATTTTGAGATGGAGTCTCGCTCTGTCGCCCAGGCTGGAGTGCAGTGGCGCAATCTCAGCTCTCTACAAGCTCCGCCTCCCGGGCTCATGCCATTCTCCTGCCTCAGCCTCCCGAGTAGCTGGGACTACAGGTGCCTGTCACCACGCCTGCTAATTTTTGGTGTTTTTAGTAGAGATGGGATTTCGCCGTGTTAGCCAGGATGGTCTCGATCTCCTGACCTCGTGAACTGCCTGCCTCGGCCTCCCAAAGTGCTGGGGTTACGGGTGGGAGCCACCGCGCCCGGCCTAAGAATTATTTCTTTTCATACTCTTGAATAATGAGTACCCTTTTCTCTGCCCCCTCACTGCCATGTCTAAGGTCTTGATCTTAACCTTCCTGGGAAAATGTGGGGGCTTATAAAGACATCTGCTCCACTCTTTGCCTTCCAGCCATCTACCATCTGCAATTCATACTCATTACGGATTCAATAGCTGTATTCAGTCAGTATCTTTCTTCCTCTAAAATAATCACATTTTAGTTTCTTACAGTTTTGTGAGGGTGAAGAAACAATTGATGTTTTCTTTTGCATTATTTTCTTCCCTTGCCTTGGCTTTCCCTTTTTATTCTCCTTCAAAAAAGTTTTCATTTTTCTCTAGATGGTCTCCTAATGTGTCTCCTTTGAGCCACATATGTTAGAATGATCTTAACCTGTTCTCCCAGACAGCAGAGCTTAACAAAAAAGACCAGTGGATATTTGATGAATTTTGAATTTTAATTTTTGTGGGTACATAGTAGGTATACATATTTATGGGGTACATGAGCTGTTTTGGTACATAATAATCACATCACGTAAAGTGAAATATCCATCCCCACAAGTATTTATCCTTTGTGTTACAAAAACTCAATTATACTTTTTTAGTTATTTTAAAATGTAAAAATAAATTATTATTGGCCAGGCATGGTGACTCACGCCTGTAATCGCAGCACTTTGCAAGACCAGGTGGGCAGATCTCTTGAGGTCAGGAGTTGGAGACCAGCCTGGCCAACATGGTGAAACCCTGTTTCTACTAAAAATACAAAATTAGCTGAGTGTGGTAGCGCACCATTAATCCCAGCTACTTGGGAGGCTGAGGCAGGAGAATCGCTTGAACCTGGGAGACGGAGGCTGCAGTGAGCTGAGATAATGCCACTGCACTCAGTCTGGGTGACAGAGTGAGACTCCATCTAAATATACATAAATACATACGTATATACACATACATATATACACACACACACATATATATACATACACACATACATATATCTGACTATAGTCACCCTGTTGTTGTACCATCAAATACTAGATCTTATTCATTCTTTCTATTTTTTCACACCCATTAACCTTCTCCACCTACATCCCCATCCTCCTGACTACCCTTCCCAGCCTCTGATAACCATCCTTCTGCTCTCTATCTCCATGAGTTCAATTGTATTGATTTTTAGATCCCACAAGTAATTGAGAATGCAATGTTTGTCTTTCCGTGCCTGGGTTATTTTACTTAGCATAATGACTTCCCATTCCATACATGTTGTTGCAAATGACAGGATCTCATTCTTTTTTTAGGGATGAATAGTACTCCATTGTGTATAAGTACCATACTTTCTTTATCCATTCGCCTGTTGATGGACACTTAAGTTGCTTCCAAATCATGACTATTATAAACAGTGCTGCAGCAAACATAGGAGTGTAGATATCTCTTCCATATACTGATTTCCTTTCTTTTGGGTATATACCCAACATTGAGCTTGCTGGAACATATGGTAGCTCTATTTTTAGTTTTTTGGTGAACCTCTAAACTGTTTTCCATAGTAGTTGAAATAATTTATATTTCTACCAAGAGTGTACAAGAGTTCTCTTTTTTTTGTTTTGTTTTGTTTTGAGACAGAGTCTCGTTCTGTCGCCCAGGCTGGCACGATCTCGGCTCACTGTAAGCTCCACCTCCCGGGTTCACGCCATTCTCCAGCCTCAGCCTCCCAAGAGTTCTCTTTTTTCCACATTCTCACCAGCATTTTTTATTGCCTGTTTATTGGATAAAGCCATATTAATTGGGGAGAGATGATATCTCACTGTAGTTTTGATTTAAATTTCTTTGACAACCAGTGATGCTCAGCATCTTTTTATATGCCTGTGTGCCATTTATTTGTCTTTTTTTTGAGAACTTTCTATTAAAATCTTTTGCTTATTTTTAATCCGATTATTAGATTTTTCCTACAGAGCTGCTTAAATTCCTTGTATATTGTGCTTGTTAATTCCTTATCAGATGGGTAACTTGCAGGATAATGTTTTACTAAGGAATATAATCAAGAAAGAAAGGATGAAGAACAGTAGAGTGAAGGAGAGAAGTGAGAAACCAATGAGATCAAATTCTATTTTGAGTGTGACATTTTGGTATCTCCTTAAATTGTTCATCCAAAGCAAGTGCTTCACACCTCACTCACCTCTCCCCAGTTACAGCCCTGATTGAGAGGCATTATCAGTTCAGATGCCAACAGATGCAACTGGTTGTCTGATCCAGGAACTCTGTTCCCTAAGAAGTGTAGACTGAGTCTTGGGATCACCCATCAGTCGGGAGTAAAGAGTACCTCTGTGAAGATGGTCAAAATCACAGAGCTATCATAAGAGGCAAGTGAATCTAAGAAGATGTGAAATGGTGATTAAGAGATGTACAATCCACTCTTCACACAACTCAGCTACTTGAGTGTCCACCATATATCTGGCTCTCATAAAAAAAGATAAGAAGAAAAAATGTCCTTACTTCTTCTCTGATAGAGATGAAATAAATCAATTATTTTCAGAGGAGTTCCTTTAAGGTAGTGGCCAGCTGCACCCTCTGAAAACTTAATGCAAGTGGGCTAGGAGATTGGCTATCTCTCCCATTACTATAGCTGGTCCTGGGGCTGCAACTGGTCTTTGCCATCTCCCCCCTTTTACCACCCAGTCTAGATTCCCTTCATCTTTAGCAATTCTTTGACTGGTCTGGGTGATTTGTCTCATGGAATGATGCAAATCTTCATTTCAGAGTTGTCTAAATTATTACATTTTTCAATGTTCTCGGGACATGGTTATTACATTCTCTATTTTGCTTTCAAAACTAGAGGTAGAAGCATCAAGTATTGTCACTTTGAATCCCTTGAGTATTACTTGTCTCTGCCCCCATTGCAAAGCAGCAACCCTGACTCTTTATGCTAATCATGGAAGTTAGCCTCCTCTAGTACTGCAACTGCTTTATTTGCTCATAGATCTGCTGGCACGAAGAGTACTGTATGAACCAAGGAAGGTTGTAGCTTCAAGTTTAATTGTACCCTTAATATGTTCTCTAGCAGAAGCATTTCTCTCCTGGGATACAGGATCTCTTGCCCTACATAGCCAAAACTTGCAGAGATGGGAAGCATGACTACAAGTGGGTCATGGAGTGGTGGTAAAAGGAGCCAGTCTTTCTTCTATCATTTGGTTCAAGACCCAAGTAGTCTAATTAAAGGGACATAGGACTATATACTGGCCATTGATTCAGTGTGTGTACTGCATTCTGGAAGTCAACACCTTGACCCCACAGAGTACTCATTTTAAGCTTGTACTGTAACTGAGATCATAGGAGGCAATTTCATCTATCTCTGAGGTTGACTGCATGTGGGTGATTGGTTGCCTGAATTCCATGTACATGTCATTATTGGTACACTTCCTTTGCTGTAAATTATGTCTTTTCCAGTGAGGCAATGCTATGTGCAATATAACATTGATAGTTCAGGTGCATCTTTGCAAAGTCATACTACATGGCCTCTCCCACCCAGGAAAGAACTCTGTAAGAAGGCATTACATTTGATAAGGAGAAATCACAACTCTCCAGGGTGTAAAAGTTCTGATGTGATTTACCTGCCAGTAAATGGCCAGATGGTATTCTCAAGTAATGTTGTCATAGAGAGGGCTCAATGTAAGTTTTTGCTGCTAATAGGTTGTATATTAAGTGGTGACAAATAGATACATCTTGTAGAGAAGGAGTCCGTGTTATTAAGTGTACTTATGAAATTTCTGTCTGCTATCATGGTTACTCTATTCATGGTTTTGTTATAGCAGTCCTGAGATAATCAAGAAAAAATGCTGGCTGCCATTCACAGGAAGAGTCTTCCTATTTCCTGGTGGTTTGGAGCTCTGACTTTGGGAGAAATTCTCCAATGGACATTAATATGTGACACAAAGATTAAAATGTTTTGCATCTCTTCCCATAGGTCCAACCACAAAGGCCATCTCGAGGTGCCCATCCTTGTTTTTTCAATCTTATTCCTTTGAAGCCCGTGTTCAATTAATCAAGCCATTTCCCACCACCCAACAATTTATGCATATCTACAGTGAAGGACACTTCTAGTTCTATATAAAGTAGTGACCAAATTTACAGCCCACAACCATGTCACCTGAGAACATTTCCCTTTCCTAGTATATTTTAGGAGGGGAGCTGTCACGTGTCAGCAGTCAATTTTAGCTAGCAACAACATGTCGTCAATGAGCCAGTCTAGAGTTCTTTTTTCCCTATCATTTTGTTGTAGGAAATCTCTTATGAGTCATGGGTGTGAGCAGAGGGTAGATAAAGTAGGCATTATGAAATGCACCTGTTCATATAATTTACTCATGCTTTCTGGACCTACTCAGGCCCAGATCTAGATATATAATTTCACAAAACAATGGACTATTGCTATGCCCACTTAAGCTCATGCCTCAGCAGACCTGATTGTACTCAACTTAAAGGGTGATTCCAATTACATAGTCAATTATATTCCACAGCCAAGCATTCATTTTTAAAAATGTAATTGGTATTTCTGTGTTACACATTTTAATGCTTAAGTATCAGAATAATGAGTCCTAGGGTTCACCAGGATTCTTTTTGGTGAAAATTTTGTATTTCTTTCTGGAGCCATGACTGTAAGCCTATCAACAAAACCTGAGATACAGAAGTAACAGAAAATATGGAGTTTATATAGCCTTTTAAAAATAAGTGTGGCCAGTTTTACAAGTTTAGCCTTTGTGACATTGTGTGAAACTACTCAAATAGCCATCTAAAAGGATGTGTTTTGGATTAAGTTTGAAAATTTATATTAAGATTAACCAGATTTCAAGAAGAAATAAATGATCTATGTATTGTAAAAATAGAATGAAAATAAGAATTAGATCATTTTCAGATAAATTTACACAAATCATAAATTAGTTTAAAAAATTTCAGAAAATTTAATTGTAATGTGATTCTTAACAAAATTTAGCTGAAATATGGTTTTGGGTAATAATCACTTTTTATTCAACAGAGTCCAGAGATTAGACAGCTATACTCCACAGAAATGGCATAAACACCAAAAGGAAAACTTTAAAAAATTTACTTCATCAGATGACTATATCAGGTCTTAAACATGGCAGATAATCCACTCATCATTCTTAGGCATGCAGCCTACCACACAACTTTGGCAAAGAAACACCACACAAGGTTGAGGATTATAAACCAGAGCAGCCAGGTGCCCAGAAGGTCAGTCCTTACCATGAGGTGGATATTTCTTCTATCCTTCTTAGTTCCTCCAAGCTACTTGGCCCTAAGCAGAGAGCATCAGTTCTCCTATGCCTCTTGGTACTAACCTCTGGCTGTAGCCCAACTAGGCAGGTGTTGCAGATAGAAGAGTGTGCCATTGCTGCAGGGTCAACTCTACCAGATTCTTTGTCTCTACTTCAGTGGAGTAGTGAGCAAAATGTCTTGCAGGAAGTCTGTGCCAACTTTTACTCCTATTGACAGTTCCCGACATACCTGTCTTACTGTTTCCTCCCTGACACAGTTTGCCTTAATTCAAGTCTAAGTGTGTATGTACTTTAGCAGTGCAGGAGGAGGATCTAATCCCCATGGCTTTGCTTTTTGAGGAAGTAGTCTATATGGGGAATATACACACCATCTCCCTGGGGTGGAGCTCATTTTTCTGTATCAGCTGAAAAGGCTGCGGGAGGATTTGGCTGTCAATCAGAGTCTCTCTCTCTCTCTCTTTCTCTCTCTCTCTCTATATATAAATATATATATAAATATATATATACACACACATACACACATGTATGTATATATATATATATATATATATATATACACCTTTCTATGGCTGTGAATGTACTCCCCACAGGAAACCAGGCTGTAGTTCCTCCCTCTTTAGAAGCAAATGTGTATTAAATGCTTGTAGCACGCTTTATATTTATATAGTATAATTTTGTATATCATGAGGTTTTATAAGAACCTCATGATATAGGTACTGTTGTCCCATTTTTTATATATTGGGGAAAACTAAGGAACAGATGAAACAATGTGGAGCTATGAAGTCATATAGTCAGTATGTGATGGGAAACTGGGATTCAAACTCAAGCCTGCTGAACTGACTCCTCATCACTGCACACAGTGGCTCAGAGGACCATTATGGTGAACAGGAATCTGCATTAGCAGCTGCTGTTAGAGCAGGTTTTTAGGAATATTGCTAGTTGCCTAGTCAAAGAGTATGATAATATTCTCATTCCAGTCTCATGCAGAAAATAAACTAACATATGTCAAGTTATTTTGTTTGGGGTAAAATAACTTTTTTATTTCATGACAATTAGTTAAGTTAGGTATTCTGTTTACTTTGAATGCTGAGTGAAATACATTCTTAAATATTTAAGGAAATAAAAAGATGATCTTAAAAACTCTTATTATGGGTGAAAATTATTTCTTAAATTGATGCTGTCTTTCCTAGAGAAACAATGTGGTTTGAATAAACAACATTTTAATTCATTTTTAAGATTAGGAATCTTTCTCTTGTTATGACAATAAAATGCTCTAACAGAATTGGAATGTGAAAAATTTTGAATGCCATGTCATGTAAATAGTCTCTAATAATTTTGAGAAGAGTTTAAGAAAAAAATCAGCTTTCCAGTTTTAATTAACATATCAATGACGACTTATCTCTTTAACTTGGTTTTAAGTATTCTATTCTGGTGATCCAGAAAATCACAAATGGCAGATAAATAGCACATGTCCCATCGTCTCCATCTGGCACTCATATGAGACATTACTAATCAATCACATCTCTTTCCCATTGAAACTGAATTTTATCTCAGAAACTTTTCAAGACAGGGCTTTCACCAGCCACTCGTAGTTGACTAGAGTTAGTAAAGGTATTTACTATATTCCATCTCTGACTTATTTTCCACCTCTGACTTAAGCAATTATCTCTACCATAGCAAAAAAGGAAATATTGGTTGATCACTTACTATGTTTTATATTCTGTGGTAAACAATGGAAATAGAATAATTTAAAAGTTAAGATACTTTTTAAATTCATGGAAGGCTGTCATAAGAAACAATCCCTTAATTCAGTGACTTCACCAAATAAGTTTGTCACTTATGCAAAGTGCATTGCAGATGTCACTGGTTGGGTGACCCCATGGGGCAAGGCCTCCAAGGAGTGATAGAGGAACTCTGGATCCTTCAAACAGTGGCTCTTCCATTTTCAAGGTTGCTGGGGAAAACCATAGCACATTTAACCATGTCAGCCTGGAAGTGACACAAATCACTTTTACTTATATCCACTGACCAGAAAAAGTCACACCACCTGAACTAAATGCAAAGAAACTATGAAATGTAGCCACTGACTGGACTCCCTCTTCCTAAATGAAACTGTGGAAGGAAGGATAGCCTGAATATTTTAATAGGCAACTAGTCATCTCTGAAAGAAATAGGCGTAGTCCTTTATTTATCAGATTCACCATCTAATAAAATCTTTATTTCCAAAGTATGCTCTTTCTCAAGATTTTCATCTCCAGCAGCATGTGCCCTTTACAATCTATGGTCATCTCTATGTTTATATAATATTCATATTATATGTATATTCTTTATACAGATATTCATCTATTCACACCAACATATACATACACACACACTGCCTAAATTTGAAACTGTCCCTCATTCTCAAATTAACACAAATTATGCACTTCTTTTCCATTATTGGCATTCTTATTTTTTACAGCTTTACTAATATAGAGCTATTTTTGATTTCTTCACAAGCTCTTAACCAGGTCTATCCAATCTTTAAATAAAAATTAAGATTATTTTTCAGCTGTGATTTTTACATACTTTTTCTCAATTCTCCTGCATCTACTTCAATTTGAAATTATCATGGCCTTTTCTAAAGTGGATTTCTCATTTCCAACTAACTGACATCTTTTTTATTACTGGCACATTTAGCTCCCCATGACTAAGTCTAACGTATCTTATACTAAAAACATTATTTATTTAATTAATGCTAACATTTTATCTTGTGAAAACATGCAGCAGTATGATGCATTTCATGTATTTTTACTTAGCTTAACACTGGCTTTATGGGAGTAGTGCTCCAGCTTTTTGTGGTCTGTTTTTTTTTATATGAACACATCACTCTTTATTTCCTCTGTGGGAATTTTGAGGGCTGAAGCAAAGGATTCTTCACCCAAAGGTCACATTCTTTATCAAAACCTCCCAAGCTCTTTACAATTAATGCTGGAATAACTGCATATCCACATACAAAAGAATGAATTTGGACCATTATCTTATACCATACAGAAAAATGAACTCAACCTGAAGGAAAGACTTGAAGATAAGACCTGAAACTCTAAAACCACTAGAAGAAAATTTAGAGGAAAGCTCCATAACATTAGTCTAGGCAAAATTTCTTGGATATGACACCAAAAGTGCAGGCAACAAAAGCAAATATAGACAAATGGGACTACATTAAACAAAAATAAAACATTTAACAGAGTAAAAAGGAAACCTATACAACGGAGAAAAATATATACAAACCATACATCCAAAAAGGGGTTAATACAAAAAATCTACAAGGAACTCATACAACTCAATAGCAAATAAAACCAAATAACACAGATAAAAAAAATGTGTGAAGGGCTTGAACAGACATTTTTCCAAAGAAGACTTACAAATGACTGTCAGGGACAAGAAAAAATGCTCAACGTCAGTAATGATCAGGAAATGCAAACCAAAACTATAACAAAATATCATCTCACACCTGTTCAGATGGCTGCTATCAAAAAATCCCAAAGACATAACATGTATTCAAAAGACAATTTAGAACCCTTGTACACTATTGATAGGAGTATAAAGTAATGTAGCCACTAGTAAAACAGTATGGAGTGTCCTTAGAAAATTAAATATAGAAATATGACATGATCTAGCAATCCCACTTCTGTGTACTTATCCAAAAGAACTGAAATTAGAATCTTGAAGACATATTTGCACTCTATTAGTTGCATTTACAGTAGTCAAAGTATGGAAACAATCTAAATGTCCACTGACAGATGAATAGATACAGAAACTGTGATGTGTACATATTATTCAACCTTAAAAAAGAAACAAATCCTGCCGTTATCTGACAACATGGATCAACCCTGAGGACGTTATGTTAAGGGAAATAAGCCAGATACAGAAGGACAAATACTCCATGATTCCACTTATACGAGGTAATGGTCAAAGTCATAAAAACAGAGAGTAGAATAATGGTTTCCCGGCCTGAATGGGAGGAGAAATGGGGAGTTGCTATTCAACAGGTATAAAATTTCAGTTAGGCAAGATGAACTTTTAGAGATCTATTGTTCAACATTGTGTCTATAGTTCACAGTATGCACCATACACTTCTATTTGTTGAGGATATATGTCATATTATGTAGTCTTATAATTTTAAAACAAAAGCCTCCCAGGGAGGGAAGAATTACTCAATACCTTCATTGTCTAATATGATAAATGTGAGCCACATGCATTGGAGTAAACAAAATACATTATTAAAATTAATTTTATGTCTTTTTAAATGTACCTACTACAAAACTCAAAGTTACATGATATTTACATTATATATCTGTTGCACCACACAACACTGGAGGAGATCTTTTGAAAGTATGAGTGAGTACACTTAATCTTATAGGCTTTGGGTTAAATAAGGGTCATGTGGAATTAAATTTGCTGTTATTTGGCTTGTAGTCAGCTAAAGGAATGTATTCTATTTTCTCTATTTTTTGTTGTTGTTCCTGATGAGTTTAATAATGAAAACAAACTTGTATATACGCTGAGAGAGTAGTTAATTTGGCTAGAAAAATTATTTTTTAAAGAATGATAAACTGATGCATTTGGTATCATAGAATGAATGCTTTCTTCAAAATACAAGCATTGACATTCAATGTGACCTTTAGTATCTTGCATGCTTTGTTTAGTAGCTTGTTTCACTCTAGTATCCTCTGCGTGTTCTATGTCTCTCTTACTCGGATGATGTTATCTTAACATCTGTTATCCTCTAGAGTTACATAAACTATGGAGTCAGATATTTTAATTTTATCAGATGTTAGGATATTTCTTCAGAATAGAACATATATTTAATATCCTGTCTACTTTAATGGATTTAATTGACTGATTGATTTGTATTCAAAAGTCTTTCACACTCTCCAAAAATTTATTTTATATTATAATGAGCAATTATCAAGTGCATTTTAGTGAGACTGGAAATGTCAAGTCAGTATCTGTTCAAGTCTTTGAGAGTCTATATTAAAACTCTTGGCATTGAGATAGATAGGATAATGATGAGAACAGGGAAATCTACCATTGGTGACAACGGTGACTTAATTACCTTAGTTTCCAATTTCATAAGGATAAGAGGAATGCATGAAAATTTGATAATGGGAATTTTAAAGAAGACTTTGTTTATTTCCTGATGTAAGCCTCACCAGAAAATCACTCCACTAATCATTAAAGTAAAGTGTAAGATTTTTTAAGCTGGTTACTTCAGAATATGAATATAGCATAAGAATCTGCTTCTTCAAAGACCAAACAGCATCATCTTAAACTACTGGAGTATTTATGAAAACTCAGTAGTGGCTGGTAACTATTTCTATGGTGGTGGACACATTTAACTTTAAAGTAGCCATTTGCCTATGGGGATGTTACCCTTTGAAAACATTTTCCTTGCAGTGCAGAATTTCTAATTATCCATTTAACCTTGGAAGACCGCGTATCTGCAGTGATTTCCCAAACTTGCTCCATTTTCCTCTTGATTCCTTGTGTATAATAAGGTGAAGCATGTTTCAATAATTAAGAGTTTTAGTTAAAAAAAGGCTGAAGTGAATATATCATGGAGACATTGCATAGGAGCAATGCTGAAGTTGCTGACTTTAGTTTTCCTTTTTATTCCCCAGTTTGTTTGTTGAGTTGTTTTATTCTTTATTAGATTTATCCATGTCAAGATGTTATCTCAGAAGTGTCTGGCTAGCAAGAAGAAATTATCTGCTACCCACATCAGCTAGCTTGGCCTCTATGTGGATAAGTTGGAAACACGGGTAATCTCACACTGGATCCTTGGAAAGCACCTGTAGACCACAGGACACTCCCATGCTGGGAACTGTTGTATAAGGTGATACCCCTAGAGCAGCACCTTCATGTTTGAGCTAGTGGCAGTATTACTGTCAATCAAAGCCTGTCAGAAGGAGGTCAAGATGACCAATGGGCCCATTTCTGAATGCAGAGAAAGCTACAAATACAGGCTTTTGATATTGCCTGTAAAAGAGATTACTTCCTTGTCAAAATTACTAATGTGTTAACTATAAGTTTAAATATATCACAATTTTTGGAAACCTGTTTTATTATGGCATTGAAACAAAATATTACAAGACCCTCAACAACTGGAAGTGTTCTGGACTTCTCCATGTGTTTATGAGGCCCTGCTATTCACCAGTGAAAGAGTGGCTGAGAGCCTCCGCTGAGCAAAAGCTTCTGAGACTATGATGTGGTCTCAGATCCTGGGTCCCCTACTGTCTGACTGTGGTCATCTGTCAGGTTCAGTTTCCTCACCTGAAGTGCAGTTAACTACACTTTCAAAAATGTTCTGAGAGAAAATTGAGATAATGTGTATTAGCTTACTGGGAAGTATTAGGTACAAAATAACTATAAGCTAATAATATCACTAACAGATATGATTTATTAGTAAATCTACTTATAGAGCATGTCTCTGTGTACAAAAATTGAGATAATGTGTATTAGCTTACTGGGAAATATTAGGTACAAAATAGCCATAAGCTAATAATATCACTAACAGATATGATTTCTTAGTAAATCTACTTATAGAGCACATCTCTGTGTACAAAACTTGCTTCCTTAGGTTCTTCCTACAAGTGTTATGTTTTCTGTGGCATTTTCAAGAAGAAATTATATTTTTATAATTTTTAATTTTATTTTTAATTTTTATGCATACATAGCAGTTGTACGCATTATAGGGTACATGTATGATGTTTCCATAAGCATACCATGTGTAATGATCAAATCTGGGCAATTGGAATATTTCATAACCTGAAATTATGTCTTTGTACTGGAAACATTACATATTTTATCTTCTAACTATGTTAAAATACACAACAAACTATTGTTAACTATAGTTTCCCTATTGTGCTACTGAACATTAGATTTTATTTCTCCTATCTAACTGTATTTTTGAACCTATTAACCAACCTGTTTTCGCTCTCCACTTGCCACTACCCTTCCCAGCCTCTGTCAACCACCGTTCTATTAACTATCTCCAGGAGATTATTTTTTTTAGCTTCCACATATGCTTGAGAAAATGCAATAGCTGTCTTTCTGTGGCTGGCTTATTTCATTTAACCTAACGTCCTACAGTTTCATGAATGTTGCTGTGAATTATAATATTTCAGTCTCTTTTTATGGCTGAATGATACTCCATTGTGTATATATACCACATTTTCTTTATTCATTCATCCACTGATGGGCACATAAGTTGATTCCATATCTTGACTATTGTAAATGAAGCTTCAATAAACATGAGAGTGCAGATGTCTCTTCAATATATTGATTTCCTTTTTTTGAATATGTACCCAGCAGTGAGATTGCTAGCTCATATGGTAGTTCTACTTTTAGTTTTTTGAAAAACCTCCATATGAATTTTCACAGTGACTGACTGCACTAATTTATATAATCTCCAACAGTGTACAAGTGTTCCCCTCTCTCAGCATCTTCACTTGCATTTATCATCTTTTTGCCTTTTTGATAATAGTCATTTTAACTCAGGTGACATAATAGCTCATTGTGGTTTTGATTTGCATTCCTGTGGTGACTAGTGATGTTGAGCATTTTTTCATATACCTGGTGGTCATTTACATGTCTTCGTTTGAAAAATGTCCATTTAGCACTTTTGCTCATTTTAAAATCAGATTATTTGTTTGTTTGTTATTGAGTTGTTTGGTTATTAATCCCCTTTCAGATATTTTTGCAAGTATCTTCACCTCGTCTGTGGGTTGTCTCTTCACTTATTGTTTCCTTTGCTGTACACAAACTTTTTAGCTTGATGAAATCCCATTTGTCAACTTTTACTTTGGTTGCCTGTGCTTTTGAGGTCTTACACAAAAAAGGTTTGCCCAAATCAATGTTCTGGAGCATTTATTCAGTGTTTTCTTCTAGTAGTTTCATAGTTTCCATTCTTAGATTTGAGTCTTTAATCCATGTTGATTTGATTTTTGTAATATGGTGAGACATAGGGGTCTAGTTTGATTCTTCTACATATGGATATCCAGTTTTTCCAGCTTATTTACTGAAGAGACTGCCTTTTCCCCATTGTATGTTTCTGGTGACTTGGTGGAAAATTAGTTGGCTGTAAATGTCCAATTGCTCTGGGTAGGACATTCAGTACTATGTTGAATAAAAGTAGTGAAAGTGGGCATACTTGTCTTGTTCCATTCAGTATAGGTTTGTCATATAGAGCCTTTATTGTTTTGAGGTATATTTCTTCTACACCCACTTTGAGAGTTTTTATCATGAAGTGTGTTGAATTTTATCAAATGCTCTTTCTAGAATTTATTGAATGTTCATACGGGTTTTGTACTTGATTCTATTAATGTGATTCATTACAGTTCTTGATTTCTGTATATTGAGCCATCCTTGGATCCTTGAGATGAATCCCACCTGATCATGATGAATGATCTTTTTAATAGGTTATTGACTTCAGTTTGCTGAGGATTTGCTTCAGTTCGTTGAGGATTTTTGCATCAATGTTCATCAGTGATATTGGCCTATAGTTTTATTTGTCTAGTTTTGATATTAGGGTAATGGTGGTCTTGTAGAATTAGTTTGGAAATTTTCCTCCATCCGTATTTTTTTTCTTGGCATAGTTTAAGTAGAATTAGTATTATTTGAGGATCTACTTTCTGCCACTTTTGTCTAATAGTGCACCACCGTGGAGCTAGAAGCATTAATGTTTCACATCAGTACAGTTACTACATCCAGGATACTCTAGTCTTTGTGCACTGAAGCTGCACTAGCAACTGCAACCAATTTTTAAATAATTTTTTATTATGATAAATATATATATAACATAGAATTTACTATAGTAATCATTTAACTGTACTGTTTAGTGGTATTAAATTCATTTATAATGTTGTGCAGCCACCATCACCACCATCCATCTCCATAACTCTTTCTATCTTATAAAACTGAATCAGTATACCCATTGAACATTAACTTTCCATTTTTCCAAACTTTGTCCCCTGGAAACAACTTTCACTTTCTCTGTGATTTTCTTTATGATTTTTACCACTGTAAGTACCTCACATAAGTGAATCATACAGTATTTGCCTCTTTGTGACTTGCTTATTTCACATAACATGATGTTCTCAAAGCTTATCCATGGTGTAGCATGTATCAGAATTTCTTCCCCCTTTTAAGGCTGAATAATATCCCATTTTATAGGTACATTACATTTTGCTTATACATTCATCCATTAATGGACACTTGGGTTGCTTTCATATTGTAGCTATTGTGAATAATACTGCTCTGATATTATTCATAGCAATATTATTTATATATACTCTCTAAGATACATACAGATATATGATGGTGTGTGTGTGTGTGTGTGTGTGTATGTGTGTGCGCATATGAGTATGTATTTGAGACCCTGCTTTCAATATTTTGGATATATACCCAGAAGTAGAATTGCTGGATTGTATGATAATATCATTTTTAATGTTTTGATGAACCACAATACTGTTTTGCACAGTGGCTGTACCATTTGCCTTCTCACCAGTAGTGCATAAGGGTTCTAATTTATTCGTATTCTCATGCCTCCATTTTTCACACATTCTTAAAGGAAATCAAAATAAGAACTTTGCATTTAAGAGTAGACATTTTCCTGAAGTAAGAGGGTAGATGTTAAAATTTACTTTAATTGAGAATATGAGAACAGGGCTATTAATGGCTTATGAAAATCAACCCAGAAGATTAAAGTACAATGCAGTAACGTTGTATGTTCCACTCTTTGTGGTATGAGTAGTATGTATGAAGATGGTGGTGTCTGCATAAAGGGAGCTGTTTTTAGAAACAACCAGCTTGGAAAGCATCATGGAGATGGAAATTCACATGGATGTTCAATCATTAGTAAGCTTCTTTTAGACCCTGAAAAAGCAGGGAAGTCTTATAGGCATAGGGTCCAAAATAAGTACAGATGGGATGAATCTAGTTTGCCAAGAAATGGCAAAGCATTTGGACTTAGGAGAAAGTGTGTTAGAAAGAGAGGGAGAGAAAGCACTTATAGCATTTTACAAATATGTTTATGGTTTTGTGTTTTGTATTAATATTTTTCCTTTTATTAGGTAACCGATTTTTGTCACATCCAAAGACAGTCTGAATCAAATATTGATATCTTGCTGGATTTCTTAAATTCTAGTCATTAGTCAAGCCTCATTCTTTTAAAGTAGATGTTCTAAAATTACAAAAACTAAATTATCTGAATGTATTTAACAAAGAACACTCATTTAACAAAGATCCTAACAAAGACCCAAGATGTACATCATGGTTCCTTCACTTATGTTTCTACTTTTTTGGTTAAATATAGCTTGTTTTTACCATCAACATATATAGCAATTTTTTTTTCTGTTAGCCATTTGTTTTTATTTGTCCAAAGTTCTGGTTGAACCAATTTGTGCTAATTTGACTAAGGTATATGACCAATAGTAAACCAATATTATATTTGAAATCATAAATGTGGAAATGTGAATGATGTGGAAATTCATGTAAAAGCTTTTTTGATGAATAGAATTAAACTACAACAAAATGAACCAAATAATATCTTTGTGTTTGTTCTTGCCCAAGGCTTGTATCTGAAAAGCATTATTGCTATAGCAATTGATTTTCTTGTATTCTAAAATAGCAAAGGATTTGTAAAAATGTTTTTAGGTAACCTGAAAAAAAGATGTTTTATTTTCTGCTAAGCCTTGTTACCAATCGATGGTAACAAGAACTGTAAAAGTTCCTTAGAGAATGCTTAATTATCTTTTAAGATGGTCTAAGAAGAACTGAAAAGAAGCTTATAAAAAAAAAGCTTTTCTAACAACTGTTTTCACCCAATTAAACTATAACTGATTTGTAATTAGCCCATGTCATAAGTCTTTAGGTTTTGTAGGAAATAAGGGAGAATCGTTTTTAGCAAAATAAATAAAATACACAATAGGAAATTAATGGAGAACCAAACAGTTGACTACATGGATTTATCCTCAAAATGTTTCTAATTTGATCATTCCTTTTTATAATCTCTCAATTTGCTTCTCCTTGAAAAATAGAAAAAAATCACTCAAAATAATCCATAAAAATGCACAAAAAGGTCTCTGATGTTATGAAAATACTAAAGGAAAATGGAATCATTATGATGATTCTTCACAAGTCTGAAATCATCAGAGACTAAAGAATCCCTGCAGAAGTGATTTTATTTGATTTCCCAGCTGAGTACTGCCTTTCCAGTGGAGGGAAATCTTCTCCTAAGAACTCTTTTATCATTTGGAGGAACTTCAAGAAATGAGGATGCATCTCTCTGAGCCAAAATTTTTTGTTTACAACTTGAGAATAATTTTAATGAATGACTTCTGCATTAGCAGAGAGGACTGTAGAATGGTTTAGGTTTGTGACTCAGAACACCCTCTGTGATATTGATGTTGCTTAAGGGTTTATACATCAAACTAATCTGTAACAAAAATTATACATTAGCATGATATTTGATGTCTGTCGCAATATTGCACATTATTTCGTGCTGTCTTTGCTCTTTTCTGAGCCTGTGTCAGGGAAATCACTATCTAAAGTGTAATGCGCTATCGAAGAGGTGCATCCCAGTCTAAACCCCTTAGCATGGATCATGGAAATTAAATTTTGAATATGGATTTCATATTTGCTTCAAACATTTACTTATTTCTCAACCTGAACATGCAGTAATGAGTCGAAGAACAGGAGACTATTTTTCCCTTGGTATCGGACACTTCATTGAGAAGATCATTATGCATTTCACACTACCTTATTCCTATTGATCCCAAAGCAGAGCTTTTGTATTTCATCAGTACTCAGTAGTATTCACCACACCGAAGCTCTCTGTCTCCACCTGCCATTTGGTATGTCTAAACCAGGGAAGTGAATCTGTGTCATTCCAAGGCACATGAGAGCCACACTTGAAGTAGTTTGTTGTCCTTCAACCCCAAAAGGGATAATCTTCAAGTAATTACTTTGGCAAAGCATTTTATGTTTGTAAATGTTTAATAAATGTCCTGACCCTTTTAAAAATAATTTAAATATTTTTGCCACTTTTTGATTCAAATAAAACTGTAATAATTTCAGTTCAATGCAACTGAAAATATAGTGTCACTAAAGGCTATTTCCTGCTAAATTCCAAATCACAGGTTTGCGAGCCATCTCTGGGCAGAAGCATCAATTCTTACTAAGTTTATTACCTCAGGTTATTGTCAATATTGTAGGAAGTGGGGAACAAGAATGATCAGCTCATAGAATTTGGTTAAGAAAGGGAAAAAACAAAAGCAATACAAATGACAAGTAGTTACAGATGTTAGTAAAATAAAAATACAATCTCAAGTATCAGTTTCTTAAATTAATAGGAAAAAATGCAAGCAAAGTTACAGCAATTATTATTGTGCCAGGTATGGGATCTGGGTAACTTTATTTGCATTTTATGGTGATTTCTTAAGCCTCATGTCCACTGAGACACTTTTACAAAGCGGTATTAGAAACAGAAATTTAGATGTCTATTACACTATCAGATGGTGGGGATTTTTCCCTAAGCAAGTTCTACATCTAGATTGTTATAGGTTGGTGCAAAAGTAATTGCGGTTTTTGCCATTGCTTTTAACAGCAAAAACTGCAATTAATTTGCACCAACCTAATAATTTAAATTTTATTTGACATTAAATTTAGTTTTGTAAATTAATTGGATCAAGAGGATTTGAAAACTTCCCTGGCATCAATATCTATAGCTACCCCTTTCTGTGGATTTTAGAACTAAATCCATAGCTAAGGGATCTGAAAATCAGGCAAGGGCATGTAATCGATATCTTAACATCTTGTCAGCCTTTTGTTCCTTTGATTTTCAGCCTTCAATCCTTCCATTCACTATATCGTTATTAAGCATTCACTAAGAGTAGGAGTCAGCTGAGTCCTGGGCACACAGATATGAACATGGCAGATAAACCATTTGTCCTCATGCAGCTTGTAGTCTGTGTGAGCCTGATGCTGAGCATGCCAAGGAGAAAACGACAAGATCCGGGGAAGGAAGGCACGTAAAATAAATAATTACAGCCTGAGAGAGGTAGTCTGATGGAGACTTGTCTTGTCATTGCAGAGGAAGAGCACCACTATTCTTAAGACTGTCCATGAAGTTGTCCTTCATGGTAGCATTTGAGCTGAGTCACAAATTTGAGCAGAATTTAGACCTTGCTGCCATCACTAAGTGATGAAAGTCTCAACCTCATTTCTCCTTCATTCAACAGTTATGAGGAGCTTAGAGTAATCAGGGAACAATTCCTGGATGCAGTGGCATTGCGGGAGGCAGAAATATGATTGCAAGAGTTTTCAGCCCTGAGAAGGTCCTGCTAGGCAGGAGGATCGTTTTCTTTGAACTCAGGAGGACTGGATTCTGGATGTTATCAGACCAGGGTTTATCTTAAGATAAATCAGGGTGTAAGCAACCCAATAATGTATGGTTTGAGGGAAATTTTAGTAAAAGACTACTTTTTCTCTCCCAAGTCTCTGTCCCTTCGCCTTACACAGGAAATGAAAAAAATTACATCATGATCAAGACATTCCTTCTAATAACGTCTTCAAACTTTACCTAAAGGAGATGTCCCTGTATTAATGCTAGGATTTTCCCAAATGTCTTTTGAAAGGCACACATCCTGGATATGTTTGTGATTTGAAAAAAATGGTTTCATAATAATTAAATCTGGGAAACACTGCAATCTATAGACCTCTCTTGAAAATTAACTGTGCACTTGTGAATTAAGGAATATAGAAATCCTGTGGTTAAAAAATAAGTTAGCTGACCTTTGAACAACTCTCCCCCTTGAGTTTTTGCAGAACATCTATTATGCTGAAAGAGCTCTGAGGCACATGAATCTTTTTTTTTTTTTTTTTTTTTTTTTTTTTTTTTTTTTTTGAGACGGAGTCTCGCTCTGTCATCCAGGCTGGAGTGCCAGTGGCGCGATCTCCGCTCACTGCAAGTTCTGCTTCCCGAGGTCACGCCATTCTCCTGCCTCAGCCTCAGAGTAGCTGGGATTACAGGCGCCTGCCACCACACCCGGCTATTTTTTGTATTTTTGGTAGAGATGGGGTTTCACCGTGTTAGCCAGGATGGTCTCGATCTCCTGACCTCGTTATCCGCCCGCCTCAGCCTCCCAAAGTGCTGGGATTACAGGCGTGAGCCACCGCGCCCGGCCCACATCAATCATTTTTAAACAGCAAGATAAGCTCCCTTTCCTGAGCTGGAGGACACTGAGCTCTGACTGGTGGATGGAGGGATGGAGGATGGAGACGGAGACACAGAGGAGGACGGGAGAAGAGGGTGGAAATTAAGAGATTTTGGATAAGTGGACAATTTTCTAGTCATCACTGATACCTCTAGTTGACCGAGAGACGACACTTCATGTCCTAAAATGCTTCCCCCTATTTTGCTGTCATTTGTGGCCACATTCAGCTACTGAAAGAGTGAGGACTTTAAAGGGTCTCAGGACTAGACGTTCTGATGGTTCAAGGCACTTCCTCCTGGAGGCTAATAACCAGTTTCTGATTCATAGCAACATCAGATTCTGACACCTGAAGGTTATAGACACAATGAAATCTCTCCAGCATGAGCTTCTGTGTACTGCTACCAAAAGCCACACACTGGCAGAATTACGATGTGGGGCCAGGGGAACTGAATTGCTGGGCAATGGGTCACATTAAAAATGAAAAGATGTAGTCTGCTTAAGTAGATACACGAAGCCAAGAAATAATTTCAGCCCTTTTCAAAATTCAATCCGTTGCCATTTCTTTACAAACAAACGAAAGGGAGTTGTTGCTAAAAAATCACTATGCAAATTTTTAGTGACATTCATGCCTGTGAGCACATATAAGGAGTTCCAAGATAAATTTTGCCTTCTTTAGCTTCCTTAAAATGCTTAGAAATTAATATGTATTGTTAACCAAGATTATGAAGTGATGTATGTTCTTTGGAAATATAAAAAATTAAGATATAAAATACAAAAGTTATTACAAATAACATTTTAATGTATATTATTTTAGTTTTTACCCCAAGATATACATCTAAGTATTCATAAGTGTTTTAAACCTCATGTCTACTTCATTATACCTAATCTATTTTGTAGACAAAATCTGTTTTGTAGATTTTCTTCATTAGAAAATGTAAAGACAACATTTCTTTAGCCATTAAATATTCTACACAGTATGCCTTTACATGAGTATACAATTCTTTAACACAATTAATTGTACTCTATTTCATTCCCAATGTTTTCATATTTTGACTTTTAAATCTTTTTGTTTGCCTTTGATATTTTTACTCAAAGTAAATCCCTAAAGGCAAATTGCTGTGTCACAGTATGTGAACAATTTTAAAACTATAACAAGTTGTCAAACAGCTCTCAAATATTATGTATCTTACAGGTCTCTCAGGGGCTAGGTGGAAGAGACAGTATTTCCCTATTCTCATTAATAAATGAAGATTTTAAAGTGCCACAATAGTTCTTTAAAGAAGTCTTCTTCCACTTATATTTTAGCCCAAATGTTACTGGCTGTTTTCTAATTAAAGTAACCAGGTGAAGCCTTTCTTGGTCCTGTGTGGAGTTGAAATCAGGGCTGAGAATTTTACATGAAGCTATTTTTTGAGAAAACTCTAAACTCTACAGACATCTTTTATTTATTTAATAGTGCTTAACATTGCAACTTTGAATGAGACAGAATAAGGCTATCACATTTTTCTTGTCAGTTTAAGTGGTTATAAAACAGCTGTGATCACCAGCTTAATGAATGTAGAAATTTTACATTAACTGTGGATAGATATCCATCTTCATCTTATTTTTATTAGTTATTAAGCATATAATAAAGTAATATGTAAACACATAAAAATTAGAGACCATCTTCTTTTTCAGAAATCCTAGTTTTGCTCACTTAATTAGGAGTTGTTATTTGATGACCATTTTTTTAAAAAAATAATGATCTTACAAATGTCAAATAGCTTTTTATGCAAATTGTACAGAATCAGAAATTCACTTTGTTGTGGAGTCAATGTGATGTCCTAGGTTAAAGAAGAGGTGCATTTTTCATGTTTCTCAAAGGTACTGGACTTTGCACAAACAAAAGTAAGAAATTAAAATCCATACAAAGTGAAAAAATGTAACCGTAATGTGTGAGACACACCACAAAGAGGGTGGCATATTAAAATGAAATAATAATTATTTGTATTTAAGTCGAAAGAAAATGTACCAAAGGCAATGGGAGATTGTTTAGATTCTTCAGGACATTGTCTTCCTAATCACATTGTTTAACTACCTGAGGTTAAAATATAGACGAATGTATTAGTAAGGGGAGATGCAATGATTAAAGATCGGTATTATTAGTTGTGAGATTTTCAAAGACATCCTTATGGACAGAGGTAGAATAGATTTTTTTTTTTTTTTGACACACAGAGGTTAAAAGCATATGAAAAATCCTGAGACTATTAGTGACCTCTAATATCTCAAAGAATAACCACTGAAACAAGAAAATAGGTACAACTAGCTTATCTGAATCTACCTTAAGGAATCATCATAAAATTTCTCCTAAATAGAAACATAAAGCTTTATCACAAATAGTTAGCATAAACTTTAACACGAATAGTTAAATGAAGTAAAACTAAGTTTGCTTTTCCAAATAAATTTCCCACGTTTACAGACAGCACAGTATTTAGATGTCTTATTTACATAACGCCTCCATTTTAGCGGTGGATGGGAATATCCTCAAAGGTTGACTGAAGACTTGTCAGTGCTATTCTGTCATTTCCAGGAATGACTTGTAGATGTTGAGGCATAAGTCCTCCTGTCTTGCCATGCAAGGAAGGGGCTATGAAATTTTAAGTTATAGGTACTACGGAAAGCAGTAAAGACAACATTTTAGAATTCTTCAGGTAATGCTTAGGACCTGTGAACTTAGAAATATATGATGGCAAAAATAATTACCGCAGTGAGCATTTACGTATGAAAACAAATCACTTTAATACCCAAATAGAGAAATTGGGTAAATATGTGATGATCCTTCTTCCCAGTGCAATCAACACAGTTAATTAGATTGAAATTTAAAGAGAATTAGTGATGGCTTGGGAAACTGCTATAAAAGGAGCAGTCAACTATGGAAAAATTAAAAATAATGTTAAAATTTTCTTATGTCTAAAACAGCTGAAAGAAAATATAGCAGAGGTTTAACATTTGATTTGCTGTTCATGAACACTGTGTGTTATTCTTACTTTCCTACATTTTTTTTTTTTTTTTTTTGAGGCGGAGTCTCGCTCTGTCGCCCGGACTGGAGTGCAGTGGCCAGATCTCAGCTCACTGCAAGCTCCGCCTCCCGGGTTTACGCCATTCTCCTGCCTCAGCCTCCCGAGTAGCTGGGACTACAGGCGCCCGCCACCTCGCCCGGCTAGTTTTTGTATTTTTGGTAGAGACGGGGTTTCACCGTGTTAGCCAGGATGGTCTCGATCTCCTGACCTCATGATCCGCCCGTCTCGGCCTCCCAAAGTGCTGGGATTACAGGCTTACTTTCCTACATTTATGATTTTGCAAATTTTCTCTCATAAACTTATATTAACTATTTCCATAATACAACCCACCCTTATTTTAAATTCTACTGTGGGTCCTGTGAACAATGCACAGAGGGGGCAGCTGTGCAGCTTCCAAGAGAAGGGGCTATGCCTGGCTCCACACTCCTCCTCTGGGCTGCTTTGCTACCCCAGCTGCCCTCTCGTCCCTTCCTATCAGCCCTTTGTGTGTGCTGCTTTCTGTAAGTTTTACACTTTCCTTTGTAAATTTTTCACAGGTAAAGGACCTATCTTTAATTGAAGGAGATAATAAAATCAATCTTTGGTTTCTCTTTGTTTATATTTTGTATGCGAAATTGGTATGCTAAAATCAAATGCCACCTGTATTCACAAATAGGGTGACATTTGTGTTGTGCCTGATTACACTGTGAGCCCACATGCACCCTCTCTGTGGCTCCTGGGTGCACTTGTGAGTGCATCTGTCACCTGGAATCACCTCAGGTTCCCTACCATGTTACCTCTATCCTACCCTGGCTCCCACTTGTAAGGGACGTCAATAAGGCCAGTGTCATGAACAGCCACTATTTTTTTTTTTTCTTTGAGATGGAGTCTCACTCTGTTATCCAGGCTGGAGTGCAGTGGCACAGTCTCAGCTCACTGCAACCTAGAGATGGAGTCTCACTCTGTCATCCAGGCTGGAATGCAGTGGCATAATCTCAGCTCACTGCAACCTACACCTCCTGGGTTCAAGAGATTCTCCTGCCTCAGCCTCTCGAGTAGCTGGGACTACAGGCGTGTGCCACCATGCCCAGCTAATTTTTGTATTTTTTGGTGGAGATGGGGTTTCACCGTCTTGCCCAGGCTGGTCTTGAACTCCTGACCTCAAGTGATCTGCCTGTCTTGGCCTCCCAGAGTATAAGGATTATAGGCGGAGCCACTGCGCCTGGCCAGGAACAGCCACTATTAAAATACCAATGTTCATTCTCAAGAGCTCTGATACTCTCACAGGGGCTGATTGATGCCTAGGTGCAGGAGCAATGCTGGTGTTGGGAAACTGGAAGAAGCCGGTGTGGCTAGACAATAGGAAGCAAGTAGAGCATGACACAGCTTTAGACTGAAGAGTTAGGTGGGGCAAATTAGGCAAGACCTCCTAGATCAAGTTAAAGATGTTAGGCTTTATCCAAGGATCACTAGGTAGCTCTTGAAATATTTTAAGCAGGAAAGAGTGATATGATCTGATGTGAAAAGTAAATGATGATTCTGGATATGGTCCACATTTACACAACTGGTGAGAGATGAACAAGGGTGACAGCCTGAGTCCTCTGGATTAGGAAACAAGAAATCTGTCCACAACTATAGGGGAGACTCCAGTAAGTGCAACTTACAGTTTACAAATTTTAAGAGAGGTGCCACATTTGAAGAGACTGTTAGGACAATTACTTGCAGCTCCAGTTTCTCTGTTTGTATAATTTTGATCCCAGCCAACCCATGCTTTTCTGTCTTAAAAAGACCAAACTTAGCAGCTGTTTGAGCCTGAAAGCAAGTTAAAAATACCAACATCATTTTGGCTAAGGAATAGAGTTCCTTCAAGTGCCTCTGCATTTAAGCATTCATCCTGAGTAAAAAATGTATCCAGCACACAGATTGTTCCCTCTCGTGTTACTTTCTGTGTCAGACTTAGTAATCTCAACACTCCATCCAATCTAATTCTGAATCATTAACATTTGTACTTAGCCACATGGATTCAAATGCTGAATGCTTGGAACATTTGCAGACAGATGTTATCAAAGATGTTCTCCTTTCACAGTTTCCTCAGTTAATTTGCATAGAATAACCATTGCCACTGAACATGAGGTGCAGTCAACAGAGAAGCAATTTTTTTGTTGTTGTTTGCTTGCTGTTGGGTTCTGGGCATGTGCTTGTATTGGGAAAGTGTTGTACTTTACCGCATTCAAATATGTATTGCTTCAATTATGGCTTGTTGCTGTTCTTATAGATTTACTTTAATCAGTTAGGAAGCAGATATTAATATGAGAAGAATGTATTTTCCTTTAGATACTGATTTTAATAGAAAGACATTCAGGATCCACTTTTTCATTGAATTCTGCCTTTCTTTTTAGCCAAAATTGGATCCGTTGCTTTTACTAAAATGTGCCTTTTATTTACTCCTTTTTGCAATTCCAAGGTCAGATAGTTTTGAATGAGGAAAGCATCATTACCTCTAATATTGATTTGTCAGGGTCTTCTTATTTACCTTTCATACTGAGCACTAAAAGGACCTAGAAAATAAATTCCAAAGTCCAACCCAAACTAAAGGTGCCCTTCATGTGTGAATTTTATGATTTCTCTGCTCTTGTTCATAAATTAATAACAATCAAAGGATTCTTGTCCAAGCTTCACTGGGGATGAAAAGCTGGTCAAGATTCAGACAAAATTTGTTGCTGAAATGAGAGCATTTTTGTTAGTAGATATGGAAAGAATCAATTTAACCAATATATTAGCAAGTATGTCACTTTTCCTCAGTCTTGGGAAATAAAAGTTCCCTCCTCTTGTCATAGGTCATCATGTCTAACTATGCTCTTCATTAGATCTTTCCCATTTCCTTCATTGCCATTATACGTCCTTCATCTTGAAACTCTTGCTACTGGCTAGTTTCCCTGCAACCTGTGTACATGTTGATTCTTAAGTTTTTGTTACTAAAAAAACCAAACTTCTTGCTCTTCATTAACTCTCTAATGACCATACTCACTCCCCTCCTTTCTTCTTTTTCTTATTCTTTTTTTTTTTTTATTTCCTTCAAGAGAAAACTAAGGACTGTGAAATAAAGATGCCAATGAAAAACCTTGGCATGCAATGTTCCAGAAAGATTAATGTAGCCATGGTCTGCCAGAGGCAAGTAGATCAGTTTTCTGGCTATTGCAAGAGTTTATTCAGTGCAGGGTGATGAATGTCTGCACAAAACTGCTGTTCCAAATATCCTAATTTATTTCAACTACTGTGGTTTTTTCAAATTTTATCCTCAAAATCATCCCCAATGCGGAACCTGTGTTGTGCTGCCATGTTATCCGCCTCCATTTTGAAGGCTTCATCTGGTGGTACTTAATCAACATTCACCTTGGTTTGTTGTTTTATTTGTTTGCTATCCTGTTTCTACTTTGTTTTATCTCTTGCTCTTCGTGACATCTATAGTTTTGAATATAAATATTCTCTAGGAACTTTAGGTCTTATTGATTCAAAGTGCTAAGCTTTTTGTTATTTTTTAAGAAGTAGTAGATAATCTTCCTGATTTTAAGTGATAATATACTATTTTTACTACTATAGTTGTGGGATTTTGTTTTATTTTATTTTGGTTTTTGGCATGCTTTCATATCTATAAGATGAGCTACTTTTCCCAAGTCTTCATTATAGATGTCTTTGAAAAGAATTAAAATCTTTACAATGTTGAATTGTCTATCAGGGAAAAGAGTGTAACTTTATTTCTTCAAGTTTTTGTATCTGTAAGTGGAATTACTAAAGCTTGAAAATCTAAAATACTCTCTATAATGCCTTGTGCATTGTTTATACAACTGTTATTGTAATTCCTAAATGTTTTATCTTATTGTGAGTTTTAACATTATTTTTAATTTTATTTTTTACTTGATTATGCCTGGTATAGGTAAATTATTGCAAGTTAATCTCATATCAAACTTCCCAGAACTACCTTATAATTTTTAAGAATGTGCCTGTTAACTCCATTAGATTTGCCTTGTAGATGAACATATATTGGTAAATAATAATTTTTTTATCTATTCCTATTCTATCCTTATACTTATTATTTTGTTTTCTTATTACATTTTCCAGGATCTTTAGTACTATATACAAAAAAATCAAATCTAATTAAAAACATTGATAAGAAACATCTTCATCTCATTCCCTCCTTTAAAAAATATATACCAAATCACCCCGTTATGTTTGTGTGGGGTTTTGATAAATTCTCTTTATCAAGTTAAGGGATTACTCTTTGCTTTTAAGCTTCCCAGACTTTGAGTATCAAATTGAATTTCATCCCCCTTTTTTTGCATCTGGGAAAATCATATACATTTTTCTGTTATTTTGTTAATTTGATGACTTGTATTGATAAATGTTCTGATAGTAAATCATTATTGTATTCTCTATTGAACATAATATATTTTTGTTAAATTGTTGAGATATAAAAGCTAATTTAATTAATTTGGATTTTTTAATACCTAAGAAATGCCTATACAATTTTCTGTTTTTAATTATCCAGTTTAGCTTATCTGCTCCTTGAAAGTTTGCTAGAATTCTTTATAAAACTATCACAGTCTTGTACTATTTTGCTGGAAAGGAATATATTTAATTCATATTTCAATTTTTAATAGTCATTGTCTATTCATTAGGCTAATGTTACTAGTTTTGGATTTCATATTTTTCTAGAAATATATTCTGTTTTAGATTTCTAAATTTGTTTGCATATGGATGCACAAAACACTATTTCATTATTATAGCATTAATACCTGGAGATATTTCTCTTTTAAATCCTATAATTTATTTATTTGGTCTATTACCCGCTCATAGACACTTAAAAATAATTATTAAGAGAGGTTACCTAACTTTTATTGTTTTCAAATAATCAATTTTTGGTTTCCTCATCTTTTTGATTTGTTAATGTTTCTTTTTGATTTCACTGATTGCTGCCTTTAATTTTTTATTTTCTTTTCATTTTTTGGCTTTGTTACAGTTTTTTAATATTTTTTATAATATCTAACTTGTTTTCACTTCCTCTTGTGGTCTGATAGATCCATTGAAAGCTGTAATCTTTCTATAAATTTCTTGATTGAGCTATGCCCTCAATTGTTGATATATAGGTTAATTGTCACTTAGCTCTAAATTGTTCCTTATTCCCCCATACCATTACCATTTTGACCCAAGTTCATCTGGTCACAAGTGTTTTAGGATAAAAGTATGTCCATTTTTTAACTATTTTCTTCACTGATCTAATTATTTTTCACTTGATCAGTGACCATAATATGTATGATACTGATGTTTTGAAGTTTATTGAGTCTTCCTTTGAGAGTTCATTTAGCATTGACTTTTGTGTATATTCCATGTGTACTTAACATGCCTATTTTTCTTGTCTGATGTAAAATTAGGCATATATCTAATAAGTTTATGAGTCATTCAAAAGTTCTAGAATTTTTCTTATTCTTTTTTCTTTATCAGTTTCTAAGTGTCTCTTTTAAAATCCCAGTCACAATTATTCATTGTGAATAAGACTTTCCCAAGTCTTCATTATAGATGTCTTTGAAAAGAATTAACATCTTTACGATGTTGAATTGTCTATCAGGGAAAAGAGTGTAACTTTATTTCTTCAAGTTTTTGTATCTGTAAGTGGAATTACAGATACAAAATTGTTCATGAATCTATTTTTCCAATAGATGTGATGATTTATGCTTTTTTGTCTTTCAAGTATACATAGACTTACACCTGTTTATGATTATCATGGCCTTTTCACTTATTATCTTTCTTAGTATTATATATTGTCCTTCATTGCTGCTTTCAATTTGCTTGTTGTCCTACATTGTATTTTAACTGGTATTTTATTTATTTTATTTTATTTTTTGAGACAAATTCTTACTCACTCTGCCACCCAGGCTGGAGTACAGTGGCATGATCTCGGCTCACTGCAACATCCACCTTCCAGGTTCAAGCGATTCTCCTGCCTCAGCCCCCGAAGTAGCTGGGACTACAGGCGCGAGCCACCATGCCCGGCTAATTTTATATTTTTAGTTCAAACAGGGTTTCATCATCTTGGCCAGGCTGGTCTTGAACTCCTGGCCTCGAGTGATCCACCCGCCTCGGCCTCTCAAAGTGCTGGGATTTATTGGGGTGTGTGAGCCACCATGCCCAGGCCTCTCAAAGTGCTGGGATTTATTGGGGTGTGTGAGCCACCATGCCCAGCCTTGACTGGTATTTTAACTGCCACTACAATTGTCAGTTAGTTATTATTATTTTCTTATTTTATAATTTTTCTCTTCTCCTCTTTCTTTCGATTTTTTTCAGCATCTTTTTGCCACTAATATATATATATATCATAGGCAATATTTTAGATCAATTTCTAAAAATTCATTCTTATAGAAATAATTTTTTGTTGTAAACTATGCTCCAAGCAGTCTTGTAAGCACTTTGCCTGTATCATCTCATTTCTTTTATATAAAGGTCTAACAGGAATTACTGTTAGCATTACTTTATATATAAAAAACAGCCAGTGGAATTTTAAATAGCTTACCTAGAGATACACAGATAATGGTTTCAGTACTTGAACCTGAGCCTATACTCTTTACCACTATGATGTGCTGCCTTCCAAAAAATTTATAATGCCTTTTTATTGATACATAATACATGTACATATTTTTGGGATACAAGTGATAATTTGACAAATTTATATAATATATAATATGTGAAGGACAAATCAGGGTAATTGGGATATTCATCACCTTAAAATATTATCTTTTCTTTATGCTAGTAACCTTCAAATCATTATCTTCTAGCTATTTTGAAATGTATAATCGATTAATATTAGCTATAGTCACCATACTGATCTGTTGAATACTAGGTCTTATTTCTTCTTCCTAACTGTATATTTGTACCCACAAATCAACATCTCTTTATCCATCCTCCCCACCTCTTGTAACAACCAATCTACTCTCTATCTCCACTTTTTTTTTTTTTTTTTTTTTTTTTTTTTTTTTTTTTTTTGAGACGGAGTCTCGCTCTGTCGCCCAGCCTGGAGTGCAGTGGCCGGATCTCAGCTCACTGCAAGCTCCGCCTCCCGGGTTCCCGCCATTCTCCTGCCTCAGCCTCCCGAGTAGCTGGGACTACAGGCGCCCGCCACCTCGCCTGGCTAGTTTTTTGTATTTTTTTAGTAGAGACAGGGTTTCACCGTGTTAGCCAGGATGGTCTCCATCTCCTGACCTCGTGATCCGCCCGCCTCGGCCTCCCAAAGTGCTGGGATTACAGGCTTGAGCCACCGCGCCCGGCCTGAAATCCACTTTTTTAACTTCCACCTATGACTGAGAACATACAGTATTCATTTGTGTTTCTCTTAATAAAATCACCCCCAGCTCTATCCATGTTGCTACAAATGATAGGATTTCATTATTTTGTATGTCTTATAAATATCCCATTAGGTGTATATACACCACATTTTCTTTATCCATTAATGGACAATTACCTTGATTCCATATTTTGGCTATTGTTAATAGTGCCAATCATGGGAGTGCAGGTATCTCTTCAATATATTTATTTCCTTTCTCTCAAATATACACCCAATAACTAAATTGCTGAATCATATGATAGTTCTATTTTCAGTTTATGAAAAACCTCCATACACATTTCCTTAGTAGCTGTCCTAATTTATATAACCCCCACAGTGTACTAATGTTCTGTCTTCTCCACATTCTTATCAGCATCTGTTACTCCCTGTCTTTTCTGATAAAACCCATTTTAACCATGGTGAGATGATATCTCATTGTGGTTTTGATTTGCATTTTTCTTTTTTCTTTTTTTTTTTTTTTTTTTTTTTTTTTTTGTTAGAGTCTGACTCTGTCACCAGGCTGGAGGGCAGCGGCGCTATTTCGGCTCACTGCAACCTCCACCTCCCGGGTTCAAGCGATTCTCCTGCCTCAGCCTCCCAAGTAGCTAGGACTACAGGCATGCACCACCATGCCCAGCTAATATTTGTATTTTTAGTAGAGAAGGGGTTTCACCATGTTGGCCAGGATGGTCTCAATCTCTTAACCTTGTGATCCGCCTGCCTCGGCCTCCCAAAGTGTTGGGATTACAGGCATGAGCCACTGCTCCCGACCTTGATTTGCATTTTTCTGATGGTTAATGATTTTGAGTCTTTTCCATATATCTGTTGGCCATTTATTTGTCTTTTTTTTTTTTTTTTGAGAAATATCTATTCAGATCTTTTGCCCATTTTTAAATCAATGTTCTTGGATTTTGCTGTTGAGTTGTTTGGGCTCCTTATATTATACTCATTTTTCTTATAAGGAAATTGAGCCCCAGAGAGATTAAATAAAATTGCCCACACAATAAATGCTAGGGCTGGACTTTGAACCTAGTCCATTTTGATTTTGAGTGTACACTCCCAGCTATTTTTTGTTTACTTCTTATATTATACAGTTATACAGAAGTGAGAAGGTGAAATACAAGTTGGGGTGGCACCAAGACATCAAAGGAATGAAGCACAAGATGCAAGTTCAGAATACAGTAGTAGAGATGGTGAGAGTCTCATTCTGTATTGATCCTCCCTGTCTTCACTCCTTGTTCTCCTCTCCTTGGGCACTCTGGTTTTCTATATGGTTTTCTCTTACCCCATCAAAAACCTACCTTCAAAATAGGAGCAGTAACATCCATTCATACTGAAGTCCGGGGACTGGGAGTTAGTTATTTCATCTGGGTCTAATGGTAACAGACCACATTAGAGGAAAATTTTAGATTCCAGAATATTTCAGGCACATAGGGATTACGTTTGTTAAGCAAGAAAATCATAGATTATAAAATAATACATTTAAAGAGATGAGTAAAGCAAATGCCATGGTAGCAGTTTAGAGTGGCAAGAAGTGATGGTGTTATGAAGTTATAGCAATTACTAACTTATTATAGACACTAACAATTAAATATCCTGAGACATATTCTGTTCTAACTTGAGTGAAAATGCCCATTTATTCGCTTTGGCAATTTTAGGATTCAAACTGAAGCCAATAAAGAAACTAAGAAATCCTTTTTAATAGTTGATAAATCAGCTAATTAAAGTTTATGTGAAGTCGTTTCAGAGTCTTCCTCAATAATAACACAAAGAAGAGATCTTATTATATGATTACAGACATGGTTATAACACTGAAGGCAGAGGCAGTGTTGTTAAAATTCCAGGTGATATGTAACATTAATATCTTGACATATGGTTGGTTTTTATTAGTTTTCAGTAAAAATAGCAATAAATAATTTAAGTATATGTCAAAATTAATTATTAAGCTTTGTGTAATGAGCACCGTTTTTAAAACACACTCTTTTATTGTGGCAAAATATGCATAACGTACAATTTATCATTTTAACCATTTTTAAGTGTGCCCTTCATTGACACTAAATACATTCACATTATTGTTCCATCATTGTCTCTAACTTTCTCCAGAACTTTTTCACCATTCCAAACTGAAACTCTATGTCCTCTAAACAATAACTCCATATTCTCCTAGAAACCCCACCAACCTTTGTAACCACTGTTCTACTTTCTATCTCTATGGATTTGACTTCTTCAAGTACATCATATAGGTGGAATCCTACAATGTTTGTCCTCTTGTGCCCGGCATATTTTATTATTTTATTCAGCATGATATCTTCAAGGTTGTAGAATGTGTCAGAATTTCCTTCATTTTTAGGGCTAAGTAATATTCCACTCTATGTGTATACCACTTTTGGTAATTCATTTACTTGTTGATGGACATCTAAGTTGTTTCCACTTTTTGGCTATTGCGACTAATGCTGCTATAAACATTGCTGTGCAAAGCTTTCATATATATCTATATATGATTTGAGTACCTAAAGCAAAATCTTTCAGATAAACTAATAAGACATTAGAAATCTAATACTTGGGGTTAACTAGGATGCCATATCTGGTGAAATTTTTGAATAATTTTGGAAGTATCTGTTATAGTTAGAGTGACCACATAATTTATCATCCAAACCAGGATGGTCTTGACAATAAAAATAGTATGACTAATATTTACCCGGACAAAATCAGCTTACAACAGAACTATCTCAGGCAAACCAGGTCATGTGGCCCCCTTATCCCTTTGAAAGGTGGTTTAATAAATAGAATCTTTTGTTTCCAGGTACTGGAATCTGTCATTTGAAAATATTGTATTAATTTCATTGGAAATCGGGGTCAAATTTTCAGATTAGGAAGTATGTTAGTAGTTTTAAACCTCTGGGATTCCATTTAGTGAGATGAAGTCAAGTTAACCACTTAACACAGTCCTTTGATATTACTTAAGGAAATGATAATTATTAACAGAGGTGGCACCAAGCAGATAGGTCTAGGTGAAGCCATTGTTTTCTATTGCTAGCACTTTTGTCAGTAATTATCTCAGATTCTCCATGAGAAGAGAATAATTAAACACAATAAAAATGAATTTTGTACTTTGGGTTCTTTTCTTTCTCTGACATGGGTCCAACCAACCAATACATATAGTTAATCACTTCTAAATGGACTTAATTGTGTCTAGATCTCACGACTTTTCCCTTCATTCATCAAAAGCAGAAATTCAGACATTCTGGCAGCCCATTGATCTTGGTAGCAAATTTGATCCCCTCTTCCTTGGATATCCAAAGTCCAGGGAAGCACTGATTATATCTATGTAATTAGTACTTCAAAGCCAAATGGAAATAGAAAACCAAACCCCAACAATTTTAGTTCTTGATAAACTATCAAGATAGGTGGGAAACTGTTTAGATAAGTGGGATGTTTGAAATCTAAAACCTTTATCTGAGTACTTGATTAACACTTTGTTTGTTGGGGGAATAGAGAATATTAGGTGTTACTGCTCCAAAGGAAAGGAAATCACCTTGATAAGTCAACATAAGGGAAAAAGCTCTGTTGGCTTTAAGTAGCCATTCAGTTAATAATTGGGTATAATTTATAATGAACAAATTGATTGTTTTATATATTATAACTCACTCTCTTTGCTCTGACATATGCCACATTTATGTCTCAGGTGAGTTTTTTGAAAACATAGATCCCTCTGTTATAGAACCCCATACAGAAGCAAATTAGTGTTTCTGCAGAGGAACATATCAGAATTCTCACAAGAAAGACAGAGACTACAAAGAGCTTCTTTTCAGATTAGGTCAGATTTTGCAGACAAATGAGGGAGTACCAATATTATGGAAAACTTTCAGTTTTCAGTAATTTTAGATTTCAGATATGTAGATGACAGATTGAAGGCCTATGATGACATTTATGTTTAGATTTATAAAAATAATATCTAAAAATACTAACATATTGCAGAACTTATAGACCCCCCCCCAAAAAAAAAAGAAAAAAAGAAAAATCAACTGCCTTTCAGAGAATGCTTTCTAGCTGTTTGGATCTCTCTTTTTAACATAATTGAGATTGCACAATACATGTAGTCTCACAGTTTACTTTATTCTGTTAACATCAGGTATTCTAGAGGGTATTTTTGAAACAAACTCATTAGAAAAATTGGCAGAAAGATAGCAGACCTAGAAGAGGCAACTCTGCTAATCAATAATGGAAGACGTGGAAGGCTATTGTTAGAAGGAATTCTGAGCTTTTTATAAAGAGTCATTGAACTTAAGTCTAGATCAATTTTTAAAGTTATAAAGCATATGATGTTGTGTGGATTTTTTAAATGCAGAAAATTCTTAAACACCATTTTAATCAGGCTTCCCAGTTTTCTTCCCCTCTTTGGTGGTATTACTAATGAGAACACAGTTCTTAATTTGAGGTTATATTGTCTTATTCAATGTCTGTTAAAGGAGAAAATGTTATTTTAGGATTCCCAAGCTATGTTGTTTGCCTTTCTTTTTTTGTAGGGCTTATACTTGCTAACTCAAAGGTTTACTATGAGAAAAAGTGTGTAATGTGATCTCTGAAAGAAACACTAAGTGTTCAAAATGCACCAGAAATCTCAAAATCCCTTTTTTAATGTAGTATTAAGACAGCTTCTTTGAAGTGAAAAATAACTGGCCTTTAGAAGCAGTGTTTTAAAAATTATGGTTTCCAATATTTTCTATGATTGCACACTGTGGAATCACGGAAATTCCACGATTTCTGGAGATTCTAAGTGAATGAAAAGAAGCCTGTTTGGTAGCTAAGCTTACTTTATGTGTAATCTATTAAATCTGTGTCTAACTTCCTGGTCCATCCACCTACTGTATTCCATTCTATATCTATATTAGACTGGAAACATTAACAAATGGTGAAAGCATAAAATAAGTAAAGTGCATGAAACACTCAGGACTGTCAAAATTATGCTTTTCATATATATGTCACCATGCTGGCTTTTAGGAAAAATATAGCTAAATATACATATAATTGTTTCTTCTTTACATTTCATTGAGTTCTATCATAAAACTAACAATAAACTTTGGAATGTACTTTAAGTTTTATTTCTTTTTCTTTTTTTAAAGTCTTTGGTTCATGTGTACCTGATTGATACAGGTGTAATTTTTCAGAATGAATCAGTTTTAAGTATTAAAATACTGAAAGGTATGTTTACGATTTAGAAAAAGAAGAATCCATAAGTGTATTTTTCCCCTTTACTTCTTGATGAGTTTTTGTCTCGTTGAGTCATCAGAATACATTGTGTTTATTGGAATTTGATGCATTACACTTTGGCATGGGCCAGAAGACAAGCTACCACATACGGTCCTTCATTCCTGGGATTGTGATCAGTCAGCCGTGGTTATAAATAGCTTTGGTTGTAGAGAATCTTAGTGAGAAGGTAAACATGTATGCATAATGTCTGAAACTGGAACCACAAGAGGAAGCAAAATAATGATCAAGGCATATTGGTTTTATCAATAGTATTGCAGTCTTTAGTTTGAACAAAAATATTTTCTGCTATTATGATTAAGTAAGCTAAAGAAAGTTACAACTTGTCTTCACCATTTGCTAAAAACATACATAAGGATATTGACAAGAGCACAGGAAAAAAACAAAATCCATCTAGATTTACTAAAATTATGTGAAAATGATGTTTGACAAGGATGTCTGGATTAAACTGAAGCCTAATCTCCAACATTTAAAACATGTAGCTAGTTATTTTTTATTTTTATCAACATTTACATTGTTGAAAAAAATGTTTATTAATATGGAGTGAGAATAGGATTCCTTGTTAAAGGATGGGTAAGATGGAAGCGTAGGAGAGATTAAAAAAATATGGTTTTCTCAAACCCAGAAGAGTTGGGAAAACAAGTACTGGAATTTCACCTCTAATTACACTTCAAACCTGTTAAAATTCAACAGGTGAATAGTTGCCTCAGATCTGCTTACCCAGAGCAAATGCCACTTAATCCAATATGATGATAATGATAATTATGTAATTGCTATGTGCCAGGCACTGCTTTATCCACTTTAAAACATGACTCATTTTGTCTTTAAAACAACTCAGTGAGGGAGTGTTGTTATGTTCACTCTACAGATGAAGAACAGAGGCTCAGAAAACTTCACTGGCCTCTTGAAATCACACAGCAAGTTGACTGCAGAATCAACAGATGAAGCCCAGGCAGTGTAGCTCCAGAATTATGGCTCCTAATCGCTGCTATGTGGTCTGAGATTCTCATGTAATCTACACCATAGCTCAGGATCAGAATGTGGAAGTTGGATCACTGCAGAAGGAAAAATGATCAAATTCATAAAAAAAGCATGAAAGAATGTCTTATGTTATTGTGGTGTGATATATTTTGAACACACTTCACTATGAGCTTGTGAAAGAGGAAGGTAAGACATGGCGAATCCACTTTGTAAGTGAGGAACAGATACAGTGTGCATTGAGAGGTAGAGTGTTTTTTCCCAAAAGGTCATACAGGTAGTACTTATGCAATGTAGAGCAGATTAATTATGTTTTAATATTAATTTTAAAAATATTGAATAGAACTATAATTATCTTTTTTATTATATCAGTTTGGATCACATTTCTTTGGAGAATAGGCAGCTATCACTCATGACTATGGTTATAGTAATTTTAAAGCAATATATTCTTATAAAATACAATTAACCAAAAAGCAAGTGCTCATCATTGAATCGCTTTCCCTTCCCTTCCCTTCCCTCCCCTTCCTTCCCCTCCCCGTCCTACCCTCCCTTCCCCTCCGCTGTCCTCCCCTTCCCTCCCCTCCCAATCCCCTCCTCTCCTGTCCTGTCCTCTCCTCTTCTCTTCATTGAATCATCTTTCTCTCTTAGGTACTGCAACGTCTGTGAATTCAGATAGCCTTTTTGTCAAACATCATTGTCAGATAATGATAGTAATCTAGATGAGTTTTTATAATCTTTGGCACCATCTTCATAAGGTACATAAATCAGGAGAATGTATAAGCACCACCTGAGCAATCTCTTTCCAAACTCATGCTTTTTGGTGGGCCTGTAATGGTAGGATCTATGCTAAAAAGCTAGCATTAAAACATTTTGTAGAAGCCTAAGACCTAAATGTTTCAAATGCTTGAAATAGATTACTTAAAATCATTCACAGTCAAGTATCTTGAGGCTTTTATGTTTTTTGATTAGTCTCCTAATTATCAAAGAGTTTTCTTGATTTACATACTTTATGGAGATCGTGATGGAAAACTACTCTAAACACAATTGTAAAATATTCAGATTCATAAAATATTAAAGCTGGAAGAACCTAGAAATCTTCAGAAATGACCTCTTATTTATTAGGCAAAAATACGCCTGAGATCAGAAAAACAAAAGGAACCATACATGAAAGATTCCACAGCTGCTTTCAGAACATGACCTTTATACATAGACTGTTTGTTGCTTTATTTATTTTCCAGGATATCTCAATAGGTAGTTGTAAATGTTTGAACATTACAATGTCATGAAGCCAGTAGAACAATGCAGTCTGTTTAAAAATAGAATTTACTGGCCAGGTGCGGTAACTCATACCTGTAATCCCAACAATTTGGGAGGCTGAAGTGGGTGGATCACCCGAGGTCAGGAGTTTGAGGCCAGCCTGTCCAACATGGCGAAACCCCGTCTCTATTAAAAATACAAAAATTAGGTGGGCATGGTGGCACACACCTGTAATCCCAGCTACTTGGGAGGCTGAGGCAGGAGAATTGCTTGAATCTGGGAGGCGGAATTTGCAGTGAGCCAAGATTGTGCCACTGCACTCCAGCCTGGGCAACAGGGTGAGACTCTGCTCAAAAGTAAATAAACAAACAAACAAACAAACAAATAGAATTAATTTTATTTTGTGGTGGCTTGAGCAAAAGTCATTTCCAATATGAGGTTTAAATATTGAAGGTGTTCTCTGGAACACAGTAATTATGAGAAAGAGTTCAGAAAGGAAACTTATAAAAATATATTTTGAGGAAAAACACAATAAAACAGTCTTGATTCCTAATCATTTTGTAATTTATACCTTATTATTACTCTTGATTTCTTAATTCCTTATTGAAAGTGGTGTATTTTTTATCGAAAGTGGCTTATTTTTGAAGTATTATACTGGTTTCAAAATACATTTTTTTGAAAAGTCACTTAAATATTTTAGAAAATTTCTTATGCTAAGTGGAGTACTCCAAAAGTAAAAAATCTATATTTCTGAAAACTGTTGACTTTCATTAGTATTTGGCAGTCTAAGAGGGTGTCTTTTGGAAGTGTACATCACTCAGAATAATGGATTCTTGATAAGGTAGACCCAAATTAAGTTTGGGTAAATCAGAAAAAAGAAATTCTCACAAATACCTACATTGAGTTATAGAAAATGAAATATTTACAAACAATAAATATCACTTATGTATTTGTTTTATTTATAGTCTTATTATTTTAAGTTTTCTTTAAAATAAATTAAACAACTATAAAACAAGATGTATGTAAACCTTTAGTTCCACTTGCCTATTTGACTAACAAAAAATTTAATATCATACATTTTTTGAGGTACCATACACTAAAATTCAATCCGCATGTTAATTTTTTAAAGAAAGTATCAACCTGCTCCTGAGTGACTTCTGGGTAGACAATGTAATTAAGGCAGAAATCAATAAATTCTTTGAAGCTAACATGAGAGCAAGATACAACATATCAAAATATCTGCGACATAGCCAAAGCAGTGTTGAGTGGGGAGTTTATACCACTAAACATCCACATCAAAAAGTTAGAAAGATCTCAAATTAACCTAACATCACAATTAGAGGAACTAGATAAACAAGAGCAAACCAGCCCCAAGTCTAACAAAAGACCAGAAAATAATCAAAATCAGAACTGAAATGAAGGAACTTGAGGCATGAAAAACCATAAAAAAGATCAGTGAATCCATGAGCTGATTCTTTGGAAGAATTAATAAGATAGGTAGACCACTAGCTAGGCTAATAAAGAAAAAAAGAGAACATTTAAATAAACACAATCAGAAATGACAAACGGGGCATTACCACTGACCCCACAGAAATACAGAAAACCCTCAGAGACTGTTATGAACACCAATATGCACATAAGCTAGAAAACATAGAAGAAATTGATAAATTTCTGGAAACATGTAACTTCCCAATATTCAACCAAGAAGAGACTGAATCTCTGAACAGACAAATAACAAGTTCTGAAATGGAATAAATATTAAAAAGCCTACTAACCAGAAAAAAAAGCAGGATCGGACAGATGCATAGCTGAATTCCACTTTCCTTGTATAAGGAAGAACTGGTATCATTCCTATTGAAACTACTCATGTTCATTGCGGCACTATTCATAATAGCAAAGACTTGGAATCAACCCAAATGTCCATCAGTGACAGACCGGATTAAGAAAATGTGGCACATATACACCATGGAATACTATGCAGCCATAAAAAAAGATGAGTTCGTGTCCTTTGTAGGGACATGGATGCAGCTGGAAACCATCATTCTCAGCAAACTATGGCAAGCACAGAAAACCAAACACCACATGTTCTCACTCATAGGTGGGAAATGAACAATGAAATCACTTGGACTCGGGAGGGGGAACATCACACACCGGGGCCTATTATGGGGAGGGGGGAGGGGGGAGGGATTGCACCGGGAGTTATACCTGATGTAAATGACTGGTTGATGGGTGCTGACGAGTTGATGGGTGCAGCACACCAACATGGCACAAGTATACATATGTAAGAAAACTGCACGTTACGCACATGTACCCTAGAACTTAAAGTATAATCATAATAATAAAAAAAGAAACTACTCCAAAGAATTTTCTAAAACTTAATTATAAACATTTAGAAATTAAGACTTCATAGATTATCTAATCTCTACCTTTATTTTGTAGATGGAGAAACTGAGGTTCAGATATGGCATGACTTGCTCAGAGTCGCTTAGCCGATAGGTACCAAACCGCACTGAAATCCAGTGTTGTGGACTTCACTCCATAACAATATGCTACTTCAATTTACATATTAAACCAAAAATGTCCAATCTTTCAGCTTCCATGGGCCACAATGGAAGAATTGTCTTGAGCCGTACATAAAATACACCAACACTAACGATAGCTGATGTGCAAAACAAGAAACAAAAAATAAAGAAAAAGAAAAAAATCCGAAAATCTCATAATGTTTTAAGAAAGTTTTTGAATTTGTGTTGGGTCACATTCAACATTGTCCTGGGTTACATGGAGTCTGTGGGCCATGGGTTGGATTGGACAAGCTTGTATTATACTGTCTTACGGTTTTCACAAAGATTGAGTGAAATTCACAACTCCTGCCCTACTATTTTTTATTACCAACTACACAGTGGGGTAAAAACTATAAATTGAACAGTCATTCATGCCCACATGAATTAGTGAAGACTTTCTGCAACTTAATTAAAACACTTCCACTTTCTCAGCATCGTTATATCTAGAATCATGAGTAACACAGCAATTCAGCATTCCTGACATTGAATATTAAGTGTAATGATTAAAGAGAACAAACCATGAGCTTTCTCATATTGTATTGAAATCTTTCTTTTCGATTTTTTTTATGTATAAACACAGGTATACTAAGAGGGAAAAACAGTCAAATACTATTGAATAAAATATAACAAATTCCATGAAAATATACAACTGAGATGTTGAATTAGAATGAAAAAAGAATTTGAGGTCAGCAGCAACAGTTTGTCCAACTTTTTCTGTCCTGAAAGAGCCTTGTACAGTGATCTGGGTTTGCTGAACATCATTGTGATACAATTCAATTGAAATTGGCACATACCAACTTAGGTGGAATCCTGAGGCTCCTCTCATGTCTTGAGATACACCATTGGCTAATTCTTCATGCTCAGGAAAATACAGCAAAAGAACACACAGAAAGATGAGTCCTGTGTCTTAGTTGGATGAAGTTAGAGAAGAGGTAAAGGAAATTCTGGGGGATGTCCCTAGGGAATATGATCTTACATTAAGTAATCTTTACATTGATTTAATCTTTACACTGATTACTAGCTCTGTTCTACCAAAAATACACTTGCATTCATATTTGTCAAAGCACTATTCACATGGAATCAACTGAGATACACATCAGTGGTGGATTGGATAAAGAAAGTGTGGTTCATATACTCCATGGAATACTATGCAGTCATCAAAAAGAACAAAAGCATGTCCTTTGCAGCAATATGGATACAGCTGGAGGACATTACCCTAAGTAAATTAACACAGGAACAGAAAACCAAATACTGCATGTTCTCATTTATAAGTGGGAGCTAAAATTGTGTACTTATGGAGATAAAGATGGCAATGATAGACACTGGGGACTACAAGAGGTGGAAGAGAGGAAGGGAGGAGGGCATGGGATGAAACACTAACTGAGTACTATGTTCTCTACCGGGGTGATGGGATCAATTGTACCCCAAACCTCAGCATTATGCAATATACGCATGTAACACATTTGCACTTGTACCCCCTGAATCTACAATGAAAGTAGATTCAACCTCACAGTGAACTATGTTTGAAAATGTTCAATAAAATATCAAAGTGTCCTTCCATTGAAAAGAATAACTAGCACACAAACAAAAATAAAATTGCAAGCTTATTAGCCTCAAATAAATTAACTGGGAGATTTCATTTTGTCTTTCCTTCATTGTTTGAATATACAGTAATCCCCCTTATCTTTGGGGGATATGTTCTTTCACAGTGGATGCATGAAACCACAAATAGTACTCAACCCTATATACACTATATTTTTTCTACGGGATAACAGAGATGGCTACTATGTGGCAAATGGATAAGTAGTCTGTGCAGATTAAATATACTGGACAAAAGGATGATTCATCTCTCTGGTTGACACAAAGCTAGATGGCACAAAAGTTCATCATGCTGCTCAGAACAGCACACAATTTAAAACTGATGAATTGTTTATTTCTGGAACTTTTCATTTAATATTTTTGGATCACAGTTGACCACGAGTAACTAAAACCCCAGAAAGCAAAACTGTGGATAAGTAGGAACTACAGTACTAGAAGTCTTAAGAAATGGAAACCTTTCTTGATCTCGGAGAGGGCCCTTTTCCTGATATGTATCTGAAGTCAGCATTCAGTCATTGAATCTTAGGTTTGCCTTGGCGTTTTCCCCAACACAGTTTGTACTTTCACCTGGGACAGCAAGAGGTAGATATAGGACCCAGCTGTTGCTGTGAACGGAATATACAAGTTTCCACTTATCTCAACCTTAGTATAAATATTTCCCACTCTGTGATGTGATTTTGGAGTTATTGCAATCTTAGCGAAATTTTAAACATCATGGATTAGATCAGGTCATAAATAATCCTAATGCACCCAGCCTTCGTAAGAACGATTCCTGGAGTTTTGCATACAGTTCTAGGCACTACTTTATAAGAATGTAATTGAAAAGTGCTCATGACCTTTCTCTTTGTACCATTCATCTCATTTTAAATTATCATGCTTAAAGTGTTTACCTTTCTTAGCAGACTTTAATCTCCATGAATGAAAGTAATGTGTTTTTCTATTCATCTGCATATCTCCAGTGCCTGGCATGTAGTAGGTGCTTAAGTAATATTTATTAAATGAATAAAGATGGAAACTAAAATAATGACAGTTTGGGAAATTGTGTACACAGGAAGTGGCTGAATAGGGGCTGTTTGTGGAGAAAGGACTGCCTCAGAGGAGGATATAAACGTCATCTTCAAGTATTTGAAAGGACCATGAATGGAAGAGGGATTTTTTCATTTTATGTTATTCCAGGGGGAAATATAAAGATCTGTTACTGGGTTAAAGCTACTGGTAAGTGTTTTGGTTCAAGAGAACTTAATAGAGTGTCCACACATGAGCAAAAACCTTGCAAAGTATCAAGCTCTCTGCCACCAGTAGTGTTCACATAGAGATGAGATAATCATTGCAGTGGTGGGTGATAGAATAAATTCTTTCATCTGTTGGAGGGTAAGCATGCTGCCTTTGAAGTCCTCTCCAACTATGACTGTGTAACTTTGATATAATTAAGCACATGATGATTTCCACTTGCTGCCTGTAAATCTTATTTTTTGTCTTTTAAAGATGCTTCCTAATTTCATTTGAAAATCCATTTTCTCATTTTTCTAGCTGTGAGTTCTTTTTCCTAGGCAAATAGCGATTGATTAAAAAAATTTGAATAAAAGTGTGATTTAAGTACAGTTTACCATTGATTTAAATTTATACAAATAATTCCTATTATATTTTTAGTGTATTAAATTAGGCATATGTGGATAATCAAAAATAACTTGGGTTTGCCATATATTATAAATTGCTTTTTCTTACCACAGACATTAACATCTGCTTGTACTTAATTTTTTATTCAGGGAGAACTTATTTAAGTCTTTTTCAGGTGGATAAAACATGCATGTGGTCAAGATTACTTAAGCTACTACACTGTAATTGTCTCACTATTGATTACTTACTGATTTTCTGTCTCTTTTATTTGGATTCTATGCATAGGTAGGCCCTCGAGGGGACTGGTTAGTGTATAATCCAGCTTTGTCTGGTCTTCAAATGCTACAGTTTTACATGAAACAAAAATAACAGCATCATAATAGATAGCTCAAAACATATCATCACCTTTCTAAGTATCTGCATGTCTAACTCTGTCAAGATTAATCTCTCTGTGTTCCCCAGCTGCTTAGTTGATGCTGCTGCTTCTGAAATAGGTCTGGTCTTAAATATCAGCCCTATGACTTCATTGCTTACTCCCGGAGCCATGTCTACAAAAATTTATATGCCAAACCTAAGGAGTAAGGAAAGCTATTAAAAAAAAAAAGTTATATAAGATGGACCATGTGTAAATAATCATGTTAAGTGGATAATGTTTACAAGAAAGGGGTAAGGCATTTTAAGAATAAAATCACATCAAAACCTATTTGTCCATGAGAACCAGACTGGAGAGTAATGTGTGTTTGGGTTTGGAGGTGATAGACCCAACCCTGTGACAACAGTGAATAAAGGTTGTTGGTAATTTAGTACCAGACCTTGAGTCATCTGTCACTGTGAAGGCCTGGAAGAATGCATGTCCTACCAGTCATCTTGATTAGAAAAAACAGCTGAGGAAACACTTTTCTGAAAGTTTGCCTTTGTAGAACAAAATGCATTTGTCAAATGAAAGGTCTTTCTTATGTTCTTAAAACGTTGTCCACCCACTCAACAAATAAGGACTGGAAAACCTTCATCAAAATTCAAGAAACATTTAATGATTGTCTGTTATATATGAGATAACCTCTCAATATCTAAAGTTTATCATCAGAATTCATGGCCCCTCTGCAGAAGGTATTGAGAGAAGGAAAGGACATATGTGGCTGATTGGTCCAAGGTGCCCCTTCTGGGCTGTAGGGGCAGAGTCTATTTTGAAACAGGTCAATACAAGTAAAATTGAAAGTCTTTAGAATTCTTTATCTTTCCTGTGAGATTTTCAGACTCTCTGTAGCAGTAAACATTCAAACATCATGACTGATAGGATGAAAGATTAGATTTTATGCCCTTGTGACAGGAGAAAAAGGTAGAGTTTCTTTATGGGTGTGTTCTCAGAGAAAAAAAAAAAAAAAAAAAGCCTAGCAAGTTTGGGCTGTTGGACCCTAGACTGGCAGGCCTCTGTCCTCAGCAGTGCTTGGTCATGAGATATCTTGACCTGATCTAGCCCAGGCTTCCAGTTTAGATCAGGACCTCAGCTGATACTTGGAGTGGAAATTCAGCCCGGCTTGGCAACTTTGATTGACTGTGGCTTCAGAGATCTAGGACATTCCCAGAAGTCTGGGTCAGCTGAGAAGCAGGGAGTGCTCATGATAATTAAAGCCTATCAGCCCTGTCAGGGCTGCTGAAATTTCAGCAGAGGCTTTAGATAAGGATGATCATTGTTTACTAGGCCAAGTGAACAATGATCGCTACTCCCCTACAGACATTTATCACATCTCAGTACCTATCCATGGAGTGCCTACTACTTTCTAGGCTGTATTCTAAGCACTGTGGATGTAGCAGTGAACATGCTTCCTTTTATGCAGTTTATATTTTGGTAGAAGAAGCCAAACAATAAAAAATATGTAATGTCAAGGGATGATAAATGCAATGAAGGAAAACAAAGCAGAGTACAGAGTGACTTGGTAAGGGAAATATTACTTTAGATAAGGTCCAGAAAAGTTTCTATGATAAATTGATATATGATCAAAAATTTAATGGGAAAATGGAGTATGCAATACATAGATCTGAGAAGAAAGCATTCCAGCAATATACAAAGATAAAGTGTGCTCAGAGCAAGCAGGCCAGGGTGCTGAAGGGGAGTAAACAGTAAACAGAGAGAATACAGTAAGAAATGAGTCCAGAGAGGGAGGTGGAGAAAAATACCATGTGGGACTTTCAGGCCATGCTAAGAACTTAGCCATGTGTTTCCTTTGACTGAGATGTGAAGTCACTGAAGGATTGTGAACAAGGGAAGTAACATGATGTGACTTTACATGCTATTGTGAGAATAGACTGTAATGTGGTACAATTCAAAACAGACCATTTAGGAGGCTCTTATAATAGAATGGTTAAGAGCATGTGGTGAGACACCAGCGAAATGGCGGAGTAAGGGCCTCTGAAAATTCTCTCCTCCATCAAAGCAATAAGAAAACTGGCAGCCAGGTGCAGTGGCTCACGCCTGTAATCCCAGCACTCTGGGAGGCTGAGACAGGTGGATCATCTGAGGTCAGGAGTTCGAGACCAGCCTGGCTAACATGGCAAAAACCCGTCTCTACTAAAAATACAAAAATTAGCCGGGTGTGGTGGCAGGTGCCTGTAATCCCAGCTACTTGGGAGGCTGAGGCAGGAGAATCACTTGGACCTGGGAAGCTGAAGTTGCAGTGACCTGAGATCACACCATTGCACTCCAGCCTGGGTGACAACAGTGAAACTCCATCTCAAAAAAAAAAAAAAAAGGAAGAAAGGAAAAGAAAGTAAAGAAAACTGGCAAAATGGTGAGAATAAACTTGTTTAGAAGTCTAGAAATTAAGTAGTCTTATAGAAATCAGGGTGCCCTTATTCAAGAAAAACAGTTGAATCTTGGTAAGAACAATGAGCTTTGTAGTATTTAATTCACTTGAGTACCATTCTCTGTACTCCAGATCTACAGTAGTATTGATAAAGAAGAGCTCACATTCTCAGTGCAGCCTGGCAAGCATCAGAGAGGGAAGAATGGAGCTAGAGCTTACCCAAATCCTCACACCCACAGAACCGTTAGTATTTGACCTGCCTCTTTTGCTCAATAGACCTCACTTGCACAACAGTCTGTACTTGACATTACTCAGAACTACTAAGTGAGAAAAGCCTTGACTCAGAGGATTGTGTGTTAAAACAGTTAGAGGGAAGTATTTTAATTTCATGTCTGCCTGGAGGGATGGGTAACACTTGTGGCAAACAGTAGAATAACCAGAAAGCTTTTAAGGAAAATCTTGGGAATGAATTGTCCGTAGGAGCTTAAAAGCTTTGAGATATTTTTGAGTACCTGGAACGACATAAACAGGTATAAGGCTGAGTACCTGTCCAGGGCTGTGCCTGCTCAGGGAAAACCTGAGAGGTCCTAAACCCCCACCTTTGGTCAATCTTGAGACTCTGCAGAAACAGGAAGTGGAGTCTAATGCAGAGTCGCAAATGCCTTGATGATTGTTGAAAGTATATCTCAACACACACATAGAGTCCCTCAACAAAGACAGAAGATTGGTTAGGAATGAATAGATGACCACTGAGTTACTCTATAAGCTAACGAAGCAGAGACTTTGGTGGCCGCATACAACAAAGAATGTGTACTTTACAGGATTATTCCAGAATAGTCATCAAACAAACATGATTGCAGCAAGAAATAACTGCAAACCCTGGGTAAGACTGTAAGTGCATTCCCAGAGTTGCCACATTACCATGATTAAAATGTCCAGTTCTTAAATACCACGACATTCAAAGGCACAAAAAAGAGTGGCCTATTCAAAGGGGAAAAAGCAATCAATAGCAACTATTTCTAGGGAATCCTAGATGTTGGACTTACTAGACAATGACTTTAAATTAGGTATTTAAAATATGCTCAAATAACTAAAGAAAATATTGTCTAAAGAACTAAAGTGTAAGAATGATATCTTGCCAAATAGAGAATATCAAGAGATAGAAATTATTATAAAAATAGAAATTCTGAAATTGAAATGTATAATAACCTAAAAGAAAAATTCACAAGGTCAGAGTTGAGCCAATAGAAGAAAGAATCGCCAGCCAACTTGAAAATGGGTCAATTGAGGTTATTCAGTGAGAGTAACAAATAAAAATGTATGAAGAAAACTGAGAGCTTCAGATGTCTGTGGGACATTGTCAAACAGACCTTGCTGCTCATACTCATAAATGTGATCTTCCAAAAGAGAACAGAGAGACAAAGAAGTAAGAAGAATAATCGAGGAAATAATGGCAGAACATTTTCTAAATTTGCTTAAAAGCATTAATCTTCACATCCAAGAAGTTCAGTGAACTCCAAGTAGGAGGAATTCAAAGAAAATTATAATGGACACATTATAATTAAACTATCAAATAGCAAAGACCAAGAGAGAATTTTGAATGCAGCAAAATAAAGATGGCTTCTCACAGACAAAGAGCGTGGGCAGGTGGTTCATTGTAAAAGAAGAGAGGCAGAGTGTATGGGCACAGGCGCAGATGGGATGGCAGTTTTAGTGGTGGAAACATGTGGAAATCCTTTCTTTTCTAAAGCTCCCATTTTTTCAAAGAAGTTAGGCATAAGACCACCAACTCAGAATCTGACGGAGAGCAGGAGAGGAAGAAGAGAGGCATGAAGATCACTAGCAATTTGTTTGCAAGGTCAAGCAGTATTGAGGTCAAACCAATGATATAATTCACAATGCACTGATTGTTCATTGCTATTAACAATGCATGGAATGTGGGAGCTTCATCCTTGAACTAATTATTTGTTGACAGACACTGAACTTTTTACATTAATTTAAATGCTTAAATCTTAAAATGTCAGTACTCTGGGCAAAGTCCCTGTTGTCCACCCTACTTGGCAGGAAGATTAAACCTCTGCCAAATTATGCTTTTACATTCTCTCAATAATCCCTGTATTCTTTTCCCTAGATGGCATGTTTTGCCTATATGTGGCCTGAGGTCCCAATCTGGGAACCATGAGGCAACTTGGACCAGGAGACATATATATATTTACCCGTACAACATCTTTACAAAAGAAAAAGGATCACTGGCAATATTCAATAATGAAGAGACTTTTAGATGAAAATCTGTGTTTCTGGTTCCTGGGTCTGAGGAAAATCTGACACAGTGAACCAGGCTGAGAGCAACTGGCTGGAGCTAGGCAGCAACCGGCCTCTTCTCAGGGATCTGCACTTCACATATGGGCTTTGCAAACCTTGCTGCAGTCCACTTTCACTTCATAGAATGAGTGAACTTCTCTCCTATTACTGAATGCCCAAAATGTTCCAGTCATTTCCATAAAGAATGCTTCCTCCCAGTTATTGGTGTTCTCAAAGTTCCTACCACATTTTATAGGTTCAAATGTTATAGCATTTCTCATCTTCCATCTTTATGAACTTATTTGTTCGACCTTTTGTCTCTCCTTTTAGATTTTTAAGTTCTTTAGAGGGAGGGTTGGCATTTTAATCCATTTTTACAACTTCACTCAGAGCTAATAAATGTTTCTGTATAAGCAGGATCAACAAAATGTGCAACGAATAATAAGTTTGGTCCATTATAATTCGGTTTAAAGAGACTGTAGTAAATTTTGAATCTATTTTAGGCACAGTAGAATGCTTATTAGAAATTAATATTGATGTTACCTCAAAAAATGTGGAAAATCAATTCAATTCACCTTGGAATGCACAGCTACTTAGCAGACAAACAAGATCCCTATTATGTTCTACACTATAATATTATAACAGTGCCTTTTAAGTCTTGTCATGGAAGCTAGCAGGCATATTCTAAAATGCACCAAGGGTCAGTTGAATGCAAATTTGTTATCAAAACTCATGCCCTTAGACTGTATTCTGTGGCATCTAAATCTGTGTACAACATGGAAAGTTATACCAACTATTGGTGATTTATTTATTCTTCTTGCCACTAAAGTTGAATCTTTGTCCCTAAATGCTATCATTTTATATGCAATCTTTCTTCTGCTTTGTGTGTATTTGTTGTAAATATCATAGTCTCCCATCCATGGAAAATATGTTCTAAAACCCCCAGTGGCTACCTGAAACTGTATGTAACACCAGACTCTATATTATGTCTATAGTATATCTATGATAAAGTTTAAATTATAAATTAGGTAGAGTAAAAGATTAACAATAAATAAAGCATAACAATTTTAACAATATCCTGTAATTAGTTATATAAATATTGCCTCTATCAAAATACTGTAATAAAGACTGTAGCTGACCACAGGTAACTGAAACTGTGGAAGGTGAAACTACAGAAAGAAAAACTGCAGATGAGGGGGACTACTGTACCACAGATACACACGAAGCTGGGGATATTCCTAGGACATAAAGAGGACTTTCATAGGAAACCTAGTGAAATCCACATAAAGTTATTTAGTGAATCACAGTGTACCACTGTTGCTTTCTTTAGTTTGATAAATGTACCTTGATATTGTTAAGATGTTAACAATGGAGGAAACTGGGGAGGGGTGTGTGGGAATTCTCCCTACTGTCTGTGCAATCTCCCTGTAGCTCTACAAATATAACAAAATAAATTTTCTCTAAAAATCAATAAATAAAAGTTGGTGCAATATTTGGAAAGTATTCTAACATTAAAACTCAGAAAGCTGGTGCCATCTGACAACTCTCCTGAGTTTGGGAGGTCCTGTTGCTGATAACAGCATATTTCATCAAATAATTGTTAATGTGTAATCTTCCTACATATAAGTATACTTAAATGTATATATTTGGATTTGCATAGAAGCAAATTAGAAAAGAAGTCACTAATATTTAATTCATAAAGTAATATTTAAAAAATCAGTTACTATGTGGGCCATCTTTTTGTTCAGTGACATTTTATTGCCTGATAGAACTGTAGTGCTAAAGAGTATCTGTCTTAAGTGCTAGTTAGAATGTTCTATTTGAAGATGGTAACAGATACATCCTAATGGTATTTTAAATCTTATAATATAAGAAAAGTCTCCCATGATGGGTCAGAAAGATCCTGAAGTATAACAGTTTTTGAAAGGCAAAATAGTTGTTTATTGTCAACTGAACTTCCCAGTTATTTAGTCCTGAATCTGAAAAGTGTTAAAAGTAGAATCTTTCTTGATACTATTGACATTTCACATGACTAAATGTATCACTCAATTATTTGTACTTTGTAAGAAAGATATACCTGTGAATTATGCAACATAGAGATATTTCATATGAAACTTACAATTCATTTGCAAAAATAACTGGGAATATTATTTATAGATGAAGACAGAATTGCATTTCAATGTACTGAGCTTAGTATGTAGACGGAATTTTCTTATGCTGTATCCTAAGTGACATTTTGCCTATTTGGAAAACATTTTAAAGACAGATTAAATATGGCATTTCCAACTCTCAAATGGTAAGGTATCACTTTACAGGTTTATTATTTTCAAATATTCAAGCTCAAACATTTTTATAGATTAAAGAGATTGCTTAACTTAATAGAATCCAGAATTCTAAGTTTACATCTTTCTTAAATTATCATTATTGTACACATTGCAAGTAACATAACATCATCAGATTTATACTATAATTGTAAGATGCAAATGTATAATTACTAGAATTTAACCTTCCCAAAATGTGATTCAACCTGATTATCCTGGCTACATAAATGCAAGCTAATCATCAGCAAAGAAACATTGAAATAAAACAAGAATGCTAACACAACAACAACTGCAGAATAAACAAACTTTTCAAGAAGGAAAAAAAAAAAAAAAAAAACAAGGGACTAATTACATCTGCAACAAAAAATCATACATGCCTACTATTTTAAAATATTTTCCTGTCCATTCAGACTTTGGCTGTGGCCAAAATTACTTCAATATGTGTTTTGACCTCTACCTACACCAACAGTCATTTTCCTATATTAATTTCTTCATTCAGTAAACCATCCAATTTCTCCTTCCTTCAGTAAGCATTTATTCTTGGACAGCCCTGAGTTGAACAATGTGAAGGTGTTGGACATGATGGAGAAGAAGCAGTTCCTGCCCTCGGTCTAATTACTTGTTTAAATAAAACTAATTCAAATGTAAGAGATACTCTCATTTTAGGGTACGGTAGCTCACACCTATAATCCTAGCACTTTGAGAGGCTGAGGCAGGTGGATCACTTGAGGTCAGGTGTTCAAAACCAGCCTCGTCAACATGGTGAAACCTTGTTTCTACTAAAAATATAAAAATTAGCCAGGAGTGGTGGCAAACACCTGTAATCCCAACTACTTGAGAGGCAAAGACAAGAGAATCTCTTGAACCCATGAGGCAGAGGATTTAGTGAGCCAAGATCATGCACCACGGCACTCCAGCCTGGGCAACAGAGCCAGAGTCCATCTAAAAAAAAAAAAAAAAAAAAAAGTTTTGAGAGACAAGGTAGCAAAGTAATTTCCAGGGTTTCTAGATTGGGTGAATCTCAGAGCACAGTGAGAACAGGAGCTTTAAATAAATTGGAAGAGAACCTTAATGAAAATTCAAGTTAATAATGTATTATTATTATTGAAAGTTTTTGGAAAGAGGAAATTAGAAAAAGCAAGACAAGTTAATAGTTTTCCTCAAGTAATAGTTTAATATAGATACGAAAATTATTTTATATAACCTATTACTAATGCAGTAGTATCTACCTTTCTTTCCAATGACCAGTTTTTCTCCAAAATATATGATTTATGTTTCCTTAATTTCATTAAAGATCAGTGTTTTTGTCTCTAAGATAGTGATATGTAGATACTTAGTACTCAGATGTCAAACAACTGAACTGAGAAAGTTCCAAAATAAATGTCTGTGCAGATGAGTCATATGCACCTGGGTTAAAGGACAATGACAAAGTCTTAACCAGTCCTGCAGTTTCCAGCTCATACCCTGATGCATGAAAGGGCAAGGAGAGTTGTGTTTAATAGTATATTCTTCAAAGAAATGTCACTTTTCCTCAATGTGTCTTCTGGGTGAGCACATTAAAATCATGTTTTGCTGCAATGCCATCACACCAAGTTGCTGACTTTCTTGTTGCCTTAGCACATGGTATGAAAATGAATTCTGCCATAGGATAAACTTAGGTCTTAAAGACTTCATACCATGGAGTGTAATGTATATTCTTCTTTTGCAATCCATAGTTCTAACATCTCTCTCGCCCTTTTATGTTATTAGCAATCACTCATACCACATGTGGATGAGAGTTAAATAAATTGAAAAGGCATCACTGCTGCTCTAAAACAAAAAAAAAGCGGGGGGAGAGATATTCTCATTTTAAAAGGTTAATCAGATCACGCATTTGCGTGCCTAAATTTCTCAAATGTCTTTCCATTGGGCTTAAATTCAAATTCATGGCCTAACAATGGGCTACGGTGCTCTACAGGACATGCCTCTGACCTCTCGTCTCATTTCTATTCCTGCTCTCCAGCTCTACTGTACAGCAAGCACAGGGGCTTCATTTTTATTTCTCAGAGGTACTTGACTCATTCCTGCCTCAGGACCTTTGTACTTGATCTTGCTGCTTCTGCCTAGAATGTTGCTTCTTGTCTCCTCATTCCCAAGTCCTAACCAAGTCAGAGATTCTGGTTAGTGCTTTCCTCATACTATCTCATTGCATTTCTTAAAAACTGCACCTCCACAAAGAGATTACATACTTCTTTAGAAAAGAAAAATTGGAGAAATCCTAAGAATTTTATGGCAATGAAATCACAGTCTTGATCAGCAACCTTATGAAAGCAAAGGCACAACATCTTTAAACTCCTATAGCCAATTTAAATTATCATGAATTCTTATAAATTAGTGCTCCTTTTTGATCAGTGCAAAAATAATTGATACATAAATACAGTTGACTCTGTCATAAATGTATCTGAAGTCACCTGATATTTTCTCTAAATGTATCTAATGCAGCAATAATGTTAATCGAATATATATAAACAGAAATTAGGATCATGAAAATATGTAAGCTGTAACAAAGCATCACACTTTTCATTAACTAATTTTTTACTGTTTAGAATTTACAAGGCTTTGGAGGAAGATAATTTGGAACTTCCAGGTCTCTCTTAAAATCATCTAAAATAGGTCTTGTTTGAGTCCTTTTCTCTTAGTGAATTATTTTTACATCAAAGAGAGTAACCATGATGCTTAATAAATAAAATAAGAATAAAATATTATTTCATTGAAAGAGTTTTTATTTTATTTATTTATTTATTTATTTATTTATTTATTTATTTATTTATTTTTGAGACAGGGTTTCACTTTGTCACCCAGGCTGGAGTGCAGTGGCACGAGCTCATCTCACTGCAGCCTCGACATTCTGGTCTCAAGCAGTCATCCTCCTACCTCAGCCTCTCAAGCAGCTGGGACTATAGTTGCACACCACCACGCCTGGCTAATTTTTTTTTTTGTATTTTTTGTTAGAGAGGGGGTTTCACCATGTTACCCAGGCTGATCTTGAACTCCTGAGCTCCAGTGATCCACCCGCCTCAGAGTTTTTATTTTTAATTGAGTTTAACCAGCACATTTTTCCTTCATTTTTTTCTTACATACATTCAGCCACAAGCAATTAGTATTTGACCAGGATCCTGATTCTAAAAAGAAGTAGTCACGAGACTTAAGAAAGATAATTTTATTTACTTGTTTGTTTATTTAACACCTGATATTTTGTCTAAAAGTGTCTAATGCAACAATAATGTTAATCAAATATAAATATAAGCAGAAATTAGGATCATGAAAATAGAAGGGAAAATACACTAATCAGGAAAGGTGAAATTTTAGGCAGAAAGTGATTCAGCCTCAGTAGATCTCAGTTTTCTCATTCAATCTAGATCAAGGAAGATAAGTATGTCCTCCCTTGTGTGCCAAACTAGTTTTGTTGGAAGAGATGGTTGCATTGTGTTAAGAAGTGTCTTGAGGCCAGGTAAGAGCTCACCAGGGAACAATGAAGAGATGTTTCCTTGAGGTCCACCAAGCACACAGAATTTGGAAATGGCAGCAGATTTGCTGTGCATTGGCAATGCCTGGACAACGTTACAGTTGTCAGTCATTTTCTAAAGTTTCTTCATTGTTGTTCTACAATTTCTTACCGTTCAGTGAAAGCCATTTGCCAAAAATGAAAAATATTCCAAATTTAGTATTCATTCCAGTTTTCTTGTTATTTAATTTTAATAAATGTATTATGAATGTATGGCCACCACTTTTCTTTCCCAGTGTCCTTATAATTTGAGTTCTGCTTAATGTCATACTTATGTTTCTGAATAATATTTCTGAAAGTAATTGGCATCATCAGAATGAATTTGTCATCCACCATCTTAATTCTGATCTCTTTGCAAGCTTCTCAAAATTGGATTAACTAATTCTGAGTAATGCAACCCTAATCCCAGCACCTAGTAGACATCTGCTGGGTTAGATATCTGCATTCTTTCCAATAATAAAATTTATTCTTATCTAACCCAACGTTCTGTTACTTTTCCTCAATCCCTGAATGCCTAGGACTTCTCCATCCTCCCCGGCCTGTCACCTGTATTGGCCTGGACCATAAGTCTTTATTATTTCTTGAAATATGCTACTGCTTCCTTCTGAGACTTCACACCTCTGAGCCTAGAACCCCATTCTAAAATAGTACCAATGGCTTAGAGTTCAGTGTCATGCCTTCTGATTTCTTACCAACTTCAATTCCCTAGGAATAGATTCTAATATTGAATAATAACGGCAATACTAGAAAACGTGTTTTGAACAAAGACTCTAGGCTAGTAGGCAATACCTGGAATTATCTCATCCTTAAAAAACAATGTATGAAACAGTTATCCATCTTACATGTGGGAGAATGGAAGCATAGGAAAGTTAAGTAGCTTGCCCAAAGTCATGAAACAGGTCAACGATACAGTTGAATATGAACTAGGTTATTTGAACATGAACCTGAGCTCTCGACACTACTGCCCCACTGGTTTTACTAGCATTCTATTCTTCCTGGACAGGTTGCAGGCAGAGTACAGACAAAGAGAAGACCTGCCTTGTCAGGACTGGCACCCAATAAGACCTCTAGATTGGGCCCTTCCCCTTTCATATCCCCTTACTATTTTTATGACTCTATTTTTAAATGTGTACAAAGAGCTTTGCTTGATACTGAGGATATGTAACTCACAAGGCAGGCATGGCCCCTTCCATCCACCTTAGAGGCTTTCAGAGGAAAGAAGCCTTCATCACATAATTTTACAAAGAATTGCACATCCAGAGTTGTGATAAGCTCTACTAAGAAAGATTGCAGTGTACAGTAAAAGCCTACAACAGGATGACCTAACCTATTCTGGCAGGTCAGGGAATTGCTGCATTTTTCATCAACTCCATTGTATGGCTCAATACTTATTGTGTAGTTCACACATCACTTCCCTTCCAGGTTCAACTACAACTAAGTGTATTCAGCAGAATTCTAGCTTTGAGTTGCACAGATATTGGTATGCTTTGCAGCTCTCCCAATTCGCCACAGCCTCTTCTTCACTAATAGAGGTTTTACTAAATATATTTATTAACATATTTCAAGCTACCATTCCCTTATCAGACCTCTGTTCTGCTGAAATACTGAGCAATATTGTTTTATTGATTGGGTACCTACTGATGGTAGCAATATGCAAGCATACGTTATTCTCCTATGACTACAGCTTTAATAGTCTGGAGGTAATATTGAAAGTAATTTACTGTCATCTATAGATGGCAGTTCAAGTGCTGTGGTAGTTAAGGCTGCCAATTTGGAAATTCCAGTCTACATACAAATGAGTTATCCAAAGTCTTTTTAGAACTAACTTGATAAAACAAAAAGGCAAGAAAGCCCACCACTGACCTGATAGTCATCCACAAATATAGTAAATGGGAACAATTTCTTTGGGATGAAAGATAGACATCCTTTCCATTATCTTAAGTTTTCTAGTAGAGTCAATGACAGGCACTGAAGGAGTATGTGGACATGTTGACTTAATTTAGTGTCTAAATCCTGAATCTTTTTGCTAACTGCAGATGCAGGATTTAGACACTAAATTAAGTCAACATGTTCACAAACTCGTGGATTGCAGAGTTCCCCTGCATTGCAGTGTTCATCACCGGAGCTGGAGGCAGAACAGAGATTTAGATAAAGAAAATACTGAAACATTGTTTTTCCCCCACCAGTGACAACGTTAAGATGTTTTGTATATCAAATTATTCAATATTTTATATTATCAAAGGAACAATGTTAAAAAGAAGTAAGCAGAAAACCTACACTCTCATACACAAAAAAATATTATTTTATATTCATTGCTTCCTTTGGCCTAAATGCAGTTTTAAAAAAAAGCTTAGGTTCCATAAATATGTGTAGATCTTGTTGATTCATTTTAACTGCTAGATAGCATTGATAGCATTCCACTGAATGAATAAATCACATCTATGTAAACATTGCACAACAGAGGGACAATTAGGATGTTTTCCTTTTTTAAAAAAAAAACTAGAACACTCAGACATTCAGTGAAAAGTTTTGTACATAGTTCCTGTGCTTATCTAGTTTCTCTCAAATAGATACCCATAAAAAGCAGGGGGAAAGAAAAGTTGTGAAAAAAAATATGCCGTAGGATTTCAATGATCTAAATCTTTAAAACTTACAAGCATTGTTTATAGATGAATTTCTTCATAGTATAGAAGTTCATAAACATGCATAAAAATGATCCACACCATTTTCAAGAGAGTGGATGGTCTTAGGGAGGGCAGGTTAAGGGATGAGAGTAGCACTTTAGCAATATCTGTAACAGTTTACTTCTCTTAAAAAGATGATCTAGAGCAAATTGCAATATGTTAATATCTGTTTGATCCTGGTGGTGATAATTATGTAGATGTTGTATTTTTCCTATACTCTTAAATATGTTTGAAATGTTTTGTAAGTTCTGTGAAAACTAACTTTTACGAAAAGTTGTCAATGTTATTTTAAAAAAGAAAAATCTTGTGTGTATCATAAGAATATTAGAATTACTGATACAATGTCTTCTTTGCAAACATTCAGCTGTCTCCTTTTGGAGGAGGTATTTATGAGTTAGAAAACCAGCTGTGAAAAATTATCAAATTTCAGCTAGTAGTAGGGTTCACATAACTAGGAAACTAAATGGCAGTTTCTACTTCAGCTCACTGGGGACCGGGCTCAGTGACTCAAGCCTATAATCCCAGAACTTCAGGAGGCCAAGGAGGGAGAATTGAAGTTTGAGATCAGCTTCGGCAACATAGGAAGACTTCATCTCTACAAAAATTAAAGAAAAAAAAAATACCTGGGTATGGTGGAGCGTGCCTGAAGTCCCAGCTACTCAGAAGGCTGAGATGGAATGATTGCTTGAGCCGGAGAGGTCAAGACTGTGGTGAGCTATGATCGTACCACGGCACTCCAGTCTGCTCCAGCCTGGATGTCAGAGCAAGGCAAGACCCTGCCTCAAACCAACCAAACAACAAACAGCCTGCCCCAGCCTGGGTGTCAGAGCAAGGCAAGATCCTGTTTCAGAAAAAAAAAAAAAAAGTCTTCAGCTCACTGAACTCACTGGGGTGAAAGGGAGCTGGAGAAAGTGTCTAAAAATCTCAGGAGTTCAGGGAGCTGATTCAAGTGCAACCCAACAAGGACAAGTCAGCCTCAGTCCTGGGATGAGCTGAACTCGGTTACAGACAAAATTCAACCCTTGGGTGGGAAGGAAGGAATGGCACCTTTAACTCCACATGAAATAAAAACTGAATTAGGAATAGGCTACAAGGAAAACCAGAGCGGAAGATCCTAGAAGCAAGGAAGGCGAAGCTGAGTGGGGAAGCTGTGCGGGCAGTCCATGCAGGGGGAGTCAGCAAGCCGGGTTTGAGTGATGGGCAAGATATCAATCTTTCTGAGACTCAGTTTCTTTATCTCAAAACAAAGGTAACACTGTCTGGAGGATATACTTATGAGAATTAAATGAAATAACATATGAAAGTACTTGGCATCTCAATAAAGGTTAGCATCCCCTCCACTTAGTAGGGTATATGCATTCAGGGGTAGGTCAGGGAGAGGAGAGAGAGAAGCAGTCGGCAGGCTTTAGCTGAAGTTATCTCAAGCACTGTCTCAGAAGGGATCCAAGAAAAATGCCATTGATGCTGCCACTCCCTACACCTGTCAGTGGGGTCCAGGGAAGAATAAGGCCATGCAATGACTGAAAAGTGTCGCAAATGAATGAAGAAAGAACATATTAGATTATGCATGTATCTCTCAAATTGGTCAAGATGCGGCAGCCACTTGACTCAGTTACACATATTTAGGAAAAGCTTAGCGGTCTGACCACAACACTAAGCACCAACGATCCTCATTCATGTTCCAGACACTGATCCGCAGTGCAGGCAAAGTGCTCAAGGAGGAGACTTGAGTCTCTGCTGCATGAGCTGCACCAACACAAATTCTTCTGTCTCTGCTCTCTGCTCTGCGAGACTGTCTTGTGCTTTAAAACATTCACTGCAATATACATTTCCAGTGGTCGATTTTGAAGGCAAATAAGAATCTTTAATATGGGCATTCTCTATCTGCTGCTATGTTTGCTCATTGCTGCTGTTTAATTCTCCTTTTATTCAAATTAAATACCTTGCAGTCATTCAGAAACTGTGCCTTCTGTTGCCACATCTTCCTGCCCTCAGCAGTTAATTAGCTCTTGGCAGGTCTTAGCTTTTGAAGAGCTTGAAAGGATGATTTGTAATTGTGCACTGAAGTACAGCAAGTTGCTTCAAATAAACATGGTTAAAAGTCTATTGTTTGACATTTGTCAATTTTTACACGATCATTTATCATTTTCATTTATTTGGCAGAAACAGAACAATCTCCTTCATTTCACATTCCTGAAGGTAGAGCCATCATCATTTCTTATACTTGAACAAAGGAAGACTGTAAAAACCAGAGGAAAAACATAAAAAGGAAAATGGGACCTTATTGAAGCAAAAAGCCCTATAAAATCTGAAAAGGACTTCTCTATGGAAGACCTATACCATAAAATTGATTCTTATTGCTACTGTTACCTTTAAAGGGGTCAGAAATGGGAGACTTATAAAGAATCTTTTTTATTTATCTTTGCCAGCAGAATGAAGTCCGTTTTTCTTAGATTGGCATTCAGAACCCTCAGGGATTTTGAACTTGACACATTTCTCTGATCGTTTCTCCTGGTACTTGTCTGCATATACATTATGTGGCAATTTTTGAACATCTCAGTCTTTCCTTAATAGCCTACCTCAATTTTTACTTTCTTCCTGAGACCTTTCCCTACACTGTTAATGGTCTCTCTTTCCCAGGGACACATTTAGCAAGTAAATATACAAAATGCTCGGTTCAATTTGAATTTCAGGTAAGTGAGAAATAATTTTAATATAAGTCTATCTCTTGCAATATTTAGGATATACTTCTACTAAATATGTATTATTTTTATATCTGAAATTTTTCTACCTGTGTCACCTGTTTTGTATCAAGCAACCCTACTTTCTTCTCTGAGCTCTTGAGAGATTTGTTGTTCTCATGATTTACTTGTCACCTGCCATTTCCAGCCTAGTTGTGTTATGATCTTCAGTCAGATTTTAAGCTCCTTGGAAACACAGTGGAATCTCACTTTCAATTAGGATACAGAAAGGTATAAAAGATCTTCATTCATGTGATCAAACTTCAGAAACCACCAAGCAGACATAGAAACAAAAAAATATATAATTTTCCTTAAAGACATTGAAGCACAGTGAGCACAAAGAAATCTTATGTGAACTAAGCACCAGAGAGACAAACTGTTGGAGGTGAGACCAGTTCCTAGGACTGTGGTCTGGGAACACAGGGAAGCCACCTGCCAGAGAAGGGCAGTCTTTGCTCTGACAAAGAGAAACCAGTAAACGCTGGACAAATCTGTGTGCTGGCAGGTCACTTTTGAATCTGAAGGAGCCTACTAATTCCGTCTCTTAGAATTTTACTGAATAAGCAGAGACTGGAAGTTGGATTGGCAAATGTAGAAAGACCACATGGTCTTATAGCCAGAAAAAAAGACCAGTTCTTAGAGCGGAATAATAATAAATATAAGAAACAATGGCAGCATAATGATAATAGAAAAAAACCTTTTAACTGCTAAAACACAAAAACTAAACAATATCATCAGTCTAAAATGCTGTATACTGTAAAAATATGTTCAAAAAATTAAGGTTAAATGAAAATATTTTCAGATAAACAAAAGATGAGAGAAATTATTGCCAACAGATCCAAATCATCAAAAATGCTAAAAAGAGTTTCTTAAGCTAAAGAGATGAAGTGCCAGATGGAAATTCAGATCTGCAATAAGGAATAAAGAAGCCCAATAATGGCAAATGAAAGGGTAAATATGAAAGGTTATTTTCTCTTCTAAATTTTTAAAAAGTCAATTAAAATTTCTTAGTATATGATAGATATATGAAATATTAATTTAAGGTAGATCATGATAAGTTAACCATGCATGTTGTAATTCTCAGAGCAATGACTATAAAAATAATTTTAAAAGTCACAGCTAAAAAGCCAGTAGAGATATACTAAAGCCTACACATTTATATCCCCTCCTCCGTCCCAAAACTACAAACTGGAAAGTAAAAACAAAGAAACAAAGAACAGAAGGGATAAAAAAATAAATAAATAAATAAAGACAATGTGTTCCACTTGTAGAACCTCAGCTCTCCTCTGTGAAATAATGTATTTTTCATGATGTTCATGATGAGAATAAAGTGAAATAAAAGAAGAAAATTATTTGGAAAATACCTGACACATGTTAAGTCCTCATGATATTCATTATCACTATTTCTATCTTTGCTGTAAATCACTTTAATATCGTGAACGAATGAGAAAGCCACGACACTTCCATCCCAGCCCTGCTCTTCGTGGGCCCTTCTGTGAGCCTTGGCTAGAAGGCTGTGCCTCCATGGTCATTTCTGTTCCAGACTTTTTGTCAACAGCTTCGTTAAAATATAGTTTACATGCCATATAGTTCACCCAATTAAAGAGTATGATTCAATGATTTTTTAGTATATTTACAGAGTTTTGCAGCCATCACATAACCCAATTTTAGAATGTTTCATCATCCCTAAAGAAAGCTTGTACCAGTTAGGATCGAAGAATCCACCCTCAACTCACTGAACCCCTGCTGGTAGACTACAGATATCTGCACTGTAACAAGATCCTACAAGTGATTCTGGGAGAACACTAAAGTTTGACAACTTCAAAGGCACGTGTTTGTGATGGGCTTCCAGGTGCAATGCAGCCTAGGGGACTTTGGAAACTCATGTTGATATAAAATAAAAAGGTTTTGCTAAGGAATATGAACAAACGTTATCTAATTAGTATAAAGCACAGTAGAGAGTAGTGGTTAAGAACAAATACTGTGGCAGGATGGGGTCAGATCACAGCTCTCTTCTTGAAGTTGGGCAAGTTACTGAAACTCTTGGAGCCTCCACTTCTGTGAAATAACACATTTTTCATAAGATTCATAATGAGAATAAAGTGAAACAAAATAAGTAAATTTGAAAACATACCTGGCACATCTCAAGTCCCTGTGATGTTAATAATTACTATCATAATTCTAGTTAATAGCTAGGGATTTTAGATGAGGGTTGTGCTAGGATGAATTTGCAGCATTCTGCTGCTCAGTTCTAAGACAAAGTAAGAAGGCTTAAGTTTTATGACCATGGCATATATTTCAAGGGAATGTAGTGACTGAAAAATAGATATATTAAAGCTCAGAGGGAAGTGGCAAGATAGCACATTTTTCATCTTATTCAGATAGAATTTAGAAGAGTTGAGCCAGCACATTTTTGAAACTGTTATTGTGGAAGCATTGACTATAGCCTTGTTTTGTTTGCTTTTAAAGAATTGTAGACGCATCACATGTTAGACAGTATCTTTTTGTTTCTATGGTCATTTTTTTTGTAGTTTTTTTTTGTTGTTGTTTTGTTTTTTTGTTTGTTTGTTTTTTGTTTTTTGTTTTTTTCTTGAGAACAGAGTCTTGCTCTGCCACCAGATTGGAGTGCAGTGGCGCGATCTGGGCTCACTGTAACCTCCGCCTCGTAGGTTCAAGGGATTCTCCTGCCTCAGCCTCCTGAGTAGCTGAGACTATAGGCACATGCCACCACGCCCACCTAATTTTTGTATTTTTAGTAGAGACGGGGTTTCACCATGTTGGCCAGGGTGGTCTCGATCTCCTGACCTCGTGATCCTCTCGCGTCTGCCTCCCAAAGTGCTGGGATTACAGGCGTGAGCTACCACACCCGGCCTCTATAGTAATTTAAAAGTCATTGTGCCCTCCCTCATATACAGCTTTTTTGAGTAACTATTACTTTTTACTTCTAGTGTTTTGTCCCTGTCTCTTGCTTTAAAAAAATGTAAAATTCCTGCAACCCCTTTAAACTGTCAGCAAAAACAAATAAAGTGGCTTGTGACACCAAGACGGGGGAAATGAGGGGCAAAGAAGAGTGCTGTGACTTCAGGGTGGAGAGAGATGCGGTTTGACTACAAATGTATAGTCAGCTTTGATTGAAGGAAACATAGGAGGGTATAGGAGCAATCAGAGGAAACTATTACAGATCTCCTGGGCAGAGGAAAAAGTCAGGGCAGGAAATGTTCCTGCAGAGAGATGGAGAGGAAACAGCTGGTGAAATGTTAGCGTATCAATCATGTGGGGACACACACGGAGCTGAGCCAGGTGGGAATGCAGACTCCTTGCAGGAATGAGAGCAAGGATGGGCTCAGATTTACATAATTCACATACCTGCAAATTCATGCATGCACACATGCACAAATGCGTGTTTTTTGGAGCCCTTTGCCAAAGACAGTGACAATGGCACATCTATTTTGCATTGGCAGTAAAAATATGTGAAGCTGGTGAATGGGATGAATGAGTCCTGTAGGCTTACCCTGTGTGAGCCAGGGGTCAGGCAATGAGGGAAAGAGCAACACAGGCTTTATTTTCATTGACTTCATGGCTCTCTGAGGGAATGTTCTCTCCTCCCTGCATCAGAGGCTGGGAAACTATTCCCTTGCAGGATGGTTGCTTATGGCCATTCCTTTTATATGGGCATATATGGAGCTTCCTTGGGTGATAGAAATAGTATTGCTAGGAGATGAAGATACTTGCTTCATTATGTGGAGAGGGCTGCTGCCAGGTGTGTATTTCAGGACCTAAAAAGTACCGCAGAGAAGGAAAATGGAAAGGAGTAACTCAGCAGTAAAACAGAAGCTCTAGTTGTGATTCCGTCAAGATGTAATCAACAAGGCAAGAACCCTGTGGGCACAGGCCAGAAGCTGGGAATAAGAGGAGTGACATTTTGGGACCCAGAGAAGAGAAGCAGGACTGCCTAAAAAAGTCAGGGGATTAGAGCAATATTCAAAAAGTATGTAGTTTCCGGAGCCAGCCTTGAACCTGACAAACAAACTACCATCTGTCAGCTAAAATCAATACATAGATAAAAGCTCACAGAATTCTTTTTATGTGAATAGAGGTATTTATTCCCAGAAAAGGCAAACTCACTTCTGTCTGTTCTTAAAAGGACACTAATCCCATTAGAAGGTCTCCCGCTGCACGACCTAATACCTTCCCAAACCTTATCTCCATAAAGCATCACATTGGAGATTAGTGTTTCAACATATGCATTTTGGAGGGGCACAAACATGTAATTGATAACAGTTATTATTATTACCATTATTACCATTTTACTGATGAGGAAACTGAGACATAGAGAGCTAATCAACTGGTAATTAGTAGAGCCAGGTATCCAGCTAGTTAGCAGTCATTCCAGTATTTAAACAAAGGTGACCCAGGTCCAGAATTTTTGCATGCTTTTAACCATTAGACTATGATGCCACTATACAAAGCCAAGGTCACAGGCTCCAATGGCCACTGCCAAAATGATTGTCTGTTACCTTGCAAGAAAGTAAAGTCATGCAGTGTGCCATAACTATGTGAATGGCCCCACAAAATGTATAATTCACAGAAGAACTGAAGGTATAAGCTTTGAAGTTCTTCAGATCCAGCTTCCCGTCCTGACTCTACAACACTAAGTCATGCAACCGTGCACTTACCATAGTCTGCAGCATGAAGATAAGTGTTACTGTTAGTGTTATCATCATTATTAATAATATTTATTATCAATATAAATAAAATAATACATTTTCCTGTGTGATTCTTAACCTGATAGTTCTTTAAAATCATCTGGAAAGGTTTTAAAAAATATATTTCCTGAGTCATACACTAAACCAAATAAACCAGATGATCAGGGATGGAGTCAGGGTTACGGGGTTGCTTACCCATATTTTTCTAAAACTTCCCAAGCAATTCTAAGTTACAGACAGTAATACAAATTGCATTGATCACCTAATACTCATAGAACTTTCAAGGTAGTGTATTGGGTATGACGTTTTGCTGGGCGCCAAGGAGGTTCTCACAAGGAGCTTCTCGTAAGACACAGCACTCTGCCCTGTAGAGCTCTCAGCATAAAGCTTTATGGCATGCACCTGGGAAGCAGGCAGTTCCTCCACTGCTTTATCTTCCAATCCACTGTTTCTGCTTCTCACTGTGTGTCTAATGTTGCCTGCAGATACTAGCCTCATGAGGCCGTAAAATGTAGTGTTGCACTTGATATGTCACTCAGGCTCATTGTTCACCAAACCTGAGGACTTTGAGGATTCATTCCTGGACGTGAGCGTTTCAGTGGGAAATGCCTTAAATCTTTATGGATCAATTGTGTTATTATTATCATTATTATTAGAACTGTAGTTTATTAAGCGCCTCTTATATCCTAGGTTCTCTAACAGGTGCTCTACCTACATTATCTCATTTGACTCCCAATACAACCCAGCAAGAATGGAGCTATTATCCAAATTCGGCAGGTAAAAGAACTGACACGAGCAAATCAAGTTTCCCCAAATCACATGGCTTCTAAGTGGTGAAACCTGAATTTGAACCCAGATCTGAGTTCCAAAGGCCCTATTCCCTCCACCGGCTTCATATAGTCATGGCTAAGACTGCCCAGCTCTCGCTAGAACTGTTAGCAGCTTCTTGTCAGATCTGGATTCACCCCAGGTTGTCCTCAGGTTTTGAAAATAAAAGATCAGTTTTGGTTTCTGAGAGGAGAGGGGTGTCACATAGGGACTATGAAGGTTCTAGAAAAACTGGATGTGCCCAACAGGAAACTTTCAAAGGTTAGAGAGGAGACAAAACGTGTCTATGGCCTCTATGATCCTGAGGATCATGGCTGTTAGGAGAAGAGATAAGGAATGTCTCAGCCCTCAGGGGTCCAGAGTAAATGTCCAGAAGTAAATAAACCTTAGAGATGTTATTTTACAAGCTCCAACAGTTGCGAGGTTGGTCAGGATATTTCTGCTCCCCGCCTTTCCCAGAGAAATTGTAGATAATAAGGAAACAAGTGAGAAAGGTAAAGGAATAGGAAAAAATGAAAAAAATCCCAGCAATTCCCCAGAGCATTTTGGAATTTAGATTGATTTTATTTTGAATCAAAGATGTTTTTACAGGAACACTTCGTTTTTACATAGCATCTCTTTTCTCAAAAATTTAAATGGGAATTCAGTCACTGCACAGCTACTATGCTGTACATTAGGACTTCAGTACTTCCTCATCTTATAACTGAAGGTTTGTACTATTTGACCAATATTTCCCCCTTGCCCCGTCTCCCAGACCCTAATAAGCATTGTGCTATTTTCCATTATTATGAATTTGACTTATTTTAGCTGCCACATACACCTGCGATCATCTGAGTAGATCTCACACGTTCTCACCACGCACACACAAAAAGATAGCTGTGTGAGGCTATGTTAATTAGTGTAATGTGGTAATCATTTAAGAATGCATACATATATCAGAACATCATCTTTTATACCCTAAATATATACAATTTTTATCTGTCAATCATACTTTAATAAAGCTCAGGGAAAACCATTCCATAGCTTGCCATGTTACAGTATTTTCAGGATAAGGTCAGGGAAAAAGTAATGAAGTAACTCACTTGGCTAATTAGGAAGGAAGCAATGTTTAGATTAAAAAAAAAAATTTCTAGTTGATTTGCGTAGAGGTATTTATAGTATTCTCTGATGGTAGTTTGTATTTCTGTGGGGTCGGTGGTGATATCCCCTTTATCATTTTTTATTGCGTCTATTTGATTCTTCTCTCTTTTCTTCCTTATTAGTCTTGCTAGCGGTCTGTCAATTTTGTTGATTTTTTCAAAAAACCAACTCCTGGATTCATTGATTTTTTGGAGGGTTTTTTGCGTCTCTATCTCCTTCAGTTCTGCTCTGATCTTAGTTATTTCTTGCCTTCTGCTAGCTTTTGAATGTGTTTGCTCTTGCTTCTCTAGTTCTTTTAATTGTGATGTTAGAGTGTCAATTTTAGATCTTTCCAGCTTTCGCTTGTGGGCATTTAGTGCTATAAATTTCCCTCTACACACTACTTTAAATGTGTCCCAGAGATTCTGGTATGTTGTATCTTTGTTCTATTGGTTTCAAAGAACATCTTTATTTCTGCCTTCATTTCGTTATGTACCCAGTAGTCATTCAGGAGCAGGTTGTTCAGGACAAAGCTGGAGGCATCACGCTACCTGACTTCAAACTATACTACAAGGCTACAGTAACCAAAACATCATGGTACTGGTACCAAAACAGAGCTATAGACCAATGGAACAGAACAGAGTCCTCAGAAATAATACCACACATCTACAGCCATCTGATCTTTGACAAACCTGAGAGAAACAAGAAATGGGGAAAGGATTCCCTATTTAATAAATGGTGCTGGAAAAATTGGCTAGCCATAAGTAGAAAGCTGAAACTGGATCCTTTCCTTACCCCTTATACGAAGATTAATTCAAGATGGATTAGAGACTTAAATGTTAGACCTACTACCATAAAACCCTAGAAGAAAACCTAGGTAGTACCATTCAGGACATAGGCATGGGCAAGGACTTCATATCTAAAACACCAAAAGCAACGGCAGCAAAAGCAAAAATTGACAAATGGGATCTCATTAAACTAAAGAGCTTCTGCACAGCAAAAGAAACTACCATCAGAGTGAACAGGCAACCTACAGAATGGGAGAAAATTTTTGCAATCTACTCATCTGACAAAGGGCTAATATCCAGAATCTACAAAGAACTCAAACAAACTTACAAGAAAAAAGCAAACAACCCCATCAAAAAGTGGGCAAAGGATATGAACAGACATTTCTCAAAAGAAGACATTCATACAGCCAACAGACACATGAAAAAATGCTCATCATCACTGGCCATCAGAGAGATGCAAATCAAAACACAATGAGATACCATCTCACACCAGTTAGAATGGCAATCATTAAAAAGTCAGGAAACAACAGGTGCTGGAGAGGATGTGGAGAAATAGGAACACTTTTACACTGTTGGTGGGATTGTAAACTAGTTCAACCATTATGGAAAACAGTATGGCGATTCCTCAAGGATCTAGAACTAGATGTACCATATGACCCAGCCATCCCATTACTGGGTATATACCCAAAGGATCATAAATCATACTGCTATAAAGACACATGCACATGCATGTTTATTGCAGCACTATTCACAATAGCAAAGACTTGGAATCAACCCAAATGTCCATCAGTGACAGACTGGATTAAGAAAATGTGGCACATATACACCATGGAATATTATGCAGCCATAAAAAAGGATGAGTTTGCGTCCTTTGTAGGGACATGGATGCAGCTGGAAACCATCATTCTTAGCAAACTATCACAAGAAGAGAAAACCAAACACCGCATGTTCTCACTCATAGGTGGGAACTGAACAATGGGATCACTTGGACTCGGGAAGGGGAACATCACACACCGGGGCCTATCATGGGGAGGGGGGAGGGGGGAGGGATTGCATTGGGGAGTTATACCTGATATAAATGACGAATCGATGGGTGCTGATGAGTTGTTGGGTGCAGCACACCAACATGGCACAAGTATACATATGTAACAAACCTGCACGTTATGCACATGTACCCTAGAACTTAAAGTATAATAATAATAATAATAAAAAGTTAAGGAATAGAGAAGAAAAATGATTTCCAAGAGTCCTAACAGTAGAGAAAAAGCCAGACCAAGACATTTTCAAGATGGTTCTAGGAGACGAAAGCTTCAGGGCTGACTGAAAAAAAGGTCCTGGATTTCTATTTACGTGGCAGTCCTGAGTTGTACCCAGAAAATCATTTCCCGTATAACTCTGGGTCTTTCTTTAAAGCTAGAAACCAAATCCAAGGACTCCTGGAGTCAATTGAATAGTGATGGCCAGTCGGTCCCATGTGGGACCTGGGGGTGGGACATGCATTTTCTCAGTGTCTTAGGGTACAGACAGTAGAGAGACAAAATTGAAAAGTGATTAGAACGGAGCCATTCTCCAGGGATCTGAAAAGAGGTAGGAGAGGGCAACCTGATCAGGAAGTAACTGGAATCTCAAAAAAGTATGAACAGCCTCACCTTCCTGAATTGCCAGTGACTATAAGATAGCTGAGTAGTCATTTAAAAACCCAACATCTCATGCTTCTCATATTTATAATCATCACATCATTGTCATTTCATGTTTATTGATTGCCTTTGTCATACATAATTCTAAATCCTGCCCTGATCTAGATAGTCAGATTCTTGAGTTTTAATTTCCTCTAACCTGAAGGATGTTAGTAAGTGTTTTAAAGTATCTTTTTCACCATTCCTCATCTCATACTTTATGCTCCAGCAACAGTAATAGCTTATAATTCCTGGTGTATCCCTCACCACCTCTGACTTGCACACTCCACCCTCTTCATCCTCCATTTGTCTAGCCATCTTGCATTCATCCTGTAGGGCACTTCTCAGGTGGCACATCCTCTGGGAAGCCTCAAGTTGGATTATTGTCCCTCTCATATGGACATAGATGTTCCTGTGCATAACTCTATCATTGGACTGACCATGTCGTTCGTGAATTACCTATGTATTTGTGTTACCCTGACTAGACCTGTGAGCTGCTTGATGGTTGGGTCTGCATCTTGCTCATCTTTAAAGCCCTACCAGCTAGCACAGAGGCAGGCCCATGGTACCATTTGGTAAAAGTCTGTTGATTTGATAACCAATTAAATTAAAAAACGATGAAATTGATAGGAAACCTTTACGAAAGGTCACCCAGAAATCGATAGCAATAACCAAGACTTAAAAATAATTTCTGCTTCTCTTTATGACTTGGCAGAACACAAGACAGAGAGTTCACTCATCAAAGAAATCATTGTATGCTTTGAGATACAACTAATTGTTGGATGTGATAAAGTCTTATATTGGATAGAAACTTCCTAACTGTGAACAGGTTAGACTCCATTCAATTGACATTCTAATGTATTTGAACCTCAGAGTGTGTTTACCGAATGAATCTGTGCCGTGAATGGTGGTTAGGTGCCCACAATAGCCCATCAGCCCACAAAACCCAATGCAGCCCATAATGCAGCTGAGCTTCTCTCCCCTGTGAATACTTCTCTGCTGTTTCTCTGCACTCAAACATATTACGGGCCCTGAGGCCTTGTCAAGATTCTCCCACCTCCCCATCATCACTTCTAGGAAGATACTTTCCATTCCTACACACGGTCTGCCTTTCACTGTTGGTTATGGTTTTCTAGCCTCCTCTTACTCCCTCTCACACATGTCTTTGCTTTCTTTATTTTTTAATTCTAAGGTTAAATTTTATTCACACAAAAAGGCGGCCAAAACAATATAAAACACATTTAAAGGATAATACTGAGTAAGCTTTAATGGAGCTTGAGTCTGCAAAAGCAGTGAGTCTGAAGGGAGAGGGAAGACTGTCTTGCTCCTGGGCTGCATTGAAGGAAAGAATAAAGGGTACAGCAAGGGACTGGCAATCCCAGACTGGTGCTGGCTAATATCTTACTTCCACCAATTTCAATCATGCAAAAGGTAAAATTGTGCTCAGGGAGAGCTGTGGTGGGGCTGCCACCCTGAGGAGTTGGGGAGTGAGCTCAGTGGCACACTGGGATGGAGCTGGGTGACATATGAGTTTGGAATTTCAAAGGGATAGTCTGGCTTAGCTTTGCCTGCAATGACCAGCAAGTCTTCCAAAATGGATTCAGGGAAGAGTGCCAGCCTTTGGCCTCAGGAGTCTTTCTGGTGAGAGATTCATCATACCCAGTGTGTGCAGTGGCCCTGGGGGTCACTGCAGACCTGCGTTTGCAGGGGCCGGCTGGGCTACAGTTCAATCATGCACTGACATCAGGATTTGCCCATTTCATTGATGTTATCAGGGTAACATTAGCAGGAATTTTACTCCAGAGCTAGGCCTTGCCTTTTCATGACTTTTTGTTGTTGTTTTTGGAGAGGAGAGTCAGGATGGGAGGGGTGTTATTATTTGCTGGTTTTTAAATTTTTCAAAAGGATGTCATAATCTGGAGTCAGAAGAATTTAAATTAACTCCGACACCAAGCAGTGCAGTACGGGAGAAGAAAACCCCCCAGAGATACCAGAACCGTGTCTTCTCCTTTGCAGAGGAAATGGTCCTGGGGCTGGGGAAGCGAGTAAGTGAAAAATAAACTAAAGGTAAGAATGTGGGAATTGCAAGGGCAGGGGGAAGAAGGGGAAATACAACCTTCTTTATTTCTTTTTTTGTTTGTTGTCAGTACTAATTCCTGGCAGACGGACCTCCACTTTAGTCCATATTCGGGTGATACATCTTTGTTTTAAATCTGGTCTTTGGTGGTTTGAATGGGAATCTTCTGGTAGGTTGATTTCTATTCTGAAGGCCTCCTTATCCTGTGGAGGTTTTCAGGAACAATAAGCCCTTGCGGAGTCAATAAATTAGCTTCTTCAACCTGGATGTTGCAGGAGGCTTTCATTCCGCATTTGCAGCTTCTTCAAGCTCCTCTACCAGCCTCCTGTCGGCTGCCCCCTTTCTCTAGCTGGAACCTAGGATCTGACTTCTTAATCCTTCTTAAAATGATCCCCTCCTCTCCATCCCTATAAGTCAAGCTCCTGCATTACAACAGTACTCTCCTAATTGGTCTCACTGCCTCAACACGGGCCCCCTGGATCTATCGTGTACTCTGCAGGCACAGTTAGCAAACAGACCTGTTGGGAGACACACCAAGTGAATGGCTGACAGAGAAACACGTATGGACGTTTCTTCAGCAGATACACAAGTCGGTAGGTGCTGCCCTCCTGTTTCGAGCTCTGTGCTGGCTTCCTGTGCACTCAGGATAAAGCCAGCCTTTCCCAGAGGGCATTCTTGGCTCTCTCTGATGGGCTTCTGCTGTTTTCCTCACTGGACTCATCTCTTGTCACCTCTCATCTCCCTCAGGATGCTCTTAGCAGACTCTAGGCTCTTTCTATGTCTGTTTCACCCCACTCTTTCCCTCTTTCCAGGATGTCCCGCCCCCAGACTTCTTCCTACCCCAACTCCCACTATGACACTCATCCACTAGATAAGTACTCATTTTTCACAATCATTCAGCTTGAAGGTCTGCATCCCATGAAGGCTTTCCTCATTCACCATTAGTTGAACTCCTTCTGCTTTCTACTCTGTGGGGTTTGGGGCCTGTGCAGATCTTGGTTATGAATAGCCCTTTTGTTGTGATTTTTAATAGAGAGGCAGCATTGCATCTTGGTTTGGAACATCTGCTCAGAGCTGAATTTTCTGGGTTCACATCTCAAATCTTCATTTACAAACTTTCCAATCCAGGACAGATTGCACTCTTTATGACACTGATATGGTGAATGGAAAAAAATGTACTCTAGGTTGTCCTTCTGGATAAACAAAAATCTATTCCTTTCCTTCTCATTCTGCATGGTATTTCTTCTCCGCTTGGATGTGAACAGGGATCCAAGGTGGGGAACCTGGGTCTTGGGCCATCACTTTCTGATGTAGTCACTGCTGCAGCACGGAGGGTGGTGTCTTCCATCACAGCAAGCCAGGAACAGACTTTGTTTGGGCAGCAACAGCAATGGTCCAGGGAGGGGCTCAGTCCAGGTGTAGGCAGACATTCACTGGGCTGTGGACTTAGTGGCAGCAGCACCTCCTATCAAGCCAATGAATGCATTCCTGTACATAATTCTGTCATTGAATTTACCATATTATACGTTAATTACTGTTTCTGTTGATTCAACAGAACTGCATAGTCCTTAACTGTCAAGACCCACAGAGCCCTGCCCCTCTCAGGGCCCAAAGAGAGGCATGATTATAACTGCCCCAGGGTTGAGTCCTTTTCATGATGTATGCTAAATTCTGGTGCCTACTGCTTGCTTGCTGCCATCATAGCATCACAATGAGGACAAAAGTGCAAGGAAGAAAGGCTGATGATGGTGGCAGTGAGAATCCATGGGTCAACTGTGAGATAAATGTTCTTTTTTTTTTTTTTTTATTTTTTTATTTTTTTTATTTTTTTTATTTTTTATTATACTTTAAGTTCTAGGGTACATGTGCATAACGTGCAGGTTTGTTACATATGTATACTTATGCCATGTTGGTGTGCTGCACCCATCAACTCATCAGCACCCATCAATTCATCATTTATATCATGTATAACTCCCCAATGCAACCCCTCCCTCCTCCCCCCTCCCCCCTCCCCATGATAGGCCCCAGTGCGTGATGTTCCCCTTCCCGAGTCCAAGTGATCTCATTGTTCAGTTCCCACCTATGAGTGAGAACATGCGGTGTTTGGTTTTCTCTTCTTGTGATAGTTTGCTAAGAATGATGGTTTCCAGCTGCATCCATGTCCCTACAAAGGACGCAAACTCATCCTTTTTTATGGCTGCATAGTGT